>NW_016107436.1:816338-828646 GCF_001604975.1 Cebus imitator
AAAAAAAAAAAAAACCTGTAAAGTGGTTGGTTGCAGTTGTTTAGTAGGTAAGGACTAAAATTAGTTGATAAAGCAGTGGCAGGATTTGAGAGGACTGACTCCAATTTTGAAAGAAGTTCAATTGTGGGCAAAATTTTGTCAACCAGCACTGTATGCTACCAGAGAAATCTTTTATGAAAGGAAGAGTCAATAGGTGTGGCAAACTTCATTGTTGTCTGTTGTCTCTTTTTTTTTTTTTTGAGGCAGAGTCTTTGCTCTGTCCCCCAGGCTAGAGTACCGTGGTGCAATCTCAGCTCTCTGCAGCCTCCACCTTCCAGGTTCAAGCAGTTCTCTTGCTTTAGCCTAGTGAGTAGCTGGGATTACAGGTGCCTGCCACCGAGCCTGGCTGGTATTTTTGTATTTTTTAGTAGAGACGGGGTTTCACCATCTTGGCCAGGCTGGTCTCAAACTCCTGACCTCATGATTCACCTGCCTCAGCCTCCCAAAAATGCTGGGAGTGATTACAGGTGTGAGCCACCCCGCCCGGCCTGTTGTCTCATTTTAAGAAATTTTTATGGTCACTCCAACCTTCAGCTATCACCACCTTGATCGGTCAGCAGCCATCAATTTGGAAGCAAGACCTTCCACCAGCAAAAAGCTTATCACCTTCTGAAGGTTTAGATGATTGTGAGCATTTTTTAGCAATAAAGTATTTTTAAATTAAGGTATGTACATTTTTTTGACATCATGCTGTTGTACACTTAATAGACTACAGTATAATGTAAACGTAACTTTTATATGCCCTGGGAAAACGTAATGTTTGTACAACTCACTTTGTTGTAATATTTTTATTTTGCAATAAAGCAATATTTGTTTTATTGTGGTAATCTGGAGCTGAACCCACAGTAGCTTTGAGGTATGCCTGTACTATAATTTCTTTAACCTGTTTCCTTATTGATGTTGTTTTGTTCCGGTTTGGGGCTACTACAAACAACGTAGCAATGAATATTCTTGTTAATGTCTTCTTGTTATGCTTGGGAGTGAATTGCTGAATCTAGGTTATGGTCATCTTGAACTTTATTCTGTAGGGCATGCAGTGTGCCAGATACTATTCTAAGTACCNGCCTGTACTATAATTTCTTTAACCTGTTTCCTTATTGATGTTGTTTTGTTCCGGTTTGGGGCTACTACAAACAACGTAGCAATGAATATTCTTGTAAATTTTCTCTAGTTATGCTTGGGAGTGAATTGCTGAATCTAGGTTATGGTCATCTTGAACTTTATTCTGTAGGGCATGCAGTGTGCCAGATACTATTCTAAGTACCAAATATAAATATAAATACGTACCTCACAACTATCCTGTGAGATAAATATTATTTTCCCTGTTTTACAGATTGGGAAACTAAGATACAGAGAGATTAGGTGACCTGCCCAAATCACATAGCTAGTAAGTGGCAGATCCAAGCAATTTGATTCCAAAATCCAGGCTTTTACCACCACATCATGCCACAGCATGATGCTTTACATTTTGGGAATGAATGCATGTATTTTTCTGCTGTATGCTTATCTAATCTCTTCAAATCTTGGTTCTTTTTCAAAGATTGATGTTGTTTAATCAAGGGGGAAAATATTCACTAGAAATATCATCATCATAAAAAATTGTGAATATGATCAACATGAGCCACTTCCTTGACTTTGATCAACAGTCAGGAAACTAAACTATCAATGTTCTTCCCTTTTTAAACAAACTACGTTGCATTTTTTTATTACGTAACTACTGAGGTGTTCTATTAAAAAATTAAAAATGGGCTGGGTGCGGTGGCTCATGCCTGTAATCCCAGCATTTAGGAGGCCGAGGCAGGTGGATCACCTGAGATCAGGAGTTCGAGACCAGCCTGGCCAACATGGTGAAACCTCATGTCTACTAAAAATACAAAAACTAGCCGGCCATGGTGGAGTGCACCTGTAGTCCCAACTACAGGAGGCTGAGACAGGAGAATCACTTTAACCCAGGAGGCAGAGGTTGCAGTGAGCCAAGATGGCCCCACTGCACTCCAACCTGGACAACAGAATGAGACTCTGTCTCAAAAAATAATAAAGATAATAAAATATGAAAAATTAAAATATTATTTTAAAACAGTTAGAAATTCCTGTTCTGTAATGTAGCTTAATATTTCAGACTCCTGATTGTATTATACATTAGTAATAAAGATTAAAAGAATGTTCTAAATTATGGAAAGTGAGGAAAAGGAGAAGAAATGAGAAAATAAGAGATTTGTATATAGAGTTATAGAAGTAGCTCTATGTCTGCATAGTTTAATGCTGGCTGGAAATTTCAGACTGCTATGAGAGTGTAAGAATTTTTTTTCATTCTTACTGCTAAGATAGGATTGCAGTCAATTTAAAGTTTGTTATAGATCTTTGTGGGAGAAAAAAAGGAAGATAAATGTTTGGGTTTTTTTTTCTTTGTAAGTTCTTTAGCTAAACCAGCTATGCTGCATTGTATGAGTGGATTTAGGATGCTAGGGATCCTTCACCATTTTTTTTTTAGAATAAAATATACCCATTAAGTATCATTTATTTAATCTAGCATGTGGGATGTGAAGCATTTCCCACAGAAGTCATTTGTCTCTGTCTATGGATAGGCCTTCCTAGGGAACAGTGAGATTGCTTTTTCTCCTGACCCTTTAATGCTTTGTTTGCAGTTCCTGAATCCAAATTATAAATTTATCTTGCAATATTATACTTCTGATGATGAACTTACTGACAGTAACAATCAACTGCCATTACTGTTTTGCTTCAAAGAAAAACTTAATCCTGCCGGGCACAGTGGCTCATACCTGTAATACCAGCACTTTGGGAGGCCAAGGCGGGCAGATCACAAGTTCAGGAGTTCAAAATCATCCTGTTCAACGTGGTGAAACCTGTCTCCTCCTAAAAATATAAAAATCAGCCAGGCATAGTGGTACGCACCTGTAGTCCCATCTACTCAGGAGGCTGAGGCAGGAGAATCGCTTGAACCTGGGAGTCAAAGGCTTCAGGGAGCCGAGATTGCGCCACTGCACTCCAGCCTTGGTGACAGAGCAAGACTCTTTCTCAAAATAAAAGGAAAACTTAGTCTTTCAAAATGCCAACATTTTAATCTTTCAGATATAGGCATTATGAAGCAAAAAATAATAAATAATGAACAATGGAAAATATTTATTACAGTATATCAGAAACATATAGATCCATATTGTCATGTTTAGTTGGATAACATCACAAATTTATATGTGCAAGAAATATAAAATTATTTTATTACCTATAATTTTTTTTTTTTTGAGACAGAATCTCGCTCTGTTGTCAGGCGCCAGGCTCGAGTGCAGTGGTGTGATCTTGGCTCACTGCAACCTCCTCCTCCCAGGTTCAAGCAATTCTCCTGCCTCAATCTCCCAAGTAGCTGGGACTACAGGTGCGTGCCACCACGCCCAGCTAATTTTTGTATTTTTTAGTAGAGACGGGGTTTCACCATGTTGGCTAGCATGGTCTTGATCTCCTGACCTCGTGATCTGCCCAAGTCAGCCTCCCAAAGTGCTAGGATTACAGGTGTGAGCCACCGCACCCGGCCTATTTCATATAAATTAAATTAAAACCGACTTTGAATTGCCCAACCTGGTAAAATAAAGATTTATATCAGTCATTATGGGAACACATAGAAAAGAATATGTCTTTCTTCTTTTCCTTCCTTGGTCCTCTCCGACCCAAGAGTAGCACAAAAACCTAAGAATCTTTTAGGAAAAAAGAAAACAAATAGGAGATGGGCCCACTTCTCTGCAGTTATCACCGTCATGGACTGATACCCTTATTGAAAAAGTTCATGCTTCAAGTCTAATGACATTACTTGGGCATGAGAAACTGCTGATTGTGAGTCCCCAGTACCTACAGTCCAGGCTCCCAAGATACTCCATGTAGCCATCTTCTTTGAGGTTTTGTCATTTCCTTGGGGAACAGCCAGGAAGTAGGGTTCAGGTCACAACTATCCCTGGTGGTGCTGCACATTTTTCCAATTTGGGCAAGTTGGGTTTAGCATGCCATTCCCCTGTCTCCCTTACAGTTCTCAAAGCTTTTGCCTTTATCTCAAGCTTCCAGAAAATAAAAGTTCAAAGGCAGATTATCTACAAATAACTTCTGCTTTCCACTCCGTAACTCAGATCTTCTGTAAATAATGGAACCTGAAGACCTGGTTACCTGTTTAGAATGAGGAAAGGGAAAAAGAAGTAGAGAACAAATGAAAATTAAAATCTTAATAAATTGTCCTGCCACACTGACATGCACACCCACAGATATAAACATACCACTTTTCTGCCTAGTCCTGGCTTCTGGGTTGTTCAGTTTTTATTGAACACTAGTAGGAAGAGGGCCTAGAATATTATAGATTAATCTATATTTATGAATAATTGAGAACTGACTAATAAAATGGGCAATTTCTATGTTATATTTACTTCTTGTTGTAAAAATCAGAGTAAAGTTTTGTTACCTAGGGTTCTCTCCTCTTCCCTTGCCAATTATTAGAAAAGTAATCTAATATTTTCCGACTAAATATATCATTGTGGAGGACTTTCAATAGACACTAAAAGATAGCAAAGTAGCACAGATCTATAATGAGTCATAGAAACCAGATCTGATAGTGTTATGACTTTTACTTGAATTTGAAATAATTTTAATAACAGCCAAAAATCATTATTGAGGTCTATACTATTCTGAAAGCTGAGATAGAGAAGAAAGGTGAATATATGTCCTTAACAAGGATCTTGCAGATAGTGAAAAATATGTGAATAAATTTATAATTATGACATAGTAAATTTAAAAGGTGTCATGAAAGCATAGAAGTGGAAGAAAAGAAGTTGAAGAAGGCTGCTGAAGAAGGTAAGGTTTTAACTGAGTTTTAGGGCCAAGTAAGGGTTATTGACTAAATGAAGAACAGAAGTTCAGGCTGAGGAAATGGCATCTATGAGGTTGTGTTAACATGAAACAACATAACACATAGTCATGTCTACCTCTACTATGTAAATAGTTGCATATAGCTGGAGTAAAGGGTATCTAGGAGGAATGGGGTGAAGGCAGAGACAGCATGGGTCAGATACACTAAGTTAAGCGTATCTTGAGTGTCTCTTGCCACAGAAACCTTGGTGGAATAAAATCTGAAAAAAAACTTACTATAATTCCTCCCTTTACTATTTTGTTAAGTTTACGTTACCTCTTATGTGGTTAATTGTAAGTTCTTAATAGTGCTGTCCCATGAAGAAAATATCTTTTAACGCCACAATGATATCCGAATAAGTGATCCTGACATTTTATCTTACTAATTATCTATTACTTTTTATTATACATAATTCAGTTCTATTGGGCTGCTACTGGCAAGTGTATTATTAAGTAATAAAGTAATGTTGTTACTCAATTGAATGGAATATGTTGAGAGAAAAGTGATGAAAAGGAGTTAAAAAAATGATTTTTATTGAAATAAAGAGCAAGGTCAATTATAAACCTACACCATGTGTATAGAAAAAAAACCTTTTTGGCCAGGTACAGTGGCTCATACCTGTAATCCCAGCACTTTGGGAGGCCGAAGCAGGTGGATCACGAGGTCAGAAGTTCGAGACCAGCCTGGCTAACATGGTGAAACCCTGTCTCTGTTAAAAATACAAAAATTAGCCGGGCGCGGTGGCTCAAGCCTGTAATCCCAGCACTTTGGGAGGCCGAGGCGGGTGGATCACGAGGTCGAGAGATCGAGACCATCCTGGTCAACACGGTGAAACCCCGTCTCTACTGGAAGTACAAAAAATGAGCTGGGCATGGTGGCGCATGCCTGTAATCCCAGCTACTCAGGAGGCTGAGGCAGGAGAATTGCCTGAATCCAGGAGGCAGAGGTTGCGGTGAGCCGAGATCGCGCCATTGCACTCCAGCCTGGGTAACAAGAGCGAAACTCTGTCTAAAAAAAAAAAAAAAAAAAAAATACAAAAATTAGCTGGGTGTGGTAGTGCATGCCTGTAATCACCGCTATTCAGGAGGCTGAGGCAGGAGGATTGCTTGAACCAGAAAGTTTGAGGTTGCAGTGAGCTGAGATTACGCTGCTGCACTCCAGCCTGGTGACAGAGCAAGACTCCATCTCAAAGAAACAAAAAACAAAAAGCTTTTTTTCTCTACTATTCTCAGTACTTCACTCCTGATACCAGATGTGTAGAGATTTCTCCCACACAAAGCAATTTTCTAATTCTCTGCCGGTACCAAGTGTCCTACAGGGTGTCTTACAATTCAATTCTGACACTAACCAGAGTTAGTACAGACCCCACACATTAGGAGTTCAGTCCCATAAGACAACCCTCCACTTCTGATGTGAATTGCAAATAGTAGGTCTCCAAGTTGCCCACGATTTCTGTTCAATTAGGTTTTCATGACCCCCTTCTCAGGTTTGATAATTTGCTAGAGAAGGTCACAGAACCCAGGGAAACAGTTTACTTACTATGTTATCAGTTTATTCTAAAATTATATAACTCAGGAACACCCAGTTGGAGTAGATGCATAGGGCAGAGTATGAAGGAGTGTTTAACTTTTTCATACCCTCTCTGGATGCTCCACCCTCTCAGCACCTCCATATATTCAGCAACCCAAAAGCTTTCTGAACCCTGTCTTTCTTTTGTTTTATGGAGTCTTCCTTATGTAGGCATCGTTTATTAAATCATTGGCCATTAAAACCTTTTTCCCTTCCGAGGTCATTGGAGTTGGGGCTAAAAGTTCTAACCCTCTAATCACATGGTGGCTTTACCTGCAACCAACCCCCATCCTAAAACTATTCTGGAGCCCCCAGCCACCAGTCATCTCAATAGCATACAAAAAGACACATTACTTTGGAGATTCCAAGCGTTTTAGGAGCTAGCTGTGTGCCAGCAAATGGGCAGAAACGAAAGTAACAAAATTTATATAAATACTTGAGAATTACATTGAACAGTCAGCCGTTCTACCCTAACCATGTGTTAAAACTTCTCTGGTTAGCTGTGTCACCTAAAATGAGTGACATAGAGATCAACTCTACAAAGCAGAATTTTTTTGGGAATAACAGGGGACCACAGTCCAGAATACATGTGCTGTGTTGAATCATGGGCATATCTGAGGTGTTGCAGCAAAAGGGAGATTTTTAAAGACAAAGAAAAGTCTGCAAAAGCTGCTTTGAAACCAAAGCCATAGGTCACTGAAGCCCATTGTAGTAATTGGCATTTGTTCATTGTGGAGACAGTCATTGCTAGGTAAGTGTCTTTGTGCAGGTAGCGTATCTGGAATATTGCAATTTTGAGGAAGTTATTACAGTAAGTCCTATTGTTGGTCTGTGTGCAGGAATATCTTGTGATAAGTCCTCCTATAGGCCTTTGTGCATGAGTGCTTCCCCTTTATGGCCATCTGACTCCACTGTTAAGTGACTCCATTTTGGCACTGACAGCTTTCACAGCTATCAAGTATAGTTTTTTTTTACAGCTTACCCTTTATGTATTAGATAATACAGCATTCTACTGCTAAGCAAGTATCTTGGGTGCTGTAGAATATTTTGAAACAACACATAAATACATTTAGATATATTTATTGATGTTAAGGAGAAATTTTTTAAACAAAACAGAATAATAGAAATTGTTTTATAATAGGTCTTTTAGTAAGTTTCAGAGTAAATTAAAAAATGGACTTCTTTCCTCTTTAATGGTGTTAGTAGAAAGGGATCAAGTCATTGTAGCTTTGCAGATTAAGCGCCAAACAGAGAGAAATCAATTGCATTCTGTTTACCTTCTCCTTCTTTTTAACATTGTTTTTAAGGCCAAGCACAGTGGCTCATACCTGTAATCCCAGCACTTTGAGAGGCCAAGGCAGGTGGATCACCTGAGGTGAATTCAAGACCAGCCTGGTCAACATGGTGAAACCCCACCTCTACTGAAAATACACAAATTAGCCAATCATGGTGGTGAGCGCCTGTAATCACAGCTATTCTGGAGGCTGAGGCAGGAGAATTGCTTGAACCCGGGAGGCAGAGGTTTCAGCGAACCAAGATCATGCCACTGCACTCCAGCCTAGGTGACAGAGCAGGATTCTGTCTCAAAAAAAAAAAAAAAGAAAAAGAAAAAAAGTTTTTAGAGACAGGGTATCACTATGTTGCCCAGGCTGATCTCAAACCCCTGGTCTCAAATGATCCTCCTGCTTTTCAGCCTCCCAAAATGCTGGGAGTAACACAGAAAACCCTAAACAGGAAAAGTGAACACACAGGGAATCTTGCACCATCTAATTTAGTGGATTGGGGGAAACTGTGTAGATATCCATCTCTAATCCTTTGAAATTGTATCTACTTTTGTGCCATCTCCCACTAGTCTGAAGCTACTCCTTCATATTTTCTGCTTCACTTTCTGATTCTCTGTTGTTTTCTTCTAACTGTTGGATATTTTCCCTTAGACCAAGCTGCTTATTCTATAGATAGCTCTAGCAACTAGGTACAATCAAATGTCATGTAATAAAAATCAGTTACAACTAGGAAGTATTTTAAAACATCAGCAACTGGAACGCTAATTTAGTGGTTTGTTTTTTCCCAAGCAGCAAGTGCCAAGTAAGCTAATTTAATTTCAATTATTTGTCTACCAACAGGCTACTTAAGTAGCCTCTGTCTCTGTTCAAAGCAAGCTGGGCTAATGTCTTTGGCTTCATTAAGTTACTCACTATTTACAGATGATATGCCTACTTTTCTGATTGCAGTTAGTGGGAAGGTAAGAGAGATAATAGGTATACTGCTGCTTAACCTATATAAAGTAGAGAATAATTTATTTTATTTTATTATAATTTTTTAAAAGACGGGGTTTCACCATGATGGCCAGGCTGGTCTTGAACTCCTGACCTCGGGTGATCCACCCACCTCGGCCTCCCAAAGTGCTAGGATTACAGGCGTGAGCCACCGCTCCTAGCGAGAATAATTTAGATACCGTGAGGAACTATTAAAATTCTTAGGGGATAGGATAAAGGCTGATAACTAATCTAAATTTTTTATTTTTTTTTTTCCGAGACGGAATCTTGCTCTGTCACCCCGGCTGGAGTGCAGTGGTGCAATTTCAGGCCACTGCAACCTCTGCCTCCTGGGTTCAAGCAGTTCTTCTGCCTCAGCCCCCTGAATAGCTGGGACTACAAGCCTGTGCTACCATGCCTGGCTAATTTTTATATTCCTAGTAGAGACAGGGTTTCACCATGTTGGCCAGGATGGTCTCGATCTCTTGACCTCTTGATCCACCCGCCTTGGCCTCCCAACTTACTGCTAGGATTACACACATGAGTCCCTGTGCCCACCGTCCCCCGACCTTTTTTCTTTTTTTTGAGATAGAGTCTTTTTTTATTTTTTTGAGATGGAGTCTTGCTGTGCCGCCAGGCTGGAGTGCAGAGGTGCAATCTCGGCTCGCTGCAACCTCCGCCTCCTGGGTTCAAGCGATTCTTCCACCTCAGCCTCCCAAGTAGCTGGGACCACAGGCGCGTGCCACCATGCCTGGCTAATTTTTGTATTTTTAGTAGAGACAGGGTTTCACCATGTTGGCCAAGGTGGTCTCTATCTCTTGACCTTGTGATCTACCCACCTAGGCCTCCCAAAGTGCTGGGATTACAGGTGTGAGTCACCATGCCCGGCCTGAGATAGAGTCTTGCTCTGTTGCCCAGGCTGGAGTGCAGTGGCGCAGTCTTGGCTCACCGCAACGTCTGCCTCCCAGGTTCAAGTGATTCTCCTGCATTAGCCTCCTGAGTAGCTGGGATTACAGGCGCGTGCCACCACACCAGGCTAATTTTTGTATTTTTAGTAGAGATGGGGTTTCACTATGTTGGTCAGGCTGGTCTCGAACTCCTGACCTTGTGATCCGCCTGCCTTGGTCTCCCAAAGTGCTGGTATTACAGGTGTGAGCCACCACACCTGGCCTCAAGCCCACTTTCAAATAACACTATACCATTTCATTGATAGTGTGAGTACATTATAATAATAAAATAATTCTAACTCCTACCTGCCATCTCTTGTATCATTGTTGTTATTTATTTTACCTATACATAAACATATTCTTAAGCATATAAATATATGTATACACATAAGATATATATTCATAATCAAATGTATTGTTGCCATTACTATGGACAAACTGTTAGGTTGGGTCAATTAAGAATAAGAAAATAAAAGCCTTAACTTCTATTATTACTTATTCCTTCTTGTGCCCTTTTTTTATGTACATCTCAGTTCTGACCTGTATCAGTTCCTTCTTTCCAAAGAACTTTTTTTTTTGAGACAGAGTTTTGTTCTTGTCCCCTAGGCTGGAGTGCACTGGAGTGATCTCAGCACACTGCAACCTCTACCCCCTAGGTTCAAGCAATTCTCCTGCCTCAGCCTCCTGAGTAGCTGGGATTACAGGTGCCCACCACCACACCTGGCTAATTGTGTGTGTGTGTGTGTGTATACACACACACATACATATATATATATACATATATATATATATATATTTTTTTTTTTAGACGAAGTTTCACTCTTGTTACCCAGGCTGGAGTGCAGTGGCGTGACCTCGGCTCACCGCAACCTCCGCCTCCAGGGTTCAGGCAATTCTCCTGCCTCAGCATCCCGAGTAGCTGGGATTACAGGCACATGCCACCATGCCCAGCTAATTTTTTGTATTTTTAGTAGAGACGGGGTTTCACCATGTTGGCCAGGCTGGTCTCAAACTCCTGACCTCAGGTGATTCACCCACCTCTGCCTCCCAAAGTGCTGGGATTACAGGCGTGAGCCACTGCGTCCAGCCCCAAAGAACTTATTTTAATATTTATTGCAAGGCAGGTCTACTAGCAACAAATTTCCTCAGTTTTTTTATTTGAGAAAGTCTTCATTTCTTCCTCACTCTCCCCTCCCCTTCTGCCCCCACTGAGACAGATTCCCACTCTGTCACCCACGTTGGAATGCAATGGTATGATCATAGTTCATCGTAATCTTGAACTCCTGGACTCAAGCAATCCTCCTGCCTCAGCCTCCTGAGTAGCTAGGACTACAGTTACATGCCGCCACACCTGGATATCTTTGTTTCCTTTTTGTAGAGACAGGCTCTTGTTATGTTGCCTGTCTGGATTTGAATTCCTGGCCTCCAACAATCCTTCCAAAGCACTGGGATTATAGGTGTGAGCCACCATGCCTGACCTCTCCTTCACTTTTGAAGGAATATTGCAGGGTACAGAATTCTAGGTTGGTGTTTTTTTTCTCTCAACAGTTTTTTTTCACTCCATTCTCTTCTTGCTTGCCTGGTTTCTGAGTAAAACACAGATACAGTTCTGGTCGTTGCTCCTCTCTAAGTAAGGTGTTTTATTTTCCTGGCTTCTTTCAATATTTTATTCTTTATCCTTGATTTTCTTTATCTTTTTTCTTTCTGAGACAGAGTTTCACTCCCTCTGTTGCCCAGGCTGGAGTACAGTGTTGCAATCTCAGCTCACTGCGACGTCTGCCTTCCAGGTTCAAGTGATTCTCGTGCCTCAGCCTCCCCTGGGATTACAGGGCCTCTACTATGCCTGGCTAATTTTTTTTGAATTTTTAGTAGAGACACAGGTTTCACCATGTTGACAAGGTTGGTCTTGAACTCATGACCTCAGGTGACCTGCCCACCTCAGCCTCCCAAAGTGCTGGGATTATAGGTGTGAGCCACCGCACCCAGCCTATCCTTGATTTTCTGTAGTTTAAAAATGATATGCCTAGGTGTGGTTTTTTGTTTGTTTGTTTTTGGCATTCTGCTTGGAAATTTCTGGGTCTGTGGTTTGGTGTTAAGACATTACTTTGTGGAAATTCTCAGTCAATATCCCTTCTCCCTTCCCCCTTTCCCCTTTCCCCCTTTCCTCTTTCCCTTCCCTTCCCTTCCCTTTTTGTTTTTTGACAGAGTCTCACTCTATTGCCCAGACTGGAGTGCAGTGATGCTATCTTGGCTCATTGCAACCTCTGTCTCCTGGGTTCAAGTGATTCTCCTGCCTCAGCCTCCTGACTAGCTGGGATTGTAGGTGCCCGCCATCACGCCTGGCTAATTTTTGTATTTTTAGTAGAAATGGGGTTTTGCCCTGTTGGCCAAGCTGCTTTTGAACTCCTAACCTCAGGTGATCCACCCACCTCAGCCTCCCAAAGTGCTGGGATTACAGGCATGAGCCACTGCACCCGGCCATCATTGTTATTTTAAATATTTCTTCTGTTACTTTCTGTCTTTCCTTTTGCCTGATATTTATATAATGAGTCGCCTCACAGTTCTTGAATATTCTTACCATTTTTTTTTTTTTTTTTT
>NW_016107436.1:828936-830654 GCF_001604975.1 Cebus imitator
TTGTACTTGTTTTCTTTGCTTTTCAGTTTTGGAGGTTTCTATTGTATATCCTCAAGCTTAGAAATTCTTTCCTAAGCCAAGTCTAGCCTACTAATAAGCCCATCAAAAGCACTCCTCATTTCTTTTACAGTATTTTTTATCTCTAGGATTGATTTTGGTTCATTCTTAGGGTTTCCACCACTCTGCTTACATTGCCCATCCCTTTGCATGTTGTCTATTTTATCCATTAGAGCCCTTTGCATATTGATTATAGTTGTTTTAAATTCCTGGTGTGATAATCCCAACATCTCTACCATATCTAGTTCTGATACTTGTTCTGTCTTTTCAAAATGTGTTTTTTGCTTTTAGTATGTTTTGTAATTTTTTCTTAATAGCCAGGCATGATCTATAGGGTAAAAGGGACTGCTATAAATAGGCCTTTAGAAATTCGGTGATAAGATGTGTAATTAGGGGAAGCATTCTAGAGTCCTACAATTAGACCTCATTCTTTTAGTGAGCCTGTATCCATGGATTATGAGCTTTACATATGGTTTCAGGGTTTGTTTTGTTTTTTCTTCCCCCTTAGATGGGACAAGAAGGCTAGAGTGAGCTGGAGATGGGTATTGTCCTTCCTCTAGGCCAGCTAAGCTCTGATAAACCCCAGCAGGTTACACTCTGGTTAGCTAGTTTATCCTGAAGGAAGACCTCGTTAAGAAGAACAGAGTGCTCTGCCACGTTTCAACATGGTTCCTTTCCCCCTCTTCTTGCCAGATGCATGAAGGGATTTTTCTCTGATATTCACTGTGATGATATGGTAGAGCTCCTGGAGGTGAAACTCTAGAAAAGTGTGGGGAGCCCCTCTGACTGAGTCTTCCTGAAGTTTTTGACTCTCAGACTTCTACACCTCGCCTCCAGCAGTTTTTCAATTACGGTTTAGGTTTTCTTACCCTAGACCTGGTTCCTGTGGAGGTTTCTGATGGATATGTTTTATAATTCTCTGTATATATCTGTCCAATTTTAGAAGCAGTTGTGGCCTCACTTCTCTTAAGAATCTAAGAAGTGTTGTTGGTTTTGCAGTTTGCTTAGCTTTTTACTTGTTGTTAGGTTGGAGTGGACACTTCCAAGCTTCTTACAAGTGGAACCAAAGCTGGAAGTCTTCTTCTATTGTTAAAATAATTCTCTTCACATTTTTTCCCCTTTATTTTAATTGTAACACAGGAATAGGGGATAACACTTAACCTTTTTGTGTGCTACAGAATAGTGAAGTTCTTACTAAAGACTGGAGTAGGCCTTAAGACCAGATGAAATAAGCAATGATCTATGCATGATTTCAAAGGGTCAGTTAAAGGATGTTCAGGTGCATTTAAAAGAATCTCTACTGGTTAATAATAATATCTAAAATTGTAGCATTGGAGGCTTATTTCTTTGGTTTATTGTTTTGTCCTTGTTTAAGTGCAGATAACCCTGAAGGGTTTTCTTTTGTATGTTTTTAATATAAGGTTATTCATTCATTCAACAAATATTTATTGAATGCCTGCCATATATTAGGTGCTGTTCTGGGTGCTGAAGATGTGAACATTATTGATTGAGTCCCTTTGGAAGGCAAGAGTGAGACAGACAATCATTCACAAATAAATAAGAAAGATGACAAGAAGGTTCTTTTCTTTTCTTTTCTCTTTTCTTTTCTTTTCCTTTTTCTTTTTCTATTTTTTTTTTTTTTTTTGAGACGGAGTTTCGCT
>NW_016107436.1:831646-832800 GCF_001604975.1 Cebus imitator
TTTGGAGGTTAGAGGCAAGATGGAGTCAGTTAGGTTAGATTTCTTTCACCATCATAATTTTTCCATGTCAGATTTTTCTCACTGTCATAATTTATGCAAAAGTAGTTTCAGTTTCAATATTACCATCTACCTCTTACCATTTCCCCTAATTTTGACATCTTACATTATCGTGGTGTGTTTGACAAAACTAAGAAGCCAAACAGCATTTGTTCATTACTGTTAACTACATTCCAGACTTATCTTGTATTTCATCAGCTTTTCCACTAATGTCCTTTTTCTGTTCCAGGATCCAACCCAGGATTCTACATTGCATCATGTTTTCTTTATTATTTTGCAGTCTGTGACAGTTGCTAAATCTTTCCTTGTTTCCTATGAGCATAGCAGTCTTAAGGAGCTCTAGCTGGGTGGTTTATAGAATGTTTTTCAATTTGGGCTTATCTGATGTTTTCCAAAAGACTAGACTGGGGTTATGGGCTTCTGGAAAGAATACTACAGAGGTAATAGGCCCTTCTCCAGGAGGTAGTGTTAACCCACATCCCCAGTCTTGAGTGTGGGCTGACTCACTTCCTAAAAAAGAATATGAAGAAAGCTGGTAAATACTACCTTAACCAAGTAATCAAAATTATTATCACCGTCAGTGATACTATGTTAATATGATGTGATGAGTCCGGCAAATTTTGATACAGAGATAACATGTGAACAAGACCTGATTTTAGAGAAATCTTTACCCACTTTACAATTTTCCATAGACTAAACTCACTAAAAAGTATATATAATCTATAACAAAGTTATTTTAAATTGAGATTTTTGACATTTCTCTTTATCTTCCACAATTATTTATTAGTTAGCACCCAAGATTGTTGTCATTTTGTAGTGTCTGTTTGGGAGAGAGGAAAAGAGAGAGGAAGAAGGAACAGACTTTGGCTGCTTTGCTGCTTTTGTAGTAATCCACAAATACATCATATCAGTGGTTGTAATTCTTACCAGAAAGGGATTCCAATCCAGACCCCAAGAGAGGGTTCTTGGATCACAGTGCAAAGGAAAAGCAAGCTTATTAAGAAAGTAAAAAAATAAAAGAATGGGCCGGGCGCGGTGGCTCAAGCCTGTAATCCCAGCACTTTGGGAGGCCGAGGCGGGTGGATCACGAGGTCAAG
>NW_016107436.1:837737-839918 GCF_001604975.1 Cebus imitator
GAGAATCGCTTGAGCCCGGGTGGTAGAGGTTGCAGTGAGCTGAGATTGTGCCACTACACTCCAGCCTGGACGGCAGAGTGAGACTGTATCAAAAAACAAAACAAAACAAAACAAAACACATTTTCCTAGATATTTTCCATAGAATTCCTGAAAACAGTTTCTCAGATCTTTCTCAGTATTAAAGCCATTTTGTTCCTAGTTGCTGTAATTTTGTTACTTCACCCATCAGCATTCCTATTTCTTTTCATTTTTTAAATTCTTTTGGTTTATTTTCTGAGTTTAACAGTGGGGAATCCATTTGACTGTGCTCACAGCAGGTAGTAAGCACTGTGGTAGTCAGTGGATTGGTTTCTTTGGATGGTTAAAAGAATAAGAGGGTAATTAAGCTTTTCTGAGGCTGCCAACTGTATTGGAGGTTTGGTGTACATTTAAGGCTTATTTAAAAATAGTTCCTTCAGAAACTGAACTATTAACCAGTAGAATTCCTAAGGGCATATTCTTTTTATCAGGTAGAGATTACTTAGATTACTGGAATTTGTGTCAAATAGATTTCCTCTTTCCTATAAGGCTAAGTCTAATGCTATACTATCTCATTCAGATTTGTAATGTTTAATTTATGATCTTTAGTAGGGTGCTTTTTACCTACCATAAACTCCCAAATATAGCTCTTTAAAATAATGTATGCTTTAAAAATACAGACTTCTTGTAATCCTAGCACTTTGGGAGGCTGAGGCAGGCAGATTGCCTGAGCTCAGGAGTTTGAGACCAGCCTGGGCAACATGGTGAAACCCCGACTCTACTAAAATACAAAAAATTAGCCGGGCATGGCGGCGTTCACCTGTAGTCCCAGCTACTCAGGAGGCTGAGGCAGGAGAATTGCTTGAACTCGGCGGGCAGAGGTTACAGTGAGCTGAGATTGTGCCACTGCACTCCAGCCTGGGTAACAAGAGCGAAACTCCGTCTCAAAAAAAAAAAAAAAATGGAATAAAGGAATGACCATCCCATAGACAGAGCAGCCCCAAGGGATGCTGGTTGCCCATTTTTATGGTTATTTCTTGATTATATGCTAAACAAGGGGTGGATTATTCATGCCTCCCCTTTTTAGATTATATAGGTTATCTTTCTCATGTTGCCATGACATTTATAAATTGTCATAGCACTGGTGGGAATGTAGCAATGAGGATTACCAGCGGTCATGCTCGTTACAATCTTGGTTTTGGTGAGTTTTAGCCATCTTCTTTACTGCAACCTGTTTTATCAACAAGGTCTTTAAGACCTGTGTCTTGTGCCGACCTCCTCTCTCATCCTGTGGCTTAGAATGCCTGACTGTCTGGGAATGCAGCCCGGTGGGTTTCAGACTTATTTTACCCAACTCCTATTCAAGATGGAATTGCTGTGGTTCAAAAGCCTCTGACACAATGACCACAGACTATATTGAATCATGTATGGTCAGTAGACTGTTAGTTTGTAAAAGCCCTGAATTATTATTTTGATAGGCGTCCCATGGTGTCGCACAGGCTGTGGAGTGCAATGGCGTGATCTCAGCTCACTGCAACCTCCGACTCCCGGGTTCAAGTGATTCTCCTGCGTTAGCCTCCTGAGTAGCTGGGATTACAGACACCTGCCGCCAGGCCCGGCTAATTTTTGTATTTTTAGTAGAGATGGGGGTTTCTCCATGTTGGCAGGCTCATCTGAAACTCCTTACCTCATGATCTCCCTGCCTTGGCCTCCCAAAGTGCTGGGATTACAGGCGTGAGCCACCGCACCCAGCCAAAAGCACTGAATATTACAACTTTATAATTCCCATTTAACTCAGAGCTGGCTATATTAAATGCCATTTTTATAGCCAAATGGTTACATTTTTGTTGCAAATTTAAGAGATTTTCAAATGTTGATCTCTATTAAAATGCACTGTAGCTTACCTACTTGGCAATATGGAATGCAATGAATACTGAATTTGTAGATTGAAGATTTGTGTTCTAGGTCCTACCTCATTACTTCCTAAATATAACTAGGGCTAATTCACTTAACTCAGTTTTCTTTTTCTTTTTCTTTTTTTTTTTGACGGAGTTTCACTCTTGTTACCCAGGCTGGAGTGCAATGGCGCGATCTCGGCTCACTGCAACCTCCGCCTCCTGGGTTCAAGCAATTCTCCTGCCTCAGCCTCCCGAGTAGCTGGGA
>NW_016107436.1:845178-847308 GCF_001604975.1 Cebus imitator
AGGCATGCGCCACCATGCCCAGCTAATTTTTGTATTTTTAGTAGAGACGGGGTTTCACCATGTTGACCAGGATGGTCTCGATCTCTTGACCTCGTGATCCACCCGTCTCAGCCTCCCAAAGTGCTGGGATTACAAGCGTGAGCCACCGCGCCTGGCGTTGTGTGTTTTTGTTTGTTTGTTTGAGACAAGGTTTCTCACTATATTGCCCAGACTAAACTCAAACTCCTGCTCTCAAGTGATCCTCTCACCTTAGCCTTCTAAATAGCTGGGACTACGGACACATTTCACATATTTAAGTAGATTTTAAAGGCCATTAAATAATTTGGAAAAAATGATTTCAAGCATAGCATTCCTAACAATTAAGCAGCTATTAACTGCTCCTTACAGGTTATTGTAAGTTTAAAAGAGAGCATATACATAAATGTCTGGCACATAATAAAGTTTGAATAAACAGAAAGTAATAGGCTAGAGGTAGAATTTTCTATTGTCCTGTTTCCCTGATCCTATTTAAGTAAATATTTAATTCAGCCTTGTTCATTCTCCATAGGCCTTTGCTTATAAATTCCTGTCAATAAGAAATTATAGCTTAAGGATGAGCTTGCTGTCATTAAAAAAAAGAAATTACAGCCCAGCACAGTGGCTCACACCTAAAATCCCAGCTACTCAGGAGGCTGAGGCAGGAGGATTGCTTGAGCCCGAGAGGTTGAGGCTGAAGTGAGCCATGATCACACCACTGCACTCTAGTCTGAGTGGCAGAGCAAGACTCTGTCTCAAAAAAGAAAGAAATCATGACAGAAGCTAACTAATCAGATGTTAGGGATACTATAGAGAGAATTCCTACCTGTAAATTGAAAGTTGACTAGATGACTTCTGTGGTTCCTTCCGATTCTACAATTTTGCTTTAATACATATTTTATCTATCTCTTAGGATTTAGTTGAGAGCTTGAAGGGCTGAGATAGTATATGTGAAAACCATTTGAAAACATAAAGTACTATGCAAATATGTGGTATTATTATATAAGACTAGTAAACTAGTCAACAGTGATTCCCTCAGTAACTATAAGAACTATCTGTGGCCAGACATGGCGTCTCATGCTTGTAATCCCAGCACTTTGGGTAGCCAAGGTGGGTGGATTTCTGGAGGCCAAGAGTGTGAGACCAGCTGGGCCAACATGGTGAAACCCCGTCTCTCTACTAAAAACACAAAAATTAAATGGGTGTGGTTGTGTGTGCCTGTAATCCCAACTACTCAGGAGGCTGAAGCATGAGGATTACTTGAACCCAGGAGGCAGAGATTGCAGTGAGCCTAGGTTGCACCACTGCATTCCAGCCTGGGCAACAGAGTAAGACTCGGTCTCCAAAAAAAAAAAAATAAAAAAAAAAAAAAAAAAAAAAAAAAAAAAATGAATACTATCAGTCAGTATTCATTGGAAATACTGTCAGTATTCATTGGAAATTAAAAGGTATACATAATGTATTGAGGTTTTTTTGTTTGTTTGGTTTGGTTTGGCGAGGCCTAGAATTTATTGTATTAATAATTGTTACCATTGTTTGTTATCTATCTATGTTTGTTTTCTTAGCTAGAGGATTGTAGCACTTTTTTATTGCATACATTCTCCTATTTCTTACACTCCATTTACTCTGTGACAGTTTTTCCTAAGGCAGTGGCCAGATGTGTTGTTGTGATTCAGGTTATAATTCAGTATTTCCATCAAGGAGACATCTTTCTGAAAACGATTTGGAAATAGACAATAGCTCTCTGCAATCAAATTCACTCAGCTTGATGCCACTACTCTTGGTTTAACTTAAGCAGCACAGAACCAATTTTATGGTGAAATCGGAAGAGAAGCTATTGCTGGAATGTAAAATGACTTTGAGCCCTTCTATGATATCTACTGCCAAGTATTTCTTCTTCTCATTATGAGAATAATACATACTTTGTACTGTTGTGGTTCTTCTGCATAAAAAAAGTTTTTAACCCTTTTTGTTTGTTTGTTTTGTTTTGTTTTTCTGTTTTGTTTTTGTTTTTTTTGAGACGGAGTTTCGCTCTTGTTACCCAGGCTGGAGTGCAATGGCGCGATCTCGGCTCACCGCAGCCTCCGCCTCCTGGGTTCAGGCAATTCTCCTGCC
>NW_016107436.1:848633-850048 GCF_001604975.1 Cebus imitator
AAAAAAAAAAAAAAAAAAAAGGCTTCTAACGGAATAAGAAACATTTATTCAGTTACTTTTAAAGGTGCAGAATTAACCACGATCTTTGCTTCTTGAACTCAAAATCTACATCTAGATAAAATATAGAAAAGGAATTGCTTTTATGAGCTACAGTTATGAGGTCTAAAATTTTATCTGCATAAACTGGGATGTTGACATCTTTAAAACCCCAAGCATTCTGTTCTGAACCATAAATGCAAGCAGAGCTATAGTCTTCAGATTTATAATTTTCACAGTGGTTTGATTCAGAGTGCTTCGAAAAGGTAATTTAAATTTAGATTTAAATTTGAAAGGGAGAAATGCCTTAAGGTTTTATAGCTCTCAGAAGATAATGGATAGGAATAGTCATTGTGTGTGTGAGAAGAAAGAAAACCATAAGAGGAATGTGGGATTTAGAAACATGTACTAAACCTGGTGGAAGAATAGAAATTGATAGATGGAAAGAGGTGATGTAGGGAAATATACAGGCATTGAATTTGAGAGTTCTTGAATAGTTAGCATTGAGCTTTCAGCTGTTCATTCAATAAATATTTATTGAGTACCTTCTGTGTGCTTTTTGGCACCAAGGTTTTAGGCAGATAAGTATCAACAACATAACTAATTTTGAACTTTCTGTTTTGAAATTGTTTTAGATTTATAGCAAGTTGAAAAGATAGAGAGTTCCTTCTCTCAGGTGCTACATGATTGTGGTACATTAATCAAAACTAAGAATTTACCATTGGTACTGACATTTTTAAAGGACTTATCTGGCTCTTGCTGGCAGAATAAACTATGGGGTCGGAGGAGGCAGAGTGGAAGCAGGGAGACCAGAGAGCAGTTGATGACATTAATCCACGGAAAGCATAGTAATGATGGTTTAGACTAGTGGGCTATCTATAAAAGTGGTAACAGAGAGTCGGATTTTGAAGATAGAACCAAGAAGATTTGCTGATGGATTGGATTTGGGATGTGTGATAAACAGAGGAATCAAAATGACTCTTAAGATTTTTGGAAAGGAGTCGTTTCTAAAAATGGAAAATGAGTTTTAGCACCAACCTTATTGTCCTTCCCTCTAAAGCTCTTTAAAAGTTTTAGTTACTGGCCGGGCGTGGTGGCTCATGCCTATTATCCCAGCACTTTGGGAGGCCGAGGCAGGTGGATCACGAGGTCAAGAGATCAAGACCATCCTGGTCAACAAGGTGAAACCCCGTCTCTACTAAAGATACAAAAATTAGCTGGGCATGATGGTGCCTGCCTGTAGTCCCAGCTACTCGGGAGGCTGAGGCAGGAGAATTGCTTGAACCCAGGAGGCAGAGGTTAAGGTAAGCCGAGATCGTGCCATTGCACTCCAGTCTGGGCAACAACAGCGAAAAAAAGTCTCAAAAAAAAAAAAAAAA
>NW_016107436.1:851393-853608 GCF_001604975.1 Cebus imitator
AAAAAAAAAAAAAGAAGGATCTAATGAAATAGAAAGAGAACCAAGAGAAGTAGTGACCCAAAAGTGAAACAGAAAGGTTTCACGGTGGAGAAAAATGATCATTTATGTCATATACTGCTGATAGTACAAATAAAATTAAGATGAGAATTAACAGTTGGGTTTGGCAAAATGGAAGACATTGTGACTTTAATAAAAGCGGTTTCAGAAAAACAGTGAGAATTAGAGCCTGAATGGAATGAATTAAAGAGAAAATGGGAAAAGAAGGTAGAGTCGCAAGTACAGATTGCTCTTTCATGTCTGATTGGAAAGGGCAGTAGAGAAATGGGACTTTGACTGGGGAGGTGAGATGTTGGTCAAGAAACTTGTATTTTAACATTGGAAACATTGCATGCCAATGAAAATGACTAGTAGAGAGAGAGAACTGATCATGTAACAGAAAATCGGAGGTTGGTGAGAGGGGATAGAATCCATAGATGTGGTTAGGTGCAGTGTTTCATGTCTGTAGTCCTAGCACTTTGGGAGGCTGAGGTGGGTGGATGGCTTGAGCCCAGGAGTTTGAGACCAGCCTCGGCAACATAGTGAGACACCATCTCTATAAGAAACAAACAACAAAAACAACACCCAGGTGCCTATGAGGTAAGAGAATTGCTTGAATCTGCATGGTTGAGGCTGCAGTGAGCTGTGATCATGCCATTGTATTCCAGGCTGGGTGACAGAGTGAGACTTCATCTCAAAAAAAAAAAAAATTCAATGGATACGTAGAAGAGATGGCCTTAGATAGGATTATGGACAGTTTTACCACTGTATAGGAATAAAATATACAGGTATAGATGCATGTATTTTAGTATATATTTAGCGTGATGAGAGCTTATCTGAGTTATAATTTCTATTTTTTCAATGAGAATGAGGAGAGGGAGGGAGAACAGTTGGTTTTTTAAAAATATAGTAAAGGGTCACTTAAAGTTAGTAGTAATGAATTAAAGGAAGCCAGGTCATTATGTTTGAATTTTACTTTAGTCACATTCAGCTGTTTCAATGGTACAGTGGTGCGATCATAGCTCACTGCACCCTTGAACTCCTGGGCTCAAGGGATCCTCCCACTTCAGCCTGCCATATAGCTAGGACTACAGGTGTGTGCCACCACGCCTGGCTAATTTTTGTACGTTTTGTAGAGATGGGCCCTTACTATGTTGCCAAGACTGGTCTTGAACTCACGGCCTCAAGCAATCCTCCTACCTTGGTCTCCTAAAGTGTTGAGATTACAGATTGTGAACCATTGAGCCCAGCCTCTTACCTTATTCTTTTTAATGGCTGCGCTGTATTTCATTGTATTTCACCAGTGCCCTATTGAGAATTTTTAAAAAATTATTTCTAGGTTTTTGCTGTAGCAAACATCATTAAATATATGTCTTGAAGTACTTTTGTGTGTATGTGTGTGACGGAGTCTCGCTCCATCGCCCAGGCTGAAGTGCAGTGGCATGGTCTTGGCTTACTGCAGCCTCCACCTCCTGGTTTCATGCGATTTACCTGCCTCAGTCTCCTGAGTAGCTGGGACTACTCAGTGGTGTGGCGCATACCACCATATCCAGCTAATTTTTGTATTTTTAGTAGAGACAGGGTTTCACAGTATTGGCCAGGATGGTCTCAATCTCCTGACCTTGTGATTGAAGTACTTTTACAGCTATATAAATAGAATAAATTTCTAATGTTAGGTTGAAATGTGAATTTTGAAAAATATTAGAGATAGGTGTGATGGCTCATGCCTGTAATCCCAAGACTTTGGTATGCCAAGGCAGCTGGATCACTTGAGGTTGGAAGTTTAGTCCAGTAGCATGGATTTCTCTTTCTTTTAAATTTTACTTTAAGTTTTTGGTTACAAGTGGAGAATGTGTAGGTTTGTTCCATAGGCATACGTGTGTCATGGTGGTTTGCTGCACCTGTCAACCCATTATCTAGGTTTTAAGGCCCCGCATGCATTAGCTATTTGTCCTAATGCTCTCCTTCCTTTTGCTCCCCACCCCCTGACTAGTCCTGGTGTGTGTTGTTCCCCACCCTGTGTCCATCTGTACTCATTGCTCAACTCCCACTTATGAGTAAGAACATGCAGTATTTGGTTTCCTGTTCCTGTGTTAGCTTGCTGAGGGTGATGGCTTCCAGCTTCATCCATGTCCCTGCAAAGAACATGATCTCATTCGTTTTTTTTTTTTTTTTTTTG
>NW_016107436.1:854108-856522 GCF_001604975.1 Cebus imitator
CGTGTGCATGTGTCTTTATAGTAGAATTATTTATATTCCTTTGAGTATATACCCAGTAATGAGATTGCTGGGTCAAATGGTATTTCTGGTTCTAGATCCTTGAGGAATCACTACACTGTCCCACACAATGGTTGAACTAATTTACATTTCCACCAACAGTGTAAAAGCGTTCCTGTTTCTCCACAACCTCACCAGCATCTATTGTTTCTTGACATTTTATTAATCACCATTCTGACTGGTATGAGATGGTATCTCATTGTGATTTTTATTTGCATTTCTCTAATCACCTGTGATGTTGAGCTTTTTTTTGTATGTTTATTGGCCGCATAAATGTCTTCTTTTGAAAAGTGTCTGTTCATATCCTTTGCCTATTTTTTGAAGGGTTTGTTTTTTTCTTGTAAATTTGTTTGAGTTCCTTGTAGATTCTGGATATTGGGCCTTTGTCAGATGGGTAGATTATAAAAATTTTCTCCCATTCTGTAGGTATAGCATGGGTTTCAAAGAGTTTTGAGGGAGAAAGGAGGGACACTGATCTGTAGGTGTCAATAAGGATCAAGTCCCTAAAAACAATAAATAAAATTAAATGATTTCATTAAATTACATTCTCATCGATAGTGTATGGATGTACTAGTTTCTCTATACCGTTCCTTCTCCCCTCCTCCAACTGGGAATTGTTTGTTAATGTTACGTGGTTTGTGTTAAGTTAACTTGGAAAGTATTGGCTGGGTGCGGTGGCTCATGCCTGTAATCTCAGAACTTTGGGGGGCCAAGATGGGAGGATCACTTGTGGTCAGGAGTTTGAGACCAACGTGGCCAACACGGTGAAACCCCATCTTTGCTAAAAATACAAAAATAAGCTGGATGTGGTGGCACATGTCTATAGTCTCAGCTACTCAGGAGGCTGAGGCAGGGGACTTTCTTGAACCCGGGAGGCTGCAGTGAGCCAAGATTGCACCAGTGCACTCTAGCCCAGGCAACAGAGTGAGACTCTGTGTAAATTAAAAAAAAAAAATTGCAAACTATTCTAAATGGTTTATTAGTTCTCCCTGATGAATAGCATTGAAATAGGAGGGAAGCGTACTATTGTTTTTCATTATAACTCCCTTTATATTTTTTAGTTTTTAACTATGTGCTTGTTATATGAATCATTTAAAATATGTGTGTATGACTGGATGTGGTGGCTCATGCCTATAATCCCAGCACTTTGGGAGGCCAAGCAAGTGGATCATGAGGTCAAGAGATGGAGACCATCCTGGCCGACAAAGTGAAACCCCGTCTCTACTAAAAATACAAAATTTAGCCAGGTGTGGTCGCAAACGCCTATAATCCCAGCTACTAAGGAGGCTGAGGCAGGAGAATCGCTTGAACCCAGGAGGCGGAGGTTGTGATGAGCTGAAATCTCACTATTGCACTCCAGCCTGGATGACAGAGCGAGACTCCGTCTCAGTGAATCAATCAATCAGTCAATCAACAGTGTGTGCATGTGTGTGAGTATATGTGTGTTATAGAGTGTATATGTAAAGAACAGTCAAATAATATACACTTAGCATCCATAACCAATTAATTGTGCTGTGCTGCCAGATTATTTTGCATGTGTGTGTTCATTTCCTAATAAACTTTACCATTTCTATTTAATTGAAGAGTAGCTTGAGATTTTAAGAGAAGCTGATTTTTTTAAAATTAGTATTTGTATGACATTTGTGGAAACTGATTGTCTTCAGTGTAACATAACAAAAACAATTAGCTATTGGGGCTAATATAAAACTACAATGGTATCTACAACTTCAGATTTAATATGCTTGCTTAATTAAAACAACCTAATTTTTCTAACTGAATTGACTATAATATGTAAATTTTATAACCTCAAATATGTAAAATAAATGTACATCTAAAAACAAGGTGTTATAACATGAAAATTAAACTCTTGATTTTAAAAATATTGACTAACATTGAATTCAGAGACTTTGTGTTTTCTTTTTCTTTTTTTTTCTTTTTGAGACAGAATCTTGCTTCGTTGCCAGGTGCCAGGGTGGAGTGGAGTGTCACGATCTCAGCTCACTGCAACCTCCGCCTCCCCGGTTCAAGCAATTCTCCTGCCTTAGCTTCACGAGTAGCTGGGACTACAGGCATGCGCCACCATGCCCAGCTAATTTTTGTATTTTTAGTAGAGATGGGGTTTCATGATGGTCTCAATCTCTTGACTTCGTGATCCACCCGCCTCGGCCTCCCAAAGTTCTGGGATTACAGGCGTGAGCCACCACGCCTGGCCGCTGTGTTTTCATTTTAACTCACAATTTAGGTTTTTATTTTATTTTATTTATTTTTATTTATTTATTTATTTATTTTGAGACGGAGTTTTACTCTTGTTACCCAGGCTGGAGTGCAATGGCGCGATCTCGGCTCACCGCAACCTC
>NW_016107436.1:858017-862952 GCF_001604975.1 Cebus imitator
AGGAGGCTGAGGCAGGAGAATTGCTTGAACCAGACCCGGGAGCTGGAGGTTGCAGTGAGCCAAGATCCCACCACTGCACTCCAGCCTGGGCTACGGAGCAAGACTGTCTCTAAAAAAAAAAAAAAAAAAAAAAAAAAAAAATTTGCTTTATCTGGCAGATACAACTAGAAACAAAAAAGCCTCTCACTATGGAAAAATGTACTATTCTGGCATTTTTATACTATTGTCAAGAGTACTTGACATTTGAAAGAAATTATATGTATTACATGTTATATTACTTTTATCTGGATAGTAAAATATTAACGGTGAATCTAAATAATGGGTATATGAATATTTATTGTAAAATTATTTTCATTCTTCTGTACATTTGAACATTTGTATAATAGAATACTGACAAGGAGAAAAAAGCATTAGATATTCTCAGAAGCAATTTTTTCCTTATGTATTTCATGAACAGAAGCAGAGTAACTTAACCCCTGAAAGTTAGGTTACTTGCTTATTATGTTTCTGGCTGGATATAAGTTTTCACAGAACCAATCTGAGATACAACTGGGTTTCTTTATGTTATCATGTTATTTTGTTTTATATACATATTTGGGAAGTTAGCTTGTTTATTCTTAACTCATTTAAAATTCTGTAAGCTTTGGAAGGTCTTAAAAATGAGATACACTATCATTATTTTCAATATCAGAAATTCTTCCTGCTATCTCTGTTTTGAAAATTTACTTGTTTTGTCTATGTTCATACCACCCTTAATGTGCTCAATCTCATCTGAAAATTTACTTGTTCTATCACAATTTATAAGAATCAAGTATCTGGGCTGGATCCAGTGGCTCACATCTGTAATGTCAGCACTTTGGGAGGCCAAGGTGGGAACATGGCTTGAGCCTAGAAGTTGAAGATCAGCCTGGGCAACATGGCAAGACCCCATCTCTACAAACATTTTTTTTAAATTAGCCAGGTGTGTTGGCGTGTGCTTGTAGTTCCAGCTACTTGGGAGACTGAAGTGGGAGAATCACTTGAGCCCAGCCCAGAAGGTGCCAAGGCTGCAGTCAGCTGTGTTCATACTACTACCCCCCAGCCTGGGTAACAGAGCAACACCCTGTCTCAAAAAATAAATAAATAAATAAAAGTAGAATAACAGTGACCTTGTCTGCTTCTCTCAAAAATCATCAGAAAAAAATAATTGGGGGAAAAAAGAAAAATGTCAACACCATCTTCAGTAAGAATAGGAAATACCTGTACCATCAAATCACAAAATAGTGTAAGAGCTATCAAATGGAAGAAAGACCAAATAGGTATGAAGAAGTGATGAGATGCCTACATCTGCAGATCTCAGTAAAAGCCAGTAGAGTTTATTCTCTAAAGAAAGTGGTGTACGCCAGGCATGGTGGCTCACATCTGTAATCCCAGCACTTTTGGGAGGACAAGCCTCAAGACCAGCCTCACCAAGATAGTGAAAGCCCATCTCTACTAAAAATACAAAAATTAGGCCAGGATTGGTGGCTCACGCCTGTAATCTCAGCACTTTGGTCTTGAACTCCCGACTTCAGGTGATCCACCCGCCTTGGCCTCCAAAGTGCTTGGATTACAAGCGTGAGCCACCACGCCCGGCCCATAATCTCAGCACTTTGGGAAGCCAGGACTGGGTGGATCATGAGGTCAAGAGATTGAGACCATTGGGGCCAACATGGTGAAACGCCATCTCTACTAAAAAAATATAAAAAATTAGCTGGGCGTGGTGGTGCGCACCTGTAGTTCCAGCTACTCGGGAGGCTGAGGCAGGAGAATTGCTTGAACCCGGGAGGCGGAGGTTGCAGTGAGCCGAGATTGCACCACTCCACTCCAGCCTGGCACCTGGTAACAAAGTGAGACTCTGTCTCAGCAACAACAACAACAACAAAATACAATATTAGCTGGGTGTGGTGGCGGGGGTCTGTAATCCCAGCTACTTGGGAGGCTGAGGCAGAGAATTGCTTGAACCCAGGAGGCGGAGGTTGCAGTGAGCCGAGATTGCACCACTCCACTCCAGCCTGGCACCTGGTAACAAAGTGAGACTCTGTCTCAGCAACAACAACAACAACAAAATACAATATTAGCTGGGTGTGGTGGCGGGGGTCTGTAATCCCAGCTACTTGGGAGGCTGAGGCAGAGAATTGCTTGAACCCAGGAGGCGGAGGTTGCAGTGAGCCGAGATTGCACCACTCCACTCCAGCCTGGCACCTGGTAACAAAGTGAGACTCTGTCTCAGCAACAACAACAACAACAAAATACAATATTAGCTGGGTGTGGTGGCGGGGGTCTGTAATCCCAGCTACTTGGGAGGCTGAGGCAGAGAATTGCTTGAACCCAGGAGGCGGAGGTTGCAGTGAGCAGAGGTTGCGCCACTGCTCTCCAGCCTGGGCCACGGAGCAAGACTCCATCTCAAAATAAAATAAAAAAAAAAAAAAAGAAGAAGAAGAGGAAAGGAAAGAAAGAAAAGTGATGTATCCTGAGGAGCAAAATCCAACAATTTGGGAACCATACAGGACTGGCAGTGGGAGATTCTCAAAGTACCAAGGAGGAGGAGAGGAGGAGTTGAATGAAGAATTGGAAATACAACATGTTTGTAAAAAAGTGGCCAACATAGTGAAACCTCATCTGTACTAAAAATACAAAAATTAGCCAGGCATGTAGTGCATGCCTTTAATCCCAGCTACTCGGGAGGCTGAGGCAGGAGAATCATTTGAACTCAGGAGTTGGAGATTGTAGTGAGCCAAGATCACACCATTGCACTCAAGCCTGGGCAAGAGTGAGACTGTCTCAAAAACAAACAAACAAAAACTAGCAGGAGGATGTACTCTAGTAAAATCTAAGAACTAATTTGTTAAAATAAATTTTAAAAAAGAGAAACATGGGATCAGAGAACAGGTGATTCACCACGGAAGGGCTCCGTAAGGAAGTTCCAGGATATCATTTCTATATTAGGTATAGGCCAAGGAGTTTTCTAGGAAAAAAAAAACAACAACAAGAAACAGGCCTAGACGAGGGAGTTTCCTAGGAAAAAATAAGGACTGGTTTATATGAGCATATGACATGCCACAATGATGTTGGAGCATTTGGAAAAAGAATACTGATAGGTATGTTGGAAACAAAGCAAATGAAAAAAATAAAGCAGTTATCAACTCTACAAAAAACAAAATACAGTCAGGCACCCCAAAACAACGTTTTAGTCAATAACAGGCCTCATATATAGTGGTACTCCTATAAAATTATAATAGAGCTGCCCTGTCCTATACAGGTGTATCATTTTTTTTTTTTCTTAAACTGATTTTATTACCATAGTTTTATTTACAACTCAATGATATTCTGGAGGGTTAAATAAAATCCTGTGTTTTCTGTATTTGAGTTTACAGACCAGAAAAATACAGAGAATATTGAGCTTATCCTATAAGTGATTTTTACAGGAAAAACCATCTCAATAAAACACTGCCAGGGTTGCATTGTTCCAAGGCACTTTTTTCATTATCATCATCACCATCACCATCATCATAAATACTATTCACTTAGCACTAACTACATGCTAGGCCAAAATACATTGTTCCCAGGGAGATATATTCTTCCACAGTGTTTTCACTTCCACTTGTTTGCAGGGAAAAAAGGCATTGCTGAAATTCCACATGGCTGAGGAGGCCTCACAATCATGGCAAAAGGCAAGGAAGAGCAAGTCACATCTTATGTGGATGGCAGCAGGCAAAGAGAGAGGTGTATCATTTTTATCTGTTATAGCATATTTTTTACTGTACTTTTTCTATGTTTAGTTACACAAATGCTTACCATTGTTTTAAAACTGCCTACAGTACTCAGTATTGTAACACACTGTGCAGGTTTGTCTCTAGGAACAATAGGCTGTACCATATAGCCTACGTGTGTAGTAGACTATACCATCTAGGTTTATATGAGTATGCTGTATGATGTTTGCACAATGACAAAATTGCCTGACAATGCACTTCTCAGAACGTATCCCCATTGTTAAGTGACACATGACTGTAATTGTACAAGAAAGGAGTTGTGGTCTTAGTCTACTGTTCAGCAGTTCACACTATTTGTATGACTGTAATAATAATTTAAAACTCACTGATTTATAAATATTGGGAGAATTAAGGGAGAGGAAAGTTGTGTATGTGAGAATAATTACTAAAACTTCATGTTGGTGAAATGATATTGTTAATATTGATAAAGCAAGAAATCAAAAAGAACTAATACGTCTTCTACCATGGGGGGAAGATAATAAATCTGATATTTAATATTGATAAATTAAGAAATATCAGTATAAATATTTTCTCTAGAAAGATGGAAACAGGCTGGACATGATGGCTCACACGTATAATTCTAGCACTTTGGGAGGCTGAGGCAAGTGGATCGCCTGAGGTCAGGAGTTAGAGACCAGTCTGGCCAACAGGGTGAAACCCCATCTCTACTAACAATACAAAATTAGCTGGGCATGGTGGCGGTTGCTGGTAATCCCAGCTACTAGGGAAGCTGAGGCAGGAGAATCTCTTGAACCTGGGAGGCGGAGGCTTCAGTGAGCCAGTATCAGGCCACTGCACTCCAGCCTAGGTGACATGAGTGAAGCTTTGTCTCAAAAAAAAAGAAGAAAATGAAAACAGGGAGAATGACTAGAAGAGTTGAAATTGATAGCGTCTGGAGCTTAGAGAAGAATGGGGAAGGGTCTTTCATTATAAGTCTTATAGTACAATTTGACTTTTTAAAGGAGGTGACTACAATATTTTGACAAAAATAAAAATAACCAGTAAGGGATTATTTGTGTGTAGTGTACGCAAAAAGTTATGTAAAGTTATTCTTGTATTTATTTGGCATTAATTACAAATTATATCTTATAGGTAACAACTGAAGGTTCCTGAAGATTATATGGTACACTGTTTTGTAAACATA
>NW_016107436.1:863323-867257 GCF_001604975.1 Cebus imitator
CTGCAACCTCACCCTTCCGGGTTCAAGTGATTCTCCTGCTTCAGCTTCCCAAGTAGCTGGGATTACAGGCATGTGCCACCATGCCTGGCCAATTTTTTTGTATTTTTGTGGAGATGGGGTTTCACCATGTTGGCTAGCCTGGTCTTAAACTCCTGACCTCAGGTGATCCTCCCACCTCAACCGAGTGTTGGGATTATGGGCATGAGCCACTGTGCGTGGCCAATTTTCTACTTTTAAGGAACATTCATTCGAAGGAGTTAGAGAATGTCTTAAACCTACATGAATCAGAAAGATAGTAATATCCATTCAGCAAATATGTTTTGAGTACCATGTGCCAGTCACTGATCTGAGCACTAGGCATCAAAAAGAGACAAAAGCATCTGCAGTCTAGTACAGGAGCAGTGGAGACATAAACAGTAAACATAATAAAAATGGCATGGTCGGGCACTTAATCCCAGCACTTTCAGAGGCCAAGGTGGGCAGATTGCTTGAGGTCAAGAGTTCGAGACCAGCCTGGCCAACATGGTGAAACCCCATCTCTACTAAAAATACAAACATTAGCTGGGCATGGTGGTGGGCACCTGTAATCCCAGCTACTCTGGAGGTTGAGGCAGGCGAATCACTTGAACCCAGGAGGCGGAGGTTGCAGTGAGCTGAGATCACACCATTGCACTCCAGTCTAGATGACAGAGTGAGACTCAATCTCAAAAAAATAAAATAATTTAAAAAATGGCTGGACTGTATTAGAAGTTGATAAAGTCTATGCAAAAAGCCAAAGACATGCAACATAATAAGAGTGTTCGGAAATGCAGCCAGAAGGGAGAAACCGTCAAAGGAGACAGGAAGACAGAACCCTGTAAGTAGTATAGGAAAATGTGACATTATAGAAGCCTAGAGAAGAAAGTGTACCAAGGTAGACGGCATGATAAGTAGTCAGAGGCTCCTGAGTGAAATAGACTTGAGAATAGACTATTGGATTTAGCAACAGGAAAGTCTCATATGTGATGCTGACATGAGCTGTTTCAGTAAAGATGTGCTAATTTCTTCTCATTGTGGAGAAAGGATGATGAGAAAGATAGTTACTGCTAAGTGCTCTTCTTTTTGTGATCTTATAGCAGTAATGGTAGTTTGATGTCTGGTAAATTTGTAGCATCTAGATTGCTATTCACAGAAAACAGGATAACTGGTTTTGCTTGGATGTCAACTTGATCAGTGTGAGTAAATGGTAAGATTATACGGATAGCACCAGTAGGGAATGAGATTTCTGTTGTGAAAACCCCAAACCCAGAACTGCAGGAACTAGTCCTTTGGTAAGTTACATTATTTAGGTACAGAAAAGCTAATGAAGAGAATTGGTGGTGTGTGGGCTTTGCAATCAGTTGACTCCAGGTGGCGTTCCTAGAGGTTGCTATAGAAAGAAAATAGCTTAAATTCAGCCCCAAATTTAATTCCATCTAGTTCACTAAGAAAAAGAATACTAAGTCAGGTGGAGAACTTGCCTTCTTTATTTTTAGCTTAATGTGTTATTCTAGATTTAGAATACATTTGATTAACTGGGGTAAGGGGATGATCAGAAATTCAATATTTAACTGCTGTCATTCTAGCAAGGGCATACTGAGCAGATAGCATCATCATAATATGTGGGCTGAGATGAGGCTGCTCCAGATGAGTCTCTCTCAAAGTTAATTGATGGAAACTTCCCACCTTCAAGAATTTTTATTACCTTAGCAATGCTATGCCAAGACTGCAGAAACACAGCTGTGGGTGCTGTGCAGACGCCCACATTGCCAATGTCAGGAAGGATGTACTTTTAAACCTCTAATTTATCTAATAATGTCGTTAGTGATTTGTGTAGGTTTGACATTGCGATGAAAATTCTTCCTGGCTTGATTTATAACAAGAATTCAGTTTGCAGTCTTAAAATGTATATTGTCTTAATATGCATGTGGAAGATACTAACAAGTCAACTTACAAAAAGATCTGACTAAAATACTATCCTGTCTATCTAAAGGAACTTATTATCCACCATGGTATTTGAAAATGAATGCAAATTAAATGTTTTTATGCTGTAATAACCTATCTGTTGTGGTTCCTGCTTTATAACAAGATGGCAAGATTCAGTGCTGAAAGAGAGCCAGCTTTCATATTCAGTCCAGTCTGACTCCTATTCTCTAATGGAAAATATGAATAGATTGGATTGACGTCAGCTTATATAGTGGAGATGGAATAGTAAACTCTTGTAAATAAATATTTTAAAAGAGGTAGGAAATAGTACTTTGGCGTTTAAAATATAAAATTTTATAGTAACAATATTGTTTTATATGGTGTTTCTCATGTAGGCATGTCTCTTTTTTGTTTGTTTTTGAGACGGAGTCTCACTTTATCCAGTCCAGACTGGAGTCCAATGGTGTGATCTCGGCTCACTGCAACCTCTACCTCCCGGTTAAAGTGATTCTCCTGCCTCAGCCTCCCAGGTAGCTGGGATTACAGGCACCTGCCACCACAAACGGCTAATTTTTGTATTTTTAGTAGAGACAGGATTTTACCATCTTGGCCAGGCAGGTCTCGAACTCCTGACCTCGTGATCTACCTGCTTTGGCCTCCCAAAGTGCTGGGATTACAGGTGTGAACCATTGTGCCCATCCGTAGGCACATCTCTTTAATACAAAATGTGAAGGATTCTTTTCTAACTAATGGATTCACTGCAAGGATTGATTGCGTTTATCAAAATCAGTATACATTTAATGTTTCAGAATATACCCACTGCATAAAGTAGAGTATTCCTAATTACTTATAGAAAGAATATATAGCGTTTGTTCCACTCTACTGGACTATGCGAAAACCTTTGGATCTGAAGTGTCTTTATACTTTTAAGCTGCCTTTGTCCCATGTTTGAAATTTAAAAACCTTATTTGGAATAGAATTATAGAAGTAGAATTTTAGACCTGGATTGACTTTAGAGTTGTTTGTTTTTGTTTGCTTGTTTTTTTGAGGTGGAGTTTTGCTCTTGTTACCCAGGCTGGAATGCAATGGCGTGATCTCGGCTCACCACGATCTCTACCTCCCGAGTTCAAGCGATTCTCCGGCCTCAGCGTCCCGAGTAGCTGGAATTACAGGCATGCGCCACCACGCCTGGCTAATTTTGTATTTTTAGTAGAGACGAGGTTTCTCCATGTTGGTCAGGCTGGTCTCGAAACTCCCAACCTCAGGTGATCCACCCCCCTCGGCCTTCCAAAGTGATGGGATTATAGGCATGAGCCCTGCTCCCAGCTGACTTTAGAATTATTTTATATTCTAATTTCTTAATTTTCTAGTTGAGGAAATTAAAACCCAGAGAGTTTAAGGGTCTTTTCTAAGATTACCCAGCTAGAACTAGAATCCACCTTTCTAACTCCTTATATTTCTGCTATAATTTCTTGTCTCCAACAAGTTAATCAAATAGCAATTACATTGTAAGTTGGCAGAAGTTTTAGGTCTCTGTTGTGTGTGTGTGTTACTATGTATATTTTCAGGCTCCAAAGTCAATAGTGATCTGTAATTATTCTTCATATGTATCTATGTTTTTATCTTTTTAGTTATATGGAGAAGTCACAGTGTTTAAATTATAAGTTAAAGTGATTTCTGAGTATCTATGAATATATGAAAGTCTTGAATATATAGGTAACAAGAATCCATATATAATTAAGTCCTACAAGCACTATAGGCGAAGGAAATGCTAAGGATTCTCCTATGACTGGGCCCCATTATGAAATTTAAAGAAATCAATACTTATCTAAAGCATAAGAGATGAACATGCTCAGTACTGATAGGCTATCTATGCTAATAAGCTAATTCTTTTCTTTTTTTTGAGACAGAGTTTTGCTCTTGTTGCCCAGGCTGGAGTGCAATGGTATGATCTCAGCTCACTGCAACCTTCACCTCCTGGGTTCAAGCA
>NW_016107436.1:868377-870804 GCF_001604975.1 Cebus imitator
GGGGTTTCACCATGTTGACCAGGATGGTCTCGATCTCTTGACCTCGTGATCCACCCGCCTCGGCCTCCCAAAGTGCTGGGATTACAGGCTTGAGCCACCGCGCCCGGCTGGAATATGTTACTTATATGACTAAACTTAAAAATTAAAACTAAATGGGCCCCTAATTATTTTCAACATTGTTTAAAAGGCATTTATGTATATAATTTTTATATGCCTTAGCCATAAAGTAGGCAAATATTTTAATTCTGTATAAATATATAAAAGCTGTACTTTGATATGTAAAACAAACAAGAAAATATCAAACTGGTATGTATGGAAACAAATATCCATTTCTTCTCAGGATGTGAATTGTTTGAAGATAAAATGGAAAGCACTTCAAAATATCTGTTTATGTACATAAAAAGAAAAGCATCATTCTTGGATTATATTTGAGAGTTCCTAACAAGACTAATTTGACTTGGACACAGAGTCCCCCAAAATGATACTGCAAATATTAAGGAATTTCTAATCATATTGCGCTTCAGCAGTGTTCTCAACACAATGACATTTATAAGCCGAGTTCTCCAAACTGCCATGAGTATTGGCTCTCTTCTGATATTTGCTATGCTTATTACAGTTGCCAAACTTTAAAACTTTCTGTATCAGGATCTTTGAAGCAGTTTAAGAGAAATGATGAAAGAAAGCAGCTTGCTATGTTATTATCATGTTAGTCACTCCTAGAGATTCTCTTAAAATGACAAGCGTTAATGATAAGCTTTTATTTGAGGTATATCAAATATTCTCTGATGTGACGGCTTTAAAATATATTTGCAATTCTGATTTTTCAGAAATAATCACTTCCAAATCAAAGTCAAAATCAGAAGTTATTCATGCTAAGTGTTATAGCTTTCTGACATGTAGGAATAACTGATGTGGGTGAAACTTCTAGCTTGATGTTTTATATCTAGCTATTAGTCAGCTAATCCTTCTCCCTACTTCACTGAAAATATTTTCATTCTGTCTGACAAAAGGTAAAATTATATTAACTGTGACTAAAAATGGATTGCAGATGACATATTAATGAAACTAATGGTTCTTGCCTTATTCACTCTTTATTGTTATTATTTTTTTGAGACGGAGTTTCACTCTTGTTGCCCAGGCTGGATTGCAACGGCGCAATCTTGGCTCACCACAACCTCCCCCTACCTCCAGGATTCAAACGATTCTCTTGCCTCAGCCTTCTGAGTAGCTGGGATTACAGGCATGCGCCACTACGCCTGGCTAATTTTGCATTTTTAGTAGAGACAGGGTTTCACCATGTTGGTCAAGCTGGTCTCAAACTGCCAACCCCAGGTGATCTGCCTGCCTCACCCTTCCAAAGCGCTGGGATTACAGGCATGAGCCAACACGCCTGGCCAATTCTTGCCTTATTCTCTAAAGTTTTTATTTCTTACATTTGGTGAACCTATATCCAGATAGTTTAATAATTACACAGAAGATATCCTTTCTTTTGGAACTTTGATGGAACAAGATTTCATAAAAGTTTTCAGATCATTTTTGTTTTTTTGTTTTTTTTTTTTTTGAGACAGTCTCACTTCATCACCCAGGCTGGAGTGCAGTGGTGCGATCTGGGCTCACTGCAACCTACAACTCCCAGGTTAAAGTGATTCTTGTGCCTCAGCCTCCCAAGTAGCCGGGATTACAGGTGTGCGCCACCATACCTCGCTAATTTTTTTATTTTTAGTAGAGTCAGGGTTTTGCCACATCGGCTAGACTGGTCTCAGGCTCCTGACCTCAGGTGATCCATTCACCTTGGCCTCCCAAAGTGTTGGGATTACAGCCATGCACCACCATGCCCGGCCCAGATCATTTTTAATGTAAATTTAAAAACAACCCAATAAATTCCATAATGACATACTAAAAGTTCACTTAGTTAAACTTTTGGAATGTGCCTAGTTAATCAGAGTAAGGCATGACAGACGGGTAAGCAGTTTTCACAAAGGGATTAGGTCTGTGAAGAAGCATTTTTACTCATCAAGAAAAATTCAGTTGATCTCCATAGCATGGAAGGAGTCATGGTAACATTGTTTATAAAGCATTTGGATTTTAAAGAGATGTCATTAATTTATTTCATAATTGTTAAAGGGTAGTAACTTTCAAACTTTTTTGACCATAATTCTGTATATACTTATCTACATATATATGTGAAACAATACTTTACCTCATGCACCTCCTATTTCCTTTAAAAAATGCTGGTCATAATTCATACATTAATTGCATTACCCACTAATGGATCATAAACTGAAATTTGAAAAATATTGATGAATAGCTGGGTGCAATGGCTCACACCTATAATCCCAGTACTTTGGGAGGCTGAGGCGGGAAGATCGCTTGAGGACATGAGTTCAAGGCTAGCCTGGGCAACATAGTGAGACTCTGTCTCTAAAA
>NW_016107436.1:871989-876226 GCF_001604975.1 Cebus imitator
AATAAAAATACAAAAATTAGCTGGGCATGGTGGCAGGTGCCTGTAATCCCAGCTACTTGACAGACTGAGACAGAGAATTGCTTGAACCCAGGAGGTGGAGGTTGCAGTGAGTCGAGATAGTGCCACTGCACTCCAACGTGGGTGAGAGAGCGAGACTCTGTCTCAAAAAAAAAAGATACCAAATCTAGCAGGGGATGGAGATTTCAGTGAGCTGAGATTGTACCACTATGCTCCAGCTTGGGTGACAGAGTGAGACCCTGTCTCAAAAAATAAAAATAAAATTGCCAAATCTCCATTTCTCTTCTTCACTTTATAGTGCTACCTTGCAAAACCCCAAATCCTCCTTGTCAGAGACATTTCTCTAAAACTTAAATACAAAAAAGAAAACACACAAAACAAAAGCCAAAACAAACCCTGAATAAACTGCAAATCTTGATGAACTAGATGGTTCTTTGTCTACACATGTGCCAACATAGATGAAAAAGTCATGCCATCAGAAAAACTGATTTCATTTAAAAATTATCTTAAACTTCCCATAGTTTCGTAGCACTGTGTGACAGTCCCACTACTCTCTGATATTACTATTTCATATCTACTTTGACTTCATCCCTTCTCCTCCCTTTTTACCTTCATTACCTAGTTTGTGATTTAACCCAGTGGTTCTCAAAATGTGGTTCGCAGACCAGCAGCGTGGGTATTATTGAAAAAATTCAAGCTTTGAATGAAAAGACCTTCCAAACAGGCGTTGTGTGAGCAACATGGCTGTTTATTCACCCGGTTGCAGGTGGGCTAAGGCCGAAAAGGGCATTAGCAAAGGGCAGTGGGATCAGAGTTGGTTTTATAGGTTTGGGTAGTTTTTTTGGGGGGGCGGCGGTGTTGCAGAGTAAAATCTGTTATAGTGGTGGAGGGTAGGGGCAAGGGAGTATACATGACCTCAAGTTTAGTTACAATGGCAGGGTTGGGTGAGAGGTATTTACATTATCATAAGAACAGTTAAGATGGCAGGGTTGGGTGAGGGGCTTGTTTGAGAAACGATCAGGGGATCAGGGAGTGGGTGGGGGACGTCAGCTGGCAGCTGGGACATGCAGGACTTCAGACTTTCGGACTCCAGGCTTGCATATGGAGACCTGACAGGTATCATCTGGGAACTTGTTAGATATGAAAATTCACAGGCTCCACTTCAGGCCTATTGAGTTAGAAACTCTATGGATGGGGCTCAGCAATGTGTTCTAAGAAGCCCTGCAGGTGATTCTGATGCATGAGAAAGTTTTAAAAATGGATCTAGCCTCATACTTCATTGAGAAGCCCTTCTCTAGAACATAAGCTCTAAGAGGGCAGGGGTTTTTTCTTTTTTCTTTATATGTATCCTGAGCACTAGAACAGTGCCTGGTACATGGTAGGCTTCAATAAGTATTTGTTGTTTCAAATCATTAAATGAGAATACCCATTGTTTCCTGCTAACATCTAAAAACGCACCTGCATCTGTATTCATTTTCTTCTTTTTCCAGCTAAGGAAATGTGCCTCATCCTACAGTCAGATTCTACACCATTCCAAAACAACAGACTTTCCCTTTCCCCATCCCCTATCAGTTATTGCCCTATATCTCTGTTTCCCCTCTGTCCCAAATCTCCCTGCCCCCCACTCGGCAGTTAACCCATTCTAGTCTGACTTTCACTTCCACTATTCAGTGGTTCTTGACAAAGTAATTTTTTTTTTACACATTCAGAGAAACTTCTGTAGTAACATACTATAGAAATGATCCCTGAAAGTATAGTCTTGACAAAGTAATTATTTTTACTGTCTTTATTGACATATAATTCACATAATATAAAGTTACCCATTTAAAGTTACAACTAACTGATCACAACCAGTCATAGGTTTCTTTGTTTCTTCTCCCACTGCTTCACAACTAGCCTTTTTTAAAAAGTGTACAATTCAAGAGTTTTGATACAGTCACAGTTGTTCAACCATCACCCTAATCTAAGTTTCAGAAAAGTTCCATCACCCCAGAAAGAAACCCCCTACCTATTAGCAGTCACTTCTCATTTCCACCACCCCTCCAGTCTTAAGCTACCACTACTGTCTGCTTCTATAAATTTCTTGTTCTAGGCTTTTCATGTAATTCTTATTATAGAATTACAGATTCTATAATAAGTGGTCTTTGTGATGGGCTTCTATTACTTTCCATAATGTTTTCAATGTTCAACCACATTGTAGCATGTGTAAGTGCTTCATTCCTTTTTATGGCTGAGTAATATTCCATTGTATGAATATACTGTCTTTATCCATCAGTTGATGGATACTTGGTTGTTTTTACTGTTTGGCGATTATAAACAATGCTGCTATGTACATTAATGTACAAGTTTTTTTTTGTGGATGTATGATTTTATTTCTCATGCACATATACCTAGGAGTGGAATTGCTGGGCCAGCTGTATGGTAACTTTACCTTTAAAATGTTAAGGAACTACCAAAGCAGCTGTACCACTTCACATTTCCACTAGCAATATATGAGAGTTCCATTTATCCACATAGTTGCCAACACCTATTATTACTAATTGTCTTTTTTGTTATAGCTATTTTATTATAGCTATCCTAGTGGATGTGAAATGGTTTCTCATTGTGGTTTTGATTAGCATTTCCCTAATGACTAATGATGGTAAAAGGAAAAAAAAAACAAACCTGTTTTTCTGTACGCACATTTTTTTTTTTTTTTTTTTGAGTCTCACTCTGATCATCCATACTGGAATACAGTGGCATGATCTCTACCTACTGCAACCTCTGCCTCCCAGGTTCAAGCTTCAGCATCCTCAGTAGCTGGGATTACAGGTGTGCCACAACACCCAGCTAATTTTTTGTTTGTTTGTTTGTTTGTTTCAAAACAGCATCTTGCTCTGTCTCCAGGCTGGAGTGCAGTGACGCAATCTCGGCTCACTGTAACCTCCGCCTCCTGGGTTCAAGTAATTCTTCTGCCTCAGCCTCCTGAGTAGCTGGGACCACAGGCTCGTGCCACCACGCCTGGCTAATTTTTGTATTTTTAGTAGAGACGGGGTTTCACTGTGTTGGCCAGGATGGTCTTGATTTCTTGACCTCGTGATCCTTCCACCTTGGCCTCCCAAAGTACTGGGATTACAGGTGCGAGCCATCGTGCCTGGCTAATTTTTTAATTTTTAATAGAGACAGGGTTTCACCATGTTGGCCAGGCTGGTCTCGAACTCCTGACCTCAGGTGATCCACCCACCTTGGCCTTCCAAAGTGTTGGGATTACAGGTATGAGCCACCTTACCCGGCCCCACAGACTCCTGACACTTAATGTCTGTGGGGTTTTCCCACCAACCAATTCTCCATTTCTCTCTGGACACCAATTTAACTCAATTCTGACACTAATTACCTGGAATTACAACAGATCCCACAGGTTAAGGGCTCAGTCCTGCAAGATGCCCCCACCTCAGATGCCAGTTATAAGTCTGGACCTCCCAAACTTCTGGCCAACTGGTTATAAATCAAGAGTTCCCACAACCTTCTCCTAAGTTAAATAATTTGCTATAAATAGTCTTATAAAATTCAGGGAAACATTCACTTATGTTTACTGGTTTATGAAAGGATATTATAAAGGATACGAATGAACAGCCAGATAAAGAGAGCTACACAGGGTGAGGTCCTGAAGGGGATGAGTCTTAAACATAAGAGCTTCTGTTGGAGGTGGGGTATGCCACCCTATGTTCACCAAACCAGAAATAATGTAGGCATATTCAAATAATTATTAAGTCAGTCTCCCATCTTTCTCCCTTCCCTAGAAAATGAAAATAGGGTTGAACATCCAGGCCTCCTACTATAGCTTGGTTTTTCTGAAGACCAGTTGTCATTCTGAAGCTATCCAGTAGCCCACCAAGAACAGCTTCATAAGAACAAAAGACATTCATAGACTATACAGGAAATTCCAAGGAATTTAGAAGCTCTATGTCAGAAGCCAGGTTCAAAGACTAAATATTAGAAAATGCTTCCAGTACCCCTGTTACTCAGGAAATTAAAAAGGGTTTTAGGGGCGCTGTGTCAGAAACCAAGGCAGAGAACAAATATATATTTCCAATTATGTCACAGATGTTTCACATCTTTTCATGTGCTTATTGGCCATTTGTATATCTTCTTTGGAAAAATACCTATTCAAATCCTTTGGGTTGTCTTTTTATTACTGAAGTATAAGGATTCTTTTTTTTTTTTTTTTTTTTTTTTTTTT
>NW_016107436.1:876754-880103 GCF_001604975.1 Cebus imitator
TTTTTTTTTTTTTTTTTGAGACATGGTCTTGTGAAGTTGCCCAGGCTGATCTCAAACTCCTAGCCCCAACCTTACCCTCCCAAAGTGCCAAAATTACAGACATAAGCCAATATGCCTGGCAGATTTGCAGATGTTTTCTGCCAGTCTGTGGGTTGTCTTTTCACTTTATTGATTTGTGATACAAAAGTTTTAATTTTTATGTAGTTCAATTTAACATTTTTTTTTTCTTTTCTGCTTATGCTTTTGGTGTCAGATCTAAGAAAACCATTGCCTAATCCAAGGTCATGATTTACTCCAATGCTTTCTTTTAGGTGTGTTACATAGTTTTAGCTTTACATTTAGGTCTGTGATGCATTTGGGGTTAATTTTCATATGTGGTGTAAAGAAAAGGTCCAACTTGATTATTTTGCATGTGGATATCCAATTTTTCCAGCACCATTTGATGACCATTTCTTGAAAAGATAGTTTTTTTCCTTTTTTGTTTTTTGAGACAGAGTCTTATTCTGTCACCCAGGCTGGAGTACAGTGGCATGATCTCAGCTCACTTCAACCTCTGTCTCTTGGGTTCAGGCAATTCTCATGCCTCAGCTACCCAAGTAGCTGGGATTATAGGTGTGCACCACCACATCCACCTAATTTTTGTATTTTTGGTAGAGACAGGGTTTTGCCATGTTGGCCAGGCTGGTCTCGAACTCCTGGCCTCAGGTGATCCACCCACCTTGGCCTCCCAAGCTGCTGGGGTTACAGTATGAGCCACTGTACCTGGCCTTTTTTTCCCGCCACTTATTTGACCTCTCAGCAATTGACAGAGTTCACTACTCCCTCCTTCAAATACTCTCTACTATCTTGGTTCTCCTTTTACAGATTTTGCCATTTCTCTTTAGTCTTTATAGGTCCCTTATCTTCTTTTTCTTTTTCTTTTCTTTATATAGAGATGGGGTTTCATCATGTTGGCCAGGCTGGTCTTGATCTCCTGACCTCGTGATCTGCCCACCTCAGCTTCCCAAAGTGCTGGGATTACAGGCATGAGCCACCGCACCCAGCCCCTTATCTTCTAGTAAGCTTCTAAATACTGGGTTTTCAGTTATTTTCACTGTATAGTAAATTACCATAAAACTTAATAAATAATAAATAAAACATTTATTATGTTTACAGTGTCTTTGAGTCAGAAATTAAAACTGGGTAAAGCAAGGTCACCTTATCTCTGTTCCAACTGGGGCCTCAGTTGGAAGACTCAGGCTGGGGGACTGGAATCATCTGAAGGCCTGTGAACTTACATGTCAAGCAATTGGTAATGGCTACTGGCTGGGGAACCATAAGCCATATCCGCATGAGCCTGTTCATGTGGTTTCTTCACATGAGCTAGTTTGGAATTCCTCATGGCTTGATGGCTTAGCTGAGTATCAAGAGCAAGTATCCAGAGGGAGACAGAGGAAAAAAGAAGAGGAAACCAGAGGGAAGCCACATGGCCTTTTATGACCAAACTTCAAAAGTCACACAGTATCACTTTTGCTACATGTTTTTATCCAAGTAGTCACCACGCCTCACCCATGTTTAGATTAGGAAGGGAAACAGACTGTCTTTTTATGGGCAAGGTTCTAAAATAGCATGTGGGACCAGGAATGTTGTTGTGGCCTTTTAAAAAATGTCTGCCACAGTCTTTTCTGGCCACACAATTCACATCCTTCCCACTTGCTAAATACACTCACCCATATCCCCTAAGATTTCCCAAAGTCTAATCCCATTATGGCATTAGGCTTAGGCTTGAGGTCCAAGATCTTATTGAGGCCAAGACCATGTACAGATAAGATTTCTTAGGTAAGATTTCTTCCTTAAAAAAAAAAAATCTCCAGTAAAAGTTTGAATTTTATGTTTAATTATTAAAATGTATACTGTATTAGATCAATTATGTACCAGTAATTACACTGATAATGCAGTATAAAAGAAAATGTTTAACACTGGAGGCTTATGGTCACAGGAAGTTTTTTTTTTAATTTAATTTCAATTGTCATACATATTTTTACTGCAGAGACATATACTGCTTTGACTGAGTCCCATAGACTTTGGTATATTGTGTTTCTATTTTCATTTGTTTCAAGGAATTAGTCAATTTCCTTCTTAATTTCTTTCTTCGCCCATTGGTTGTTCAGGAGCATGTTGTTTAATTTACATGTATTTGTGTAATTTTGAATGTTTCTCTTGTTACTGGTTTCTAGTTTTATTCCGTTGTGGTCAGATAGGATATATGATATGATTTCAATTAAAAAATTTTTTTTGGCCAGACACAGTGGCTCACGCCTGTAATCCTAGCACTTTGGGAGGCCTAGCTGGGTGGATCATGAAGAGTTCAAGACCAGCCTGGCCAACATGGTGAAACCCCGTCTTTACTACAAATACGAAAATCAGTTGGGTAGGGTGGCACACACCTGTAGTCCCAGCTACTCGGGAGGCTGAGGCAGGAGAATTGCTTGAACCCAGCAGCAGAGGTTGCAGTGAGCCGAGATCACGCCATTGTACTCCAGCCTGGGAGACAGAGCAAGACTCTGTCTTGCTCTGTCTCAAAAAAAAAAAAAAAAATTTTTTTTTAGCCTTGTTTTGTGTCCTAACATATAGTCAGTCCTGGAGAATGTTCTATGTGCTAATAAAAAGAATTCATATTCTGCAGCTGTTGGGTGAGACGTTCTATAAATGCCTGTTAGATCTATACTGATGTTTCTTTGTTGATTTTCTTTTTTTTTTTTTCCTCAATGGAGTCTTGCTCTTTTGCCCAGGTTGCAGTGCAATGTTGTGATCTCAGCTCACTGCAACCTCTGCCTCCAAGGCTCAAGGGATTCTCGTGCCTCAGCCCCTGAGTAGGTAGGATTACAGGCGCCCTCCATCATGCCTGGCTAATTTTTGTATTTTTAGTAGAAACGGGGTTTCACCATGTTACCAGGCTGATCTTGAACTCCTTATCTGAGGTGATCTACCCACCTCAGCCTCCCAGAGTGCTGGGATTACAGGTGTGAACCACCGCGCCTGGCCTCTTTGTTGATTTTCTATCTAGATGATTTGTCCAATGCTGGGTTGGGTGTTGAAGTCCCCAAATGTTATTGTATTGGCATCTGTCTCTCCCTTTAGATCTAATAGTATTTTCTTTATGAATCTAAGTGTGCTGGTGTTGGATGCATATATATTCACAATTGTTATAGCTTCTTACTGAATTAATCCCTTTCTTACTATATACTGTCCTTCTTTGTCTTTCTTTTACAGCTTTTGACTTAAGGTCTGTTTTAGCTGATATAAATTTAGCTATTCCTGCTTGCTTTTGGTTTGCATTTTTGTGAAATATCTTTTTTTTTTTTTTTTT
>NW_016107436.1:881798-890665 GCF_001604975.1 Cebus imitator
TTTAGTAGAGACGGGGTTTCACCATGTTGACCAGGATGGTCTCGATCTCTTGACCTCGTGATCCACCCGCCTCGGCCTCCCAAAGTGCTGGGATTACAGGCTTGAGCCACCGCGCCCGGCCTCTAAATATATTTTCTACACCTTCTCTCTTCTCCTTCTGGAATGCCCATAATGCAATTATTTGTTTCCTTAATGATGTCCCATAAGTGCTGTAGACTTTTTTCATTAGTTTTTCTTTTTTTTCTGCCTAAGTTTTTTTAAAAAGATCTGTCTTTAAGTTCAAAAATTTTTTCTTCTGTTTAGGCTAGTCTGCTGTTGAAGCTCTTTATTGTATTTTTTATTTCATTCATTGAAGTCTTTAGCTCTAAGATTCCTGTTTGGTTCTTTTTTTATGCTATCTCTTTATTGAATTTCTCTTATTTTTGTTAACTGGTCTGTATATATTCTCTTGTATCTCATTGCATTTTCTTAATGTGATTATTTTGAGCCATATGTGATGGCTAATGCCTATAGTCCCAGCTACTTGGGAGGCTGCTGCAGAAGGATTGCTTTGTCCATAAGTGCTGGCCTATAGTGTGCTATGTCAATCCAGTGTCTACACTAAGTTTGGTATCAATATGGTGACCTTCTGGGAGCAGAGAACCATCAGGTTGCTTAAGGAGGTATGAACCAGCTCAGGTCAGAAATAGAGCAGGTCAGTCAGGTGTGGTAGCCCACACCTGTAATTTCAGGAATTTGGGATGCTGAAGGTAGGTGAATTGCTTGAGCTCAGGAGTTCATTTCTATTTCCATAGCTTTACATACCATCCATATGTTTGCAACTTCCAAATTTCATAACATCTCAAAATGCCAGATTAGAATATCCTGTTAACCATTTGACACCTTGACTAGGACATCTCAAGCATTTCCATCTTTTTTTTTTTTTTTTTTTTTTTTTTTAGATGGTATTTTTTTTTTTGTTGCCTAGGCTGGAGTGCAATGGCATGATACTGGCTCACTGCAATCTCCACCTCCTGGGTTCAAGTGATTCTCCTGCCTCAGTCTCCTGAGTAGTTGGGATTATAGGCGTGTACCACCATACCTGGCTAACTTTTTTGTATTTTTAGTAGAAACAGGGTTTCACCATCTTGGCCAGGTCAGTCTTGAACTCCTAACCTCAGGTGGTCCACCCATCTTGGCCTCCCAAAGTGCTGGGGTTACAGGCATGAGCCACCGTGCTGAGCCGATATTTTCATTTTAACATATTAAAATGGGCTGGGCACAGTGGCTCACGCCTATAATCCCAGCACTTTGGGAGGCTGAGGCGGGTGGATCACCAGAGGTCAGGAGTTCAAGACTAGCCTGGCCAACATGGTGAAACTCATCTTTAATTAAAAAAAAAAAAATGTTAAAATGGACTCGATTTCTACCTTATCCCACTTCCTTCACAAACTTGTTCTTTTCCTGGTTTCCCCATCTTGGCTGATGATTCTACCATTCACCTAGTTGCTCAGACCAAAACCCAGGATCAGACTTAATTATTTTCTCTCCGTCTCTCACTGCTACATCCAGTCATCAACAAGTTCTATATTTCTTCTCACCTGGGTTATAACAACTTCCTTATTGATTACCCTCCTTCATTCTTGCTCCCTTCTAATTTCCTTTGATACAGCAGTCAAAGCAATAATTTAATTCATATGTCTGATGTAGAGCAATTATGAGTACTGTCTTGCTCATAATCTTCTGTGAATTCACATTACCCTTTGAAGATAATTCAGATTCCTTACTATAGTCTAAAAGGCCCGTGTATCTGGTCTTTTGCCTGTTCCTCTGATTTTATTCTGTGCCACTTTCCCCTCACCCACTATGCTTCACTTCCTCTGGGCTTTTTCAGTTCCTTACATGTAACAAGCTCTCAAAAAGGTCCTGTATCATTGAGTACAGTGGCTCACACCTGTAATCCCAGCACTTTGGGAGGCCAAGGCGGATGGATCACCTTATGTCAGGATTAGCCTGGCCAACATAGTAAAACCCCATCTCTAGTAAAAATACAAAAATTAGCGCACACCTGTAGTCCCAATGGTATCAATATGGTGACCTTATTGGGAGGGTGAGGCATGGGAAAATAGCTTGAACCTGGGAGGTGGAGATTGCAATGAGCCAAGATCGCACCACACTGCACTCCAGTCTGGGCAACAGAGCGAGACTGAGTCAAAAAAAAAAAAAAGTTCTGTGTAAATTTTATTCTCTCTGCCTGGAGTATTCTCTCCTAACTTCCCAGTCCCACATAACTGAGTCTTTTTCAACCTTTAAGATATTGCATTCCTGACCATTCTATCTAATAAGTATGTACCCCTCTTTATTATCTCTGTTGTTGTATCCTGTTTGTTTCCTGTATAAAACTTATCCCACTTTTAAGTTATATCCGATTGGTTTGTCATCTGTCACTAGTTCCACTAGGTAAGGAGCCATGTCTGTGTTATGCATCAATATATACTCAGTGCTCATAGTGCCCAATCAATAAATATTAATTGAATATTGTTTAAAGGTGTAATTTTGTTTTGAGACAATGTTATAATTAATATGTAATTATTTTTAAAAATATGTAATTATTAATAATGTTAAAGGTATTACTGCCTAATTCTTTTGCTGAAAATAGCCTTTTATCTTTTTTCTTGCAGTAACTGTCCTTCCTTTTTGGCTGCTGCTTTAGCCAGAGCCACATCAGATGAAGTCCTTCAGAGTGATCTTTCTGCACATTATATCCCAAAGGAAACGGATGGCACAGAAGGGACTGTGGGTGAGTTCCTTTCTACATTATTTGTTTAAAAATACTAGAATCTTCTCTGTGTAGTTGTCCACAGAAAATACCTGCAAGATACTTAATCTAATTACATTTACTTGCTGGTTATTTATATAGTGGTAGCAGGAGAAAAAAATTGCTATTTTTTTCCAAAACAATAGAAGGCGGGGAGAGGAGAAAAATACAAGTGTATTTTGAAAAAGGTAGAGTAGTATATAGAAGGTAACTGGAGCAACAGGAGATTTTCATAAGTGATATCTAGATGAATGGGAAGATTAAAGTGAGGAATGTGAAGATAACAGCAAAAAAGATGAGTGAGTGAGGGAGGGAGAATTTGAGCAAAACCTACTTGAAATGTTTAGGTTACCTTTAAAAATCCAAGTTAGGCCAGGCACAGTGGCTCACACCTATAATCCCAGCACTTTGAGAGGCCGAGGTGGGCAGATCACCCAAGGTCAGGAGTTTGAGACCAGCCTGGCCACCCTGGTGAAACCCCATCTCTACTAAAAAAAAAAAATACAAAAATTAGCTAGGCATGGTGGCGCATACCTGTGGTCTCAGCTGTTTGGGAGGCTGAGGCAGGAGAATTGGTTGAACCCAGAGGGGCGGAGGTTGCAGTGAGCCGAGATCACACCACTGTACTCCAGCCTAGATAACAGAGCAAGATTCTGTCTCAAAAAAAAAAAAAAAAAAAAAAAAAAAAAAAGTCCAAGTTAAAAGATAGAAATATTAAATCAGTTGCAACACAACTTCTCACTAATTATATTAAATTTTATATTGGCCGGGCACAGTGGTTCATGACTGTAATCTCAGCACTTTGGGAGGCCAAGATGGACGGATCACAAGGTTAGGAGATCAAGACCATCCACAGGGTTTCACCTACTAAAATACAAAAAAATTAGGCAGGCGTGGTGGCACGCGCCTGTAGTCCCAGCTACTTAGGAGGCTGAGGCAGGAGAATCGCTTGAACCCAGGCTGCAGAGGTTGCAGTGAGCAGAGATCATGCCACTGCACTCCAGCTGGGCAACAGAGCAAGACTCCATCTCAAAAAAAAAAATTATATCTACCAGTAAATAGAGCTCTTTATGATAAATATGCAAATGTTATTTAATTGCATAGATCATTGTACATTTCTTTTCCAGGGAAATTATGAGGCTCTATTTCTTAAATAAGTTATGTTTGTTATCTTAGGCTTATATGTATTTGACAGGATCTAAAGAAAATATTTTTATAAAAATTAGAGAATTATGGCTGGGCACAGTGGCTCACACCTGTAATCCCAGCACTTTGGGAGGCTGAGGCGGGCAGATCATAAGGTCAGGAGTTTGAGAACAGCTTGATCAGCATGGTGAAACCCTATCTCTACTAAAAATACAAAAATTAGCTGGGCATGGTGGTGTGTGCCTGTAATCCTAGCTCCTTGGTAGGCTGAGAAAGGAGAATCGCTTGACCCTGGAAGGCAGAGGTTGTAATGAGCCAAGATTGCATAGCTGCACTCCAGCCTGGGCAACAGAGCAAGACTCTGTCTCATGGGCCGGGCATGGTGGCTCACGCCTGTAATCCAAGCACTTTGGAGGCCAAGGCAGGCGGATCACTTGAGGTTGGGAGTTCAAGACCAGCCTGACCAACATGGTGAAAAAAATTAAAAATAAATAAATAAATAAAAGACTCTGTCTCACAAAAATAAAAAAATTAGAGAATTACTAATCAAAAATTAAGAAATTTTAACATTTCATACAGTTTGTTCTATTTAAAGCATTGGCCTTTAAACATGGTATATATGGAGCAAAGCATATATTAATGAATTTGAGTAGCTGGATTCCAGAGAATGTGAGGCAGCTATAAAAGTAAACATTTCTGTTCTTCCTTTATTTCTGTAGATTGTTTGTGACAGAAAATTGGCAAGGAAGGAATTACTTTTCTTGTTTTTACTGAGAGTAACTGATTCACCTAGAATCAAATTGTTCCAGAGTCAAGTTGGATAGAATTCTTGCTAAAAAGTACTGGTCTTTCCTCTGCTACTGATGCATGGAGTAAAAGCCTTATAATGAAAAGATAGATTAAATTCTGCTTCACTCCAGCCAGGGTAACAGCTGATTCAGCTCCAGCTCAGAACAGTGACATTAATGACTGCTGAGTAATTGACAGCTGTGAGGGGGTGGACTGCTACTTTGGACAGTTTTCACTTTTTTGCATCCTTTTTTTATTTTTCCATTTCAAGCAGCAAGTATTTATATACTGATGTCTTACACTACTCCCTGCAGAAGGAGAATACTTAATCTAGAAAGATTAGAGTGTTGCCCTACATGCCTACTTTGGAAGAATCTTTTGATCCCTATAAGATAGCAAAAGTGAAATGAAAGGTTTTCTTTTGGTGGACATAATTGGTTATTCTGATTTTTTATTTTTTCAAAAGATTACCTAGTAATCTCTCCATTCGACTGCTGTGATTCAGACTGATCTACTATTATTCTAAACTATTTGGAAATCCTTTATTTAACCAAAATCACTCAGTGTGAACTGCACCACAGAGAATCTCTATGGGGCATATTGTGTTTATCCATACATCAAAGCAGGAAATGAGTGTGCTGAATAAGGCCTGCTGTCACTACCTTAAAGTCCTCACTGAAGTGCCTTTTGTCTTTCCTCTTGGTTGTTTCCAAAAACAGACTTTAAAAATCCTTAAAGTTATTTTCATGTTTACATTATCCCTAACAGAATGTTTGCTAAGTGACCTTGGATATCTCACTTGGTACAAATTTAGTTTGATAGATACAGCTTTTGTCCAGATAACCTAAAACCAATTTGAGGGCTAAGTGTCATGGCTCATGCCTGTAATGCCAATGCTTTGGGAGGCCAAAGCAGGAGAATCACTTTAGGCCAGGAGTTTGAGAACCAGCCTGGGCAATATAGTGAGACACTATTTCTACAAAAAATTTAAAAATTAGCTGGGCATGGTGGCATGCACCCCTGTAGTCTCAGCTACTTGGTAGGCTGAGGTAGGAGTATCACTTGAGCCCAGGAGTTTAAGGTTACAGTGAGCTATGTGGTACAGCCTGGGCAACAGAGTGAAACCCTGTCTCAAACAGTGACAAAAACAACAACCCAAAAAAACAATTTGAAATGTCACAGTGTAAAAATTATTATAATTATTATTTTGAGAGAGAGGGTGTCACTCTGTTACCCAGGAGGGCTTGTGGCATGATCACAGCTCACTGAAGCCTCTACCTCCCAGGCTCAGACAATCCTCACAACTCAGCCTCATGAGTAGCTGGGACTACAGGCATGCACCACCATGCTCGGCTAATTTTTGTATTTTTTGTAGAGACAGGGTCTTGTCACGTTACCCAGGCTGGTCTTGAACTCCTGGGCTCAAGTGATCCTCCTGCCTTGGCCTCCTAAAGTGCTGGGTTTACAGTCATGAGCCTCTAAGCCCAGCCTACTGTAAAAATTAAAAACAAGAAGGGAAAATGATCACTAATACAGAGGAAATTAAAGAATGATAAAAAGTTTTTGTAAGTAAATTTGAAAACCTGGATGTTTTCTAGAAAAAAATTAATTAACAAAAAAGAAAGAGATTGAGAAAATTATCCAGGAACTGTCCCCCAAAAGGCCATGGAGTCGGTGACTCTACAGGTGAGGTGAACATTTTCAGGTGATCAAAGAAAGGTAGATAATTCGAATGCTTTTTATTTTTTTAAATTATATATTTATTTGTTATTTTTTGAAACAGAATCTTTCTCTGTCACCTACACTGGAGTGCAGTGGCACGATCTGGGCTTACTGCAGCCTCTGTCTCCCGGGTTCAAGCAATTCTTTTGCCTAGGCCTCCTGAGTAGCTGGGATTACAGGTGTACACCACCACACCCAGGTAATTTTTGTATTTTTAGTAGAGACAGGTTTTGTTATGTTGGCCAGGCTAATCTCGAACTCCTGACCTCAAGTGATCCACCCAACCTGTGCCTCCCAGAGGATTACAGGCATGAGCCACTGTGCCTGGTCCCTATCCTTTTTAAAATGAATGCTCCAGTTGCACAGAAAAAGAAGGAAAATTTGCATAACATAACACTGATACCAAAATCTACCCAAGACTAAAAAAGGAAATGAGAGACCAGTCTTAGCGATCAACATAAAAAAATTTAAGTAGGCCGGGTGTGGTGGATCACGCCTGTTAATCCCAGCACTTTGGGTGGCCAAGGTGGGCAGATCACCTGAAATCAGGAGTTCCAGACCAGTCTGGCCAACATGGTAAAACCCCATCTCAACTAAAAATACAAAAATTTGCTGGGCGTGGTGGCGGGCGCCTGTAATTCCAGCTACTCAAGAGGCTGTGGCAGGAGAATTGCTTGAACCCAGGAGGCAGAGGTTGCAGCGAGCTGAGATCATACCATTGCACTCCAGCCTGGGCAACAGAGCAAGACTCCATCTCAAAAAACAAACAAACAAACAAACATCTTAAGTAAAATATTTGAATATTGAGTACAGCAGTTAATTCATTCAGTGAATGTTTTATTGAGGACCTACTATAGATGTTTATTATACTGGGGAAACAACAGTGAATAAAAAACATCAAGAACAAAATATTGGGAAGTATGTAGCAGAACTTATCTATTAATAGGGCAAAAGAAAAATAATCTCTAAAGATGCCAAAAGAAACATCTGATAAAACTTAATATTCCTAATTTCTAAAATATTCTTTGTAAAGTAGGCCTAGATGGATATATCTTGGATGTCAAGGTTATGCTTAATGTATATTCTAGAATTTGTCAATTGTACATGACTACAAACACAGCTTCAGTTATCTTCAGCAAAACAGAATGTATGGACTGTCTTCCAGAATAAGGGATACACAAGTAGATTCAAGGCTTCAAACGAGCTCAACAGGATCTGGCATTTCTCCAACTCTCAGCTGTACTTTCTTTCATTTTGATTTCATTTTCACACTCCATGAGGTAGCAGTATGACTTGCTAGGAACCCAGGTCTTCATCTGTCCATATTCAAGTTGAGCAGGAAAACAAGAGTAGATTTTCTCAGCTGTTATTACATAAGCCACAGGATTTACTCTAATTGGCCCAACTTGGATGGTTTCCCATTCCTGAACCTAATCACTGTGGCCAAAGGAGTGGGATTCTCTACCTGGCTAAACCTGAATCACAAGGTCTCAGAGAGAAAGAAGGAAATGTTACTGGAAGAAAGAGCAATGTTTGCTAGTTTTAAAAAACAATTAACTGGTGGCCTATGCCTCTAATCTCAGCACTTTGAAAGGCCAAGGCGGGTGGATCACTTGAGGTCAGGAGTTCAAGACCAATCTGGCCAAAATGGCCAAATTCTGTCTCTACTAAAAATACAAAAATTAGCCAGACATAGTGGTATGCCCTTGTAATCCCAGCTACTTGGGAGGCTGAGGTATGAGAATCCCTTGAACCTGGGAGGTGGAGGTTTCAGTGAAACAAGATTGCACCACTGCACTCCAATTTGGGCTACAGAGCAAGACTCCATCTCAAAAAAAAAAAATAATAATAATAAGAAAAAAATAATTACAACAAAACAAAATCTGATTCAAAATAGCAAATAAATAACCAGGAATAAATTAAGAAATATGAAGGATTTATATTAAAACTCTATCAAGCAACATAAGAAGGATTTAAGTTTAAAAAACAATATAATTTTTTCTTAGAAAAGACTCAGTATGAAAATGATATATGTTTTTTCCAAATCTACAAGTTCTATGTGATCCCAAACACAATAGCAACAGGTTTTTCTGCCCAAACTTGTCAAAATGTTTAGAAAGTTCACCTGGAGGCCGGGCGCAGTGGCTCACGCCTGTAATCCCAGCCCTTTGGGAGGCCGAGGCGGGTGGATCACGAGGTCAAGAGATCGAGACCATCCTGGTCAACATGGTGAAACCACGTCTCTACTAAAAAATACAAAAAATCAGCAGGGCATGGTGGCGCTTGCCTGTAATCCCATCTACTCAGGAGGCTGAGGCAGGAGAATTGCCTGAACCCAGGAGGTGGAGGTTGTGGTGAGCCGAGACCGCGCCATTGCACTCCAGCCTGGGTAACAAGAGTGAAACTCCGTCTC
>NW_016107436.1:891741-894798 GCF_001604975.1 Cebus imitator
CATGCCTGTAATTCCAGCACTTTTGAAGGCTGTGGTGGGAGGATTGCCTGAGGTCAGGAGTTCAAGACCAGCCTGGTCAACATGGTGAAATCTCATCTCTACTAAAAATGGAAAAAATTAGCCAGGCATGGTGGCGGGCGCCTGTAATCCCAGCTACTCTGGAGGCTGAGGCTGGAGAATCACTTGAACCCAGGAGATGGAGGTTGCAGTAAGCCCAGATTGCACTACTGCACTCCAGCCTGGGTAACAAGAGTGAAATTCTGTCTCAAAAAATAATAATAAATTAAAAAATAAAAAATATATTGAATTGTTTTAATTTTCCAGGGCAATATATATATATATATATATATGTAAATTAGCCTGATGTGGTGGTACGTGCCTGTAGTCCCAGCTACCTAGGAGGCTGAGGCAGGGGGATCACTTGAACTTGAGCAGTGGAAGTTGCAGTGAGCCGAGATTGTGCCACTGCACTCCAGCCTGGGCAAGAGAGTAAGACTCTGTCTCAAAGAAAAAGAAATATAACTAATATGACCAAAAAACTGATTTTAAATTTTATTTAATTTTAACTTACTTTTTTAGATGGGGGGTCTTGCTATGTTGGCCAGGCTGGAGTGCAGTGGTGACTATTCACAGGCACAGTCATATCATACTACAGCCTCAAACTCCTGAGCTCAAGCAATCCTCCCATTTCAGCCTCCCAAGTAGCTGGGGCTGCAGGCACAGCCCACTGATTAATTTAAATGCACCCTACTGATTGATTTAAATAACCACATGTAGTTAATAGCTACTGTACTGGACAATGCAGATCTATATAATAAGAGTTATATAAAAACCAAAGAATGGTATAATAGTTTATATTATTATTTGGTAACTATCCTGATAGTTAATATGTTGTTTCACCCTACCCCACTCTCCCTGAAAGTTTCTGAATTCACTTGATTGTTTAGTAATCTTCTGTTATGGCTGTGTCAGATGAGGACACGTCCATCCCAGGGTCTGCATTTGGAGGCTTGTACTGCTGCAGAGACAAGATAGGTTGCAGTGGTACAAGCAGGTAATTGCTGGCTGGAAGAAATAGTGTCTGGCAGCTAGTGCTTAAATGAAAATTGAAGTTGCTCAAAACAATCAAAATGTTGGATTGTCTATTGGCCTTAATTTTCTTCTTGTATATACCTCCATAGGCATTTTTGCTCTTGGTCTTTTCTCTTTTAAATTTACCCTTGATTTTCAGTTATATAAAAATGCTAACAGTGGGGATAGGCATAGTAGCTCATGCCTGTAATCCCAGTACTTTGGGAGGCTGAGGTGGGAGGATCACTTGAGGCCAGGAGTTTGAGATGAGCCTGAGCAATATAGTGAGACCCCATATCTACAAAAAAAAAATTCTTTTTTTTTATATCTATTTTTCTTTTTCCTTGCAGATTCGTCAGGAAAAAAATATTTTCTTTTGATTAGCCATGGGTGGTGGCATGTACCTGTGATCTCAGCTACTTGAGAGACTAAAACAGAATGATTACTTGACCCCAGGAATTTTAGGCCACAGTGAGCTGTGATTGCATCACTCCACTCCAGCCTGGGCAACAGAGAGAGACCCTCTTACTAAAAAAATAAAAATAAATAAAAATAAATTGGCCAGGCACGGTGGCTCATGCCTGTAATCCCAGCACTTTGGGAGGCTGAGGCGGGCAGATCACAAGATCAGGAGTTCAAGACCAGCCAGTTCGAAACCAGCCTGGCCAACATGGTGAAACCCTGTCTCTACGAAAAGTACAAAAAATCAGCTGGGCGTGGTGGCAGGCGCCTATAATCTCAGCTACTTGGGAGGCTGAGGCAGGAGAATTGCTTGAACCTGGGAGGTGGGATTGCAGTGAGCCGAGATTACACCACTGCGCTCCAGTCTGGGTGACAGAGCAAGACTTCTGTTTTGTGGGGAAAAGAAAATTAAAGGAGACAAAGCCACGGTATGGGATTTACCACCCTATGCTATGCTAATGAGGAAAAAAAGGAAATGAGGAAAAACTTCAGGTCAACTTTTTGAATATAGTCATTTTAAAAATAATTTTGAATAAGGAAAGAGGTAAATGTAGTCACAGATTAAGGCAAAGACAGGACTGAGAAGTTGGGAGTCCACGTCCCGGGCTGTTCTACAACATATAGTCTCTCTCTTCTTTGGGATTTGTTTTCTAGATTGGAGGAGGCCTGTGTAGCCATTGCCATCTGGCACTTATTTTCTCAGGCTGTCAAGCTATATCTGATTTAGTTAAGTAAAAAGAAAATTTAAGTTCAATTTTTCTTTCTTTTTTTTTTTTTTACCTGAGATGTAGGAGGAATTTCTAAAATACTGGCCTGAGAAAACCTAATCTGTCTTTGGTATTTCAGTAGCTCAGCCTAAGTGGAGGACACCTTGAATGGAGAGTTCAATGATAGGAAATACAATCTCTTCAGTACCATTCAGTGTTGGCTTAAAAGGCTTACACATCTGTCCATCTACTGAGGGTACATGTCTGCCTCAGAAGTCAGCTTGCCAATTCTAGCCAATAGATGAAGTAGTGGACACAGGTGAAGCAGTAGGCTTAGGTTCAGGAGTTGTGTTGGTATTGCTTCTCTGGTTGCTCTCTCCCTTTTTCTATCTAAGGTCACACGAATAGACAGAGTTTAGGTACCTTTTTCCTTAGAGTAATATAAAAGTTTTAACTCATTTGCTAACCTATTGGCTAAACTATTTAAACTATTGCCTAAAACTTTAATAAGCAAATACATTAAACAGAAAAGACAGGCTGAGCATGGTGGCTCATGCCTGTAATCCCAGCACTTTGGGATGCCAAGATGGGTGGATCACCTGAGGTCAGGAATTCGAGACCAGCCTGGCCAACATGGTGAAACTCCGTCTCTACTAAAAATACAAAAAATTAGCCAGGCGTAGTGGCGGGTACCTGTGATCCAGCTACTCAGGAGGCTGAGGCAGGAGAATCACTTGAACCCAGGAGGCAGAGGTTGCAGTGAGCCAAGATCACACTATTGCACTCCAGCCTGGGCAACAAGAGTGAAACTCTTTTT
>NW_016107436.1:896839-898259 GCF_001604975.1 Cebus imitator
AAAAAAAAAAAAAAAAAATTTTATCTCAATAAAGCTGTTTTGTAACAACAGCAGCAGCAGCAGCTATTTCTATAGCATAATCAAATGGGGTATTAAGTTCTCATATTACTATGATGCTGAAGCAACACAAACATAAAAGGAAAATTTAAGGCTGATGCAGTTTTTTTAATTCATGTGATTTTCTTTTTAAAGTTTTGGTCTCTGAGATAGGAAAGTAGCTGGAATTATATTTCATGAATCTCTGTGTCTGACAAACTGGATCCATATGAGGCTTGGCAGCTTAATAACTATTTTCTTGTTATCTTTCTTTTCTTTTTCTATTAAATGTATTACGTTACTACAAACAGAAGTAGGTTTGTTTCCTTTGCCTGTCACTTGCCTCTTTTCTTACCTCAAGTCCAAAACTTAAAAATTACAATGTAGTAATTTATATAAAGCACAGTATTTCCTCTATTTGGCAGCAAAATTTAAATTTTAGTTGACTGTCAAGGTCAAATCAGCAATGATGGCAGGTTGGTAACTGGTGCTTATGTTATATGTTATGGTAGATCAGCTGATGTCTTTGTTTCCAGTACCATGGCCATGCAAATATAACACAGAAGGATTGTGTGATAATCCTTATATCACTATACCTACTTGAAGATTATACTCATATTTGTGGACATTATTGTTGTTTGTTGACTTGGTTGGTTTTTATTTTGCCTCTTAATTTAAATATCAGCCCAAGGTCTTAACTCAGAAAGAAGCACCTTGCTATAATGAAACACACTTTGAGAGTAATATGGGAACACATGTTTAGAACCTAATAAATTTTCACACTCTTTGATCTGGTCATTTCAGTTTTAATTCTTTATTATAAGAAAATAGAAATGCAGAAAAGCCTTAGACATGTTTTGTTTGACATAAATTTTTTTTACAACATTATTTATAATAAATTGAAAATTATCTAAATCACGAAAGGGAATGATAACTATGATATGTTCATATAAGATGCGTATTTTAAGCCATTTAAAATAATATCTTCAAATACATCTTAATGAGATGAGGAAATGCCAATAATAAAAATGACAAAAAGTAGGATATAAAATGTTATGCATTCTGATCCTAATTTCATTTACATATATATGTATATATAGATCTAGATATGGATATATATAGAGAGAGAGAGAAGACTGATTATCTGTGGATGGTGGAATTATTGGTGATATTTCCTTTGTCATTAGTCTAAATTATCACACATTATTATAATAGGGAAAACATCAGTGAATGTTTTTAGTTCTTTTAAAAAGAAGCTATACTTTTTTTATTTTTTAAAGAAATAAAAAAATATTCTTCCTTTTGTTGCTTCTGGTGCTATTTTGAGTTGTTTAAAAATGAGTACTGCTTTAGCAGAGATAGAAATTCTACCTGTCAGGGTTAT
>NW_016107436.1:899742-902309 GCF_001604975.1 Cebus imitator
AATCAATGACAGGCCTGGACTCCGCTAAGGCTCCTAGAGCCTAGGAAAAAGAACTCAAAAGACTTGCAAACGAGTCATTACATACTGTTGCCTGAAGGGAGCTGAGGACTCAGTGCCAGTTCAGTTGCCACAGATCTCTTAAGTGAGACAGAGCTGAGATTTAAACCCTTGAGTAGATGATAAAGCAGCAAACTACTTAATGGTTGATATGGCATCTTATGATTAGGCCTTTTTTGTCAAGATAAAGCACAGGATTGGAAGATCCCCCCACTGGCAGTTGCCTTTGCAAGGAAATGTGAAACTAAAATCTTAGATCATGGGGTGAGGCAAAGTGGTCAGCCACACAGGGCATTTGAGCATCTGATGTGGTTCAAGTTTGGTAAACTAGCTTAGAGATGCTATGCTGTTTATGGTGAGAATGCAGTGTGACTGGGAATGATTTATGAAGAACCTATTGTAGTTTAGAAGCATGTTTATGCTTTCCTATCTTTATATATCTTAAACTTGAATTTAATTGTCCTTGTGCTGGAAGACCAGTTATTTTCTATTGTTCTCAGGTTCTAATTTTGCTATTAAAGAACTTTCATTTTGAAAAAAAATCACTCAATCTAGAGCTGCTTTTGTTCAATTCCTTCTCATACCTTCCGTATTCCCCCTCCCTCAACTTGTAACAGCAATTTTGAAGCAAATGTATGTGGGTGGTTTCCATGGCACAAGACGACAACTTTCACGGAGAGAGAGGGCACTTCAGCTTGAGCTAATTGGGTATGACGTGTTCCCGTGTTCTGGTGTGTAAACACAGATGCCCTAATATTGCAGGTATTTCAGCAGTTGATCAGGCATGTTAGAGAAGGAAAACATTTAGTCTCATTATTCCGAATGACAAATGCAGCGGAGGAGAAAGGATGGGCAACAGTGATGCCGGGAGATTGGTTCATCTGAATCGTGCTATACCCAGCTCCCTTAACTGTTCTGTGTTTCTGTTGACAGGACCAGGAAGAACAAGCTTACTTTGCAGTGTTTGATGGCCATGGGGGAGTTGATGCTGCTATTTACGCCTCCATTCACCTCCACGTTAACTTAGTCCGCCAGGAGATGTTCCCCCATGATCCTGCTGAGGCCCTGTGCAGGGCCTTCCGGGTCACTGATGAGCGGTTTGTACAGAAAGCAGCCAGGGAGGTATGCCCCTTTCTCACAGATTCCAGCTGGAATTGCGCTAGCGGAGCTCAACTTAGTCTGTGTGGTTAAAGGGCTATTTAGATTTTCTCTTTCGGGGCAGACATTATCCAAATTGTATTCTTGACTCATAGTATTGGATTCTGTTGTAGTTCTAATTGCCTTCTCAGGAAGTTTTAGGGGGTACAATGATGTACTATATAGAAAGTCTCAAGCTGTAATTTTCTGCATTCATTTCTGTAATAATTGCCGGATTTGGCAGGTAAGTTTCATCTTTCTTTTATTCACCATTGCTTGTCAGGTTCACACCAGGACCATCTCTCTAAGCAGACTCTTGCTGACAAGATCTGGATATGGTGAATAAAACAATGGTCTAAAAAGGAAACAGAAACTGGGATTACTTCCATACATTTGGTTCTAAATGGGTAGGCTGTGTTTTGCTGTGTATCTCTTGAGGGAAAATTCTCTTGGAGAAGGTGAATCCTTAGATGATCCTTGAGCTGATTTTTCTCTTACTGGCAGAAAAGTCAGAGCTCCTGTCCTACATTGCTAAGGTTAATCAGACCTAAGTTTTTTACTTTGAATGAATGGCAAGGCCTCTGTATTAAGGTCTAAAGGTTAAAAAAAATAATTATCATTCTGGGTATTGGTACATAATTAACTACAGTATAATTAACTATAGTATTCTATATTGGTTCTGTAACGAGGGGTGAATAGAAAGAAAATGACTTTTAATTTTTAAAAGTAATTACAGAAATAGTACAGACAGAAAATAAGACTCCTGCCCTGTAACTTAAACATTAACTTTTTTTTTTGAGATGGAGTCTCGGTCTGTCGCCAGGTGGGAGTATGGTGGTGCAATCTTGGCTTACTGCAACCTCCGCTTCCTGGGTTCAAGTGATTCTCCTGCCTCAATCTCCTGAATAGCTGGGACTACAGGTGCGTGTCACCACGCCCAGCTAATTTTTTGTGTTTAGTAGAGACAGGGTTTCACCATGTTGGCCAGGATAGAAACATTAACTCTTTTTAAAATGGGCTTGGAGGCCAGGTGCGGTGGCTCATGCCTGTAATCCCAGCACTTTGGGAGGCTGAGGTGGGCGGATCACAAAGTGAGAAGTTCAAGACCAGCCTGGCCAACATGGTGAAACCCCGTCTCTTCTAAAAATACAAAAAGTTAGCTGGGTGTGATGGCACACGCCTGTAGTCCCAGCTGCTCAGGTGGCTGAGGCAGGAGAATCACTTGAACCCAAGAGGTGGAGGTTGTAGTAAGCCGCGATTATGCCACTGCACTCCAGCCTGGCTGACCGAGAGAGACTCCGTCTTAAAAAAAAAAAAAAAAAAGAAGCCGGGCGCGGTGGCTCAAGCCTGTAATCCCAGCACTTTGGGAGGCC
>NW_016107436.1:902393-907810 GCF_001604975.1 Cebus imitator
GGGCATGGTGGTGCGTGCCTGTAATCCCAGCTGCTGGGGAGGCTGAGGCAGGAGAATTGCCTGAACCCAGGAGGCAGAGGTTGCAGTGAGCCAAGATCGCGCCATTGCACTCCAGCCTGGGTAACATGAGTGAAACTCCGTCTCAAAAAAAAAAGAAAAGAAAAAAGAAAGGGCTTGGAAAGATCAGGGTAATCATTTAATCCATTTTTTTGATAGCATAGTTAATGCTACCAGCAATAATGGGGCTTGGAATTAATAAAACAATAATTCAGACCTATTTAGTATTAAGAAAGAGAATTATTTTTTATGTCTTCCCTCCCCTAAGTTTGGATTAATATGCAAATCCAACAGTAACCAGTAGAGTCCACACAAAGAGGTGGGGCTGGAGAATAAAGCCGCACTTGACCTCAGAGCTCCCAGTCTCTTGAGGACCTGCATTCTGCTTGGCTCTGCCTCTCTTGAAGCTGTGGGCTTTCATCATCTGAGCTGAGGACAAGAGCGGGCCCTGAGAGGTGACCTGTAATCACCAATGTTAAACAAAGAAAATCACTCTGTCTTCTTCATCCTTTATTCTTTTTTCTCTGCCTTCTCAAAATTATGTTTTGTTTTTTTTTTCTGACCATGTTTACCTCATTTGTTTCGTCAGTGACCCTGGTGGCTCTCAGTTCTGCCAGTAGTTCTGAATAATATAGGTTTGTCTCAGCAGCCCCTTTTTTGCTCCTTATGCTTCCATGTGCTGCTAACTGCTGGGAAGAAAGCAGCTATTCCTGTTGTGAAGCAGCCCTGCCTCCTGTTCTCTCCAGGGCATATGCACTAAAGTGTCTTTATCATGTGTTCTAGGGGGCTGAGTTTTTGAACATTCTGTGTGGGAAGACATTTTATTGGTGGGTGAGGATTTATAACAAACTTTCCCTATATAGGGAAAATGAGAAGTTGTTTTTCTCATTGGATACAAGAGGCCTTTTACCACCCCTGACGCATTGGTTCTAATTTAGGCCAGGTCCTTAGTAACAGAAAGTCATGCTTGTTTGGTGGTGACTCATGTCAAACGGGGATGTCATTTTCGTATAGTAGGATCAAGAGCTTTAAGTACAGTGATAGCTACTGCAGTGAGATTCCAGGCTGTTCGTTCTTTATGCAGTGTTCCAAAAGCAAAGGCCCCTAAAAATATTGGTAGGGAGGATATTTTTTAAAAGTACAAGCATCTTAGTACTCCAGGGAACGTAAGCTGTCTCTTGGCTCCTTAGCTTAATTTCCAGAGATTAGAGCACTTGTTGTGTACCAGTCAGATGTTTTATATATCATTTGGTACAGCCAGGATTGTCCGACTGAACAAATAGGATGTCAGTAATGAAATGGAGAGCAGAATATAGATATTTTTACTCTGAGGATTTGTATAGGGGATTTGGTGTTTTGACTGGGAGGAAAAAGAATTTCCATTCTGTTTTATGTACTAATCAGTTACCTGCCCTTGGGCAAGTCACATAACCTGCCATAGTTTTCTTATTGGTATTTAAAGTGGAATTAAGCTTTGCACAGTGGCAGTATCGTAGCCAATGAGGTTTATCCGAGGCACAATTATTGCTAATCGAAAACTTTCCCAATACCCCGTCGTGACAACTTGCAACACAGTCAGCACTGGCAATTTTTGACAGTCTCTACGGAGACTGATTAAAGTGGAATTAATAATCATCCCCGCCTTGCATATCACAGATCAGGTGGACTTACATGTGTATATACACATAAGTAAATATATGTATGTAAAAATGCATTGAGACATATGAATTATTGTGTATTTGTGAAATTCCATTATCAGTAGCGTAGCTCCCAGCTGAAGAGCTTACATTAATTATAAATTGCTTCTCAATAAGAATGTAGTATCTATTTCTTTTCACTGAATGTGGTTTTATTTAAACTATTTTCAGAGCTTAAGATGTGGGACCACAGGAGTGGTGACTTTCATCAGAGGCAACATGCTACACGTGGCCTGGGTGGGTGATTCCCAGGTTATGCTTGTGAGAAAGGGCCAAGCTGTCGAACTAATGAAGCCACACAAACCTGACAGAGAGGTAAGTATGGTCTGTTTTAATAGAGCCCATGCTCTAGTTATTAGATTTTCTAGTTATTGATTAGGATTGACCTAATCTTTTTTTTTGAGATGGAGTTTTGCTCTTGTTGCCCATGCTGGAGTGCAATGGTGCAATCTCAGCTCACTGCACCCTCCGCCTCCCAGGTTCAAGCGATTATCTTGCCTCACCCTCCCTAGTAGCTGGGATTACAGGCACACACCACCATGCCCAGGTAATTTTTGTATTTTTAGTAGAGACATGGTTTCACCATGTTGGCCAGGCTGGTCTTGAACTTCTGACCTCAGGTGATCCACCCGCCTTGGCCTCCCAAAGTGCTGGGATTATAGGCGTGAGCTACCACACCCAGCCAGGATTCACTTAATAATTATTATTATTTCTTGAGATGAAGTCTCACTGTGCCACCCAAGCTGGAGTACAGTGGTGCAATCTTGGCTCACTGTAACCTCCAACTCCCTGGTTCAAGTGATTCTCCTGCCTCAACTTCCTGAGTAGCTGGGATTACAGGCATCCGCCATTATGCCCAGCTAATTTTTTCTATTTTTAGTAGAGATGGGGTTTCACCATGTTGGCCAGGCTAGTCTCGAGCTCCAGACCTTGTGATTTACCTGCCATGGCCTCCCAAAGTGATGAGATTCCAGCTGTGAACCACTGCGCCTGGCCACTTAATATTACAATTATTGCTACAATTATTATAATTATTGCTATCAGCAGCTGTACCCACCCTCCAATGGAGAAACAAGGAGAACCTTTTCATAAGCAGATAAGTATTATATTTGTTGTTTACTGTTAAAGTAGATGAATAAATCCTGAATCCGGTTATTTGCTTCTTTTTATTGCATTGCTGTTTAGGACGAAAAGCAACGAATTGAGGCCCTTGGAGGTTGCGTAGTCTGGTTTGGTGCCTGGAGGGTGAATGGAAGTCTGTCGGTCTCCAGAGCTATTGGTAGGAAAAATAATTTTTTGTTTCTCCAAACTGTCCTCTTCTAGCTCATTGTCCTGTATTAACTCTGATGCAGGAAACCTGAGATGATAATTTATATTACCAGAGTGCTTATTATTATTCTTTAAAATAATAATTGGATAGGCCGGGCGTGGTGGCTCAAGCCTGTAATCCCAGCACTTTGGGAGGCTGAGGCGGGTGGATCACAAGGTCAAGAGATCGCGACCATCCCGGTCAACATGGTGAAACCCCGTCTCTACTAAAAATACAAAACATTAGCTGGGCATGGTGGTGCGTGTCTGTAGTCCCAGCTACTCAGGATGCTGAGGCAGGAGAATTGCCAGAACCCAGGAGGCAGAGGTTGCGGTGAGCTGAGATCGCGCCATTGCACTCCAGCCTGGGTAACAACAACGAAACTCCGTCTCAAAAAATAATAATAATAATAATAATGATAATAATTGGATAATGCCTGTTTTGAATTAATTAAACCTGTATATTTATATACTTAAATTCCATTACTGAAAGAGAACCATATCAAGAAATGCAGAATTTACTTTCTATGCTTTTTAAATTTTATTTTATGGAAGCCTTTAATCATCAGTACACAAATCTGCCTTAAACCACACCAGGCACAGTGGCTCACATCTGTAATCCCAGCACTTTGGGAGGCCGAAGCAGGCAGACCGCTTGAGCCCAGGAGTTCAAGCCTGGGCAACACAGTAAGACTCCGTCTCTTTAAAAAAAAATTATATATCTGGGCATAGTGGCTCATGCCTGTAGTCCTAGTACATGGAAGGCTGAGGCAGAAGGATTGCTTGAGTCCAGGAGTTTGAGGCTGCAATGAGCCAAGATTGTGCCACTGCACTCCAGCCTGGGCTAAGGGAGTGAGATCCTGTCTCAAAACAAAAACAAAATATCACAGTTTTCCTCATTTCATTGCATTTTGGATCAAATCAGTATTTTCCAGAGAATGAAAGCCTTTCACCATATTTTATCCACATTTATTTTGTTTATGCCTTTAAGTTATTTCAATGACAGGCTGGGCATGGTGGCTCACGCCTGTAATCCCAGCACTTTGGGAGCTGAGGTGAGTGGATCATGAGGTCAGATCAAGACCATCCTGCCAACATGTTGAAATCCCCATCTCTACTAAAAATACAAAAAATGAGCCAGGTGTGTTAGCACACACCTGTAGTCCCAGCTACTTGGGAGCGTGAGGCAGGAAAATCGCTTGAACCCAGGCGGAGGGTGCAGTCAGCAGAGATTGCATCACCGTACTCCAGCCTGGGTAAAGGAGTGAGAGACTCCATCTCAAAAAAAAAAATTATTTCAATGAATTTTAAAATGACATAAATCACAGAATAATAGGAAAAACATTGTGGTTTGTAGATTAAAACGACTTTCTGTATGTGGTACAGTAATTTGTAAGATAACCCTGGGGTTTCAAAGAACCCTATATCCCTGGGACTTAAATTTTTCAAAAGAAGGGGAAAGTCAAACTCAGTCTAACACCTAGAGATTAAACAGCTAAGTTGGGTGGACAAAAATGCAAGGGTATAAGTTCAAAGAATTAAGCTATTTCTGCCTTTGTCTCACTTTGGGCCCTGGGTTTATTAATTTAGGCTTCATGGCTTCACTTCCTGTTTTTAAAAAAAGAATAAATCAATATGTGTACTATATGGGTGATATGTACATTGCATGTATACTGCAGTTTTTTATCTGCTTCCCTAATGAAATGAAGTAATTAGACATGGGGATAACATGGATAAATGGAATTCACATCTAGTCTCAAAATTTAGTTAATCATTAACAAAAAATTCCAGAACATGAAGAAAATCTTAAAGGATTGTGCTTTCACCACTGATTTGAGTTCCTCCCACTCTTTGGGAAGTTGCTGGCAAGCTGTGAAGTGGCCCAAATATGAGCAGAAAGCTGAAAGGGAAATAGAGAGCTAGAAGTCTACAAATACCTCCTGAAAAATTGAAAGTTGGCTTTACCTTAGACTGGAGGGAGTTATTAGGAACTCTAGAATAAGGCCAAAAAGGGGAAATTGCTCATTTCTAAAATATACCCTTATATAGAATTATTATTTTTGGTAGGGAAAATTCTTTATTATGCGCATTGTAGGAGGTTTAGCAGGACTGTCTAACACCCATTAAATGCTATCATTGAACGAGGGGACCATACTATCTGTGGAACTAATTTACATTAATGATCATTATATGAGTGCTTGAGTGGCCGGTGAATTCGGTTGACAACTCAAACCAAACACCTATTTCTCCTCATTTGACCTGTCTTTGTCAGAGGATTGAGGATCTTTTTTTCTTTTTTTCCTGAGATGGAGTTTTGCTCTTGTTGCCCAGGCTGGAGTCCAATGGCACGATCTC
>NW_016107436.1:909250-910901 GCF_001604975.1 Cebus imitator
AAAAAAAAAAAAAAAAAACGAAAGCTGGGCTACAGTAGAAACAGCCTGGCTGGGAGACATTCATACAATTTGTTACAGAGATGAGGAGAGCTAAAAAGGGATATGGAGGAAGTTATCAACTGATGAGATAGATTGGTAGGTGGGAAAACCTACTAATCAACAAACAATCTGGTGCACGGGAATAGGCAGTAACGTAAAGGAGCAAGTGTAGATTTAGTTTCTTGAGCAGTTTGATGGTGAAGGGGAGAAAGGAAGTAAGTGTGGTGGCTTAGAAGAGGGTTCATTTTTGTTGTTTCTATTTTTAGGATGAGGAGATTTTAGATTTCAGCATGTTTATAAGAAAAAAAAGAGAGCAAGTAGAGGGGAAATTGAAGACGAGCGAGTAGAGAAGCCGGGGTTCTGCGCAGGTGCAGTTAGGACGGGAAGAAGACACCTCTTAGCCTGAGAAAACGGTAGCTCATGTAGGGGAATCTCTACAGATTAAAAAAGAGTGTGGGGGGCAGGGGTGGGAGGGGAACTGAGAAAATTCAAGCCTGATCAACTTGGCTTTGAAGTGGGAAATCAGGCCATCTACCAAAATCCAGTAGCTTAAGTGGATGAGGGAGTTGAAGAATTTGAGAAATAATTGGAAACCTCATGGAATAAAATAGGGGGTTGCAAAAGGACAAGAAAAAGGACTCCTGGGCAGAGTTCAGCTCTACTTAGGAAATAAATGATACGTAAACTTTAAAAGGTTTTGGACAGTTTCTCCCCATGAGCCCTTCAGACTTAGGATTCAAAGTTGACAGAGGCATGCTATGTTTCCTAACATATGAAGAGAGGAGGCTGAAGACAAAAGGATGTTGCCATTTCTACCATCAAATGGATATTCATGCCCTCCTACCAAATTAGGGGGCGAAATGTCATGAATTTGACACCCAACAGTAGAGCAGGTGAAAAGCCAGAACTTTGGCAGCATTTTCTCTGTGCAAATCTTTGTATGTTCTGTTCCAGACTAACAGTTGCAGTAGTCTTTTAATTGAAGCACTAAAACAAGATTTTTGGGAACAGTGTGACTCAGAACACATTTATTTTTAGAGGTGGAATTCAGAAAATAATAATGATGATAATCATATACTCAGGTAGAGTAGGGTATGGGAACTTTAGTAAATTGGCGAAGGACACTGAATCCCATATTGGGTTTTATTTATTTTTTATTTTTAAATATCTCTTAGATTTCTGCATTTTCTGCTTAAGTAGATTGGGTTTTAATGAGCTCTAGCAGGCTGTGGAGGCACCATAGCATGGAAGTGAAGTTGATTAAATTAAAAGGATGCTTGGGAAAGATGGTTGACTCCTGTAAGAAATAATGGAGAAGAAGCCTAGATGTGAGTAAGATGAGCAGGTTATATGTTTGTGAATGGAAGGTGTGAAATGAACATTTATAACATCGAAGACTAATTTCTTACCTAATACATATACTAACCTGAGTAATTATATTAAGTAATTATTTGTTGCTCTGTGTATCTATCATGCAACCTGTTGGACAGGGCATGTGCCCACATTGGTTCTAGCAGAGTTATTCACAGGGTTCCTAATGAGCTTTCTGTCCTATCATCTGTAGATTAAACAGAGATGTAAAATGTTAGAAACTTTTTTTTTTTTTTTTTTT
>NW_016107436.1:912247-942467 GCF_001604975.1 Cebus imitator
AAAAAAAAACAAAAAAAAGTTAACTAGAGTCCCTTGTAGTAGTCATAAGCTATTTGGTTACCTGACAGGCTAAGGACCTTTTTCCTGTGTTCTCACAAAGTACCTAAAGGAATGTAATCAATGTAAACAGTGAATGAATCTGGAAGTGCTCTGGATCTGAACGTCCTAAGTGAACAATTATCTTAGTAGTCTGGTAATAGAAACCTAGTTTAGTGTGGGCCTGAGGTCTGCAGTCTCACTCCTACCCCAAGCACCCTACTCCAACTGCAGGTTACTCCTTAATAGTCCAGTTCCCTCAACTGAAGCAGCTTCTCTTCCTGGTGATAACTGACTTACCTTTCAGGACCAGCTCATATGTCATTTTGTGAAAGGATGAGCGAAGCAAGGATGAGATGTCATTCTTTCTTCTCTAAAGACAGAAAGGCCCAGAGAGCCCTTGGGTTCTCACAGTTGTTAAGTGGGGAAACGCACAATAACAATAAAGACAGAAGTGGGTGATGGTGAGAGCATACGAAGAATATGGTAGTCTCTAAATAGAAGAGAAAACAGGCCATACATTTTGTCTGTTCTCTAGAAGTTACAGGTAAAGCACCATTAAAAAACAGAAAGCCAAGTGGGTTGGGAATCAAGAAAACTGCATTCAGCTCCCACGTGTGAGGCCTTGGGTCAGCGACATAACTCTTCCTAGCTTAAGAGAGTTAGACTTGATTTATAAAATCTCGTGTAACTCAAACCTTCCTTCATGCTCACAACATGAAGCTATTTATTGATTTCTAAACAAGAACAGAACAAAAATTGTTTAATGGAGAATGATCAAAGCTTTGGTTTCTTTCTTTGAATGTGGACTTGTTCTCAAATTTCAATTAACTCAAACCTAACCACCTGCAAAACAACAGATCTACCACATCAACCATATTTTCCTACATAGTGTACTGAATTTTCAGAACATCAACAAACTTAGATCTGACATTGTCGTTAGACTCAGCTAAGCCTAAATAATAGCCAGAGGCACATATTCAGAGTCTAAGCTACATAAGTAAGGACTTGTGCCCAGTAACTAGCAATTATTTAACTGGGAATAAGGAGTAAACAGATCTGATTACCAGAGAATTTAAGTATTTTGTCCAAAACTATTTTAAAAATTCTTTCCAGTCAATTCAGTTTACAATCCAGTAAGTTGTGATCAGAGTCATGGCATTGTTCATAAATGTTCTTAGCACACAAGGTAAAACAAAGGCTGACTAACGATGCCTCTACCCTCTGCTTCCCACAGGAGATGCTGAACACAAGCCATATATCTGTGGGGATGCAGATTCTGCCTCTACTGTTCTGGATGGGACCGAAGACTACCTCATTCTGGCCTGTGATGGCTTCTATGACACCGTGAACCCTGATGAGGCAGTGAAAGTTGTGTCCGACCACCTGAAAGAGAATAATGGAGACAGCAGTATGGTTGCTCACAAATTAGTGGCATCAGCTCGTGATGCTGGGTCAAGTGATAACATCACGGTTATTGTGGTATTCCTGAGGGACATGAACAAAGCTGTAAATGTTAGTGAGGAATCAGATTGGACAGAGAACTCTTTTCAAGGAGGGCAAGAAGATGGTGGGGATGATAAGGAGAATCACGGAGAGTGCAAACGCCCGTGGCCTCAGCACCAGTGCTCAGCACCAGCAGATCTAGGTTATGATGGGCGTGTGGATTCATTCACTGATAGAACTAGCCTGAGCCCAGGGTCCCAAATCAACGTGCTGGAAGACCCAGGCTACCTAGATCTCACACAATTAGAAGCAAGCAAACCTCACAGTGCCCAGTTTTTGCCATCAGTTGAGATGTTTGGTCCTGGTGCACCAAAGAAAGCAAATCTTACTAATGAGTTAATGATGGAGAAAAAATCAGTTCAGTCATCATTGCCTGAATGGAGTGGTGCTGGAGAGTTTCCCGCTGCTTTCAATTTGGGTTCAACAGGGGAGCAAGTATACAGAATGGAGAGCTTATCTCCTGTCTGTCTAGGGTTGGAAAATGAACAGTTAAAATCCCCAGGAAACAGAGTTTCTAGATTGTCTCATTTACGCCACCACTACTCAAAGAAGTGGCACAGATTTAGGTATAATCCAAAGTTTTATTCATTTCTCTCTGCTGAAGAGCCTTCCCACAAAATAGGCACTAGCCTGTCCTCACTTACTGGAAGTGGGAAGAGAAATAGGATAAGAAGTTCTCTGCCATGGAGGCAAAATAGTTGGAAAGGGTACAGTGAAAACATGAGGAAGCTCAGAAAGAGTCATGATATTCCATGCCCAGATCTTACTTGGAGCTATAAAATAGAGTAATTTTTCTTTCAAGTAGGCTAGCTAGCTCTCCCCCAATAAAAACACCACTATCAGACTAGAAACAAGGTAGACATTTCTAAAACATGTGCTTCATTATGAATCCATAGATGGCTCAATTCTTCACTGTAAATAGATCTCTAGGAAACTCAAAGTACAGTGTTTTCAATCTAAAAAAAAGTATTGGCAGTTTCACTTGCAAAATTATACAACTGGTCCCTGTGATGTGTCTCGACACCTATATACAACCCCCTTCCCACCATCCCTTCATGTCACTAGTGGAAGCTTTCAAGTTAGTTATTTCAGTCAGGATATACAGTGTTGAAATCTCAATGCAGTTGAAATCTGGTCTGATGTGCCTAATATATCTATGGAAAATTTAATGCTGAATTAAATTTAGTTGGGAAATGTCCCTCAAAATCCTGGGCACTATGAAGGAACTCCCTGCCCCCTCACCTTTTTGGGTAGGTAAAGACTAAAAAAAAGCCATATGGATTTTAACTGATAACAATGAAAGTGGTAAATTAATTAGTGTAAAAGTGTCATATTCACAGACTTGTGAGGCAGTTTATAGTCAGAAAAATTTACTGATTTTTTTCCTGTAACATAAAGGACTGAAATTTTTTTTAATTAAAAATTTCCTAGGGCTATAGTTATTTGGGAGTTTCATAACCTGTTATGGTGCTTTTGGAGGAATTTTTATTACTTAACATTTTAGGAGACCGCTGTCAACTGGTTTTAATCTATGATGCTAATGTGTTTTCCACTGTACCCTCATCTCAGGAATAAAACTGGTTTAATGGAGATGATGTCAGGTACAAATATACTATAGAGTCAAAATGCCATTTACAAAGAAAATCAAAAGCATTTCTATATATATATTTTAGTTCAGACAGCAAAGGCATGTATTACTATAAAATAAAAAGTGATTTTAGAGAATGAAAAATGCTAGTTTTAACTTCTCTAAAATTATTTCTCCCATGGGAGTGAAGTAATTGGCATGAAGGAGGCTGAAAGTATTGCCTAAAGGGAGCCCAGAGGCCATAAGCAAGCAGATTTCCAACAGCCAAGTCTGTTTAGTTGTAATTGGAGGACACGTCAGTGTCCTTCTAACATGCAGCTTTAGACTGCAGAGACAGGACATGTGCTTCTCATTTCAGTATTTAGTTATACTGGATATTTTGAAACTGCTTTTTGCTGTTTCTGCAGTTTCAAGCTAGAAGCATGTCGTCAACTAAAGACAACAAATAAACTATCAGATTCATTCATTCAGTGAAGCAGTCTCTGATTCTCTGAGAGTCACGAATGTCTTGGTGTTACCCTCCCCATGTCAACTGTGGACCAGCTCAGCCAGTGCCCACGGTAGCCCTTCTGCAGTGTCTCTCACACGGGAAGGACAGGACGCAGTGAGTGCTCTTGCTGGGAAATGTCCCCCACCTAATCATGTGTTTATAGGATAGTAAATGATCCTCAGGCTCATAACAGAGGACTAAAAATTGCTGCATTTTAAGACATAGATGACTGGCATATCTTGGGTACCAGTACAGCTATATCAAATAGACAAAAACAGCTTCACTTTAGCAATGATCAGATTGTTAATCTACAGATTTTATTTTTAAAAATTTGGATGTAAGTAGAGACTTTCAGTATTTGTTTTCTTTGATTTTGAAGTCATTTCTTCTTCTCAAGTCTGTGACAAATGGTTGAAAAGGAGTCAGCATGGCCCCAACTATAGCACTAGAACCTTTTCATCATTCTGAGGCTTTGCCCCACACATGGACCTCACTCTTATCTGTCACTTTCTGAAGCCTAGATCTTGTTAACAACCCATCAGGCGCAGTGTCAGTTTCAAATCAAATTATCTAAGAAAACAAGAAAAGAGAGGCAGCAGAATATTGGTACACATTATAGTCCAAAGTGCTAAGTAAAAAAAAAAAAAAAAACTTTAAAAAATTTCTATAGTTGTCTATTAGTAATGTTTGTGATCAGAGTAAAGAAGGTAAAGGGAAAAAAACATGATAGGCTTTTTCAGTGGGGGAAAAAAAAAATGGCTGGATGAAACTGGGACAAAGACCCATCTTTAAGGGTCTGGATTTTGTAGGTCAGACTACACAGCAGTGTTAACTCATTTCTCATGCCATTAGCTCTCTAGAAAATAAAGCAAAGTAGTTCTAGTGTGGTCGTTATAAACCAGTATTGTAAAAAATAGCAACTATTCATTTGTTCACAATATGCATATTTATAGTTAAGTACCATTTGTAAGGTAAGTCCTTTAAAATCCTATAATACATACTAAAATAGTGGTTATTGGTCTGATATATGCTGCTCTTGGTTCTATAAACTAGATAAAAAGCAGTGCTTTGTGAAATGCAGTGTTATATCTTAATGCCACTGGTGATAGAAAGTAGTTCCCTTCAGTTCAAATCCTGTGCCCTTATTTGCTGCTTGCTGACGTAAGCAATAAGTAACCCTCTAATGGTATCTACACATTTCTGTAACTTGTATTTAATGATGGTGTATCTGGTGATTGTAAAAATATTAGACAGATATAAAAGTATCTATATAATATATATAAATTGTTAATGCTGAGGTAGAGTCTGTGAATTATGTGTTTTGTATTTTTATTCATTGTGTAATTTAGTGGTGGTGAAAGTTCTACACTCAATCCTTAAAGAGTGGCAGTATCCCTTTTTCAATTTAACATGGTCTGCATCAATCTGTTTGCCTGCTAAACAAGTTTTGTTAGAATAGGAAATAGTAAAACAAATACAAACAAGAGTGTAGTATTGGTTAGGGAAACAGACTTTAGGTCACCAACTGGAGTCATTACAAACTCCTTGTACATTCACTGTGAGTTTCAAAGGGAGTCAGTCCCCAATTTAAAGGTTTCCTTTGTTCACTTTCTAGATGTGTACTTTTGAGGGAGATGAGGTTAGGCAACACTACAACAACACACACTGGGGCTATTAATCTCATTTAGGTCTGTACTGAGGAGGATGGGTAGAAACACATATGTACATACCTTTTCTTTACCTAGAAGTGCCATCCATTGTCCTTGAATTATTATGATTAAAGTTACTGTTGCATTTAACTAGGAGGCTCCTTGAAAGTAACACCTTTTTCAAGGACAATGGCAACAATATCAATGTCAACACTGAGTCTAATTTTGACCACATTTATAGTGGTATAGTGTCAATACTGCATTTTCATGACAACCACACTCCACTGTTGGAACACTGTGCCAGTAAGAAGTGCAACATCCCATAGGCAGATGAAAATGATGAATGGACAAGTTCAGTGTTTACAGAAAAACTGCTGTGGTTGAAGTACTTCCTTCCCCATCAAGTCCTTGCTAAGGCTTTGTGAGAAAATGATCTACATTTTTAAAACTAATTTATTCATTCTGTGAACATTCTCACCTAAGCAAGGCTATAAGGGAATACTATATACTTTTGTCCACACTTTGAGACTGTTTTTCTTTGAATCATAAGTTGGCAAAAGAATTTTTTTTCACCTTTGAAAATCACATGATATTAAAGGACAAATACCCACTTCTATTCTGACCTGCAAATAGCTCAAATGTCTCTTGCAAAACAAAATAAGACACTGCCAGTATTATAACACAATTATTTTTCAGAAAAATGGTATGATGTTGAAAAATAACTGTTACTTCCTATAGCAGCATTTTATCTTCTATTTTGAAGACCATTTATTATACTAATTAGAAAATATAAACTAGGACAGGGAACTCCAGACTGACACAGCAGTTGTTTTTTGAAAAGGAAATAAACTTTGATGAACTAGATAATCAGATACATCACTGTAAACTCTTACCCTAGGTGCTCTTTGTTGAGACAGGCTTTGTTCTCTTGTTCATAACATTTCTCTGCAAATAATTCTCTATGGAGTGAAGCGAATGAAGTTAATTATTTCTTACCAAGTAAATTTATCAATTTACAAATCTGCTCTACAGCTCACTTTTGAGTTCGGTTGTAATCATGAGTGATCCTTCATATTTTATTAAAACTGTTCATTCAGGTAGGGAGTATGTTGAAATTTTGCCAATTATCGTAATAAAACCCGGCAATTTAAAACCACTAGTCATTTGTCTTTTTATTTAAAGGAAGGGTAAGTTATGTAGTGTTTAAGTTTGTGTAGATTCCTTCAGAATTGGAAAATAAAATCCTGAGGTGGACGTTTTCTTAAGGTTGGAACACTTAAAATTTGCTAAATGCTGCTATATTATTTTACCCCAGCAGAGAGATGTTTCGTATGATACCTGTTCTCTTCATTAGTTTAATTGAGGGGAGAGAGCGGTGTTAGAATCCTAAAAGAGAAGAGGAACTGGACCTGCCAAAGGGCTAAGTGTTTTTGGGTTCTCCTTCTCCCAGCTACTTCATTCTTAGAACTCTGCATCTAACAAAGTTTTCCCATTTTACTTCGCCTCTTTTAGTTTCAACCTAGAAGAAAGTAAGTTCTTAGTTTGGCCAATTATTAAGCCAAATCAAATTGTTACAGGCTTATCAGGTCAAATAAAACCCAGTGGGAGCGGGAGCCTATGGAGCAGCCTTTCCCACATGCACACCAAGAGACACTGACTGACCTGCAGATCTCAGACAAGGACTCTGGCCAGCAGGATCTGCAGAGCAGGAATGGAAGGGAGACTCCCTGTCAACATGCCAGCCAAGAAAAGGATTTTAGAAAGAGAGCAGCCCGTACAACTGATGTCCCGGACTCCACAGTGGCTAATCTTACCATGCATTCATAAGCATCCCTAGGCAGAGTTTTAAAAGTTCTATAAATCTAGATTATGAAGGCATGTATTGGTAAATGTGGGAACAAGAGGTAGAATGAGAAGTCTAAAAATATTACCACAGAAAGATTCAAGTGAATATGCAAAAAAGAAAATAGCTCTTGGGGTTTTCTATTTCAAATTTCTCTATCTTACCCTTTATAATTTAAACATTTAAAAATTTAGATAAATTTAAAATGGCTCTTTTTCTGAATTGTGGTTTGAGGATTAATTACACTCATTTTACATTCAATAAAATGTGTATTTTGCATATATATATATTTTGAATCACAGCACCTCCAGCTTCCACTCTGGGATGTAGGGGTAGAAGGAAGATTTCTTCCATTCTTACTATGCAAATAAGCCAGATGGACTATAAATTAAGACTTTTTTTCAAATCCACTGGAAGCTGAGGTTGCAGAATAACCAAATGGCCCTGAGTGCAGAGGGGCAGTTGCCTGCAAGTGGAGAGAAGACACTAGCACTAGTGTCCGTGGGGTCGCTGTATACAGACTGGAAAGAACATGCTAGCTAAAGTGATGATCAGTGAAGGCAGAACATAGGCTGCAATAAGATGTGAAGTCCCATAACGTGAAGGCCTGTAGAAACTGGGGCAGTCGCCTATCTTGCAGGCTTTTTTTCACAATCTCTACCAGGGGCTCAGAGAAAATACTGGAAAGAGCCCTAAGAAGTGTCAGCTGTGACACACACCCAGGGGAGTATACAGCAGCCTTGGGCACGGGTAAAGGAACTTACCATACTCTTTCTCTCATCTCACAGAACAAAAGTGTTATTCTAGGAGGGAAAAAGGGCACAAATACTGTTGCCCTCTGGATCCTGGTGAAAAGTCACTGCGGCAGAGGGAAGGGGCTAGGGAAAAAAATGCCCCATCCCAGGGGAGGGGCAGAGCAAATGAAGATCCTTCCAAACCTAGGGACACAGTGCCTAAAACTGCAGCTTAATCCAAGAATACCAGCCCCTCCCTAGCCCCCAGTTACACTTCAAGTAACAGCAGAATATTTCCAAGAGGACGACAGGAGAGCAACAGAAGCACACCGAGAGACCCTCTCAGAGACCCAGCAGAAAGCTTCTGAGCCTGGAACGCAGGGTCAGAAACACAGTGCTCTGGCATCCAACCCCAATCAGAAATGCAACCTATCATCACAGGAACTTGAGACCACTAAGGATAATCAGCAAATCCAATCTTGAACCAAGCACAACTCCTAACTACTATTAGGTTGGCACAAAAGTAATTTTGGTTCTTGCCATTACAAAAGCGAAAACCATAATTACTTTTGCATCACCCCTAATACATTATTTCCATCTCTGCAACAGAGGTCTTAGCAGCAGGAAAGGCCAGCCTACTTTCAGGTGTAAAAACTATTCATCAAAGTATCTTGTCCTATGTGAGGTGTTGCTTTTAACGAAATACAGAGTCACATGAAAAGCCAAGAAGAAAACATTCTGAAGAGATGAAAGAATCAGAACCAGCCTCAGACAACAGAGATTTTGGAAGTAAGAGAGAATTTTAAGTAATTATAGTTTTGGAATGCTGAGGTGGGAGGATCACCTGAGCTCAGAAGTTTGAGACCAGCCTGGCCAACATGGCGAAACCCCATCTCTACTAAAAATATAAAAGCTCCGTGTGGTGGAGTGTGCCTGTAGTCCCAGCTATTCAGGAGGCTGAGATTGCAGTGAGCTGAGATTGTGCCACTGCATTCCAGCCTGGGTGATGGAGCAAGACTCTGTCTCAAAAAAAAAAAAATTATGTCAAGAAAAATGGTTGATACTATGCAAGATCATATGGGTGATTACAGCAAAGAGATGGAACCTATAATTAAATATTAAATGTAAAACATGAAAAATGCCGTAACAGAGATGGATGAATGGCTTCAGTTGGCTAATCAGGCTCTAAACTGCTGAAAAGAAAATCAGTAAAACTTAAAGACAAGTTAACAAAAATTACCCTAACTGAAACACAACAGAAAAGAAAAAAGAAAAAAAAAAGAAAGAAAAACAAAACCCAGAACATAACATACAAAAGCTGTGCAGCAGTATCTGTGTAACATATGCACAACTAGAATCCTAGAAGGAGAAAAGAAATATAACGGGCAGAAGAAATATTTTGAAGACATAATGGCTGAGAATATTCCAAAATCAATGACAAACACAAAACCAAAGATAAAAGAAACTCAGAAAACACCAGAAAAAGCTGGGCGAGTTGGCTCACACCTGTAATCCCAGCATTTTGGGTGGCTAAGGTGGGCGGATCACTTGAACTCAGGAGTTCAAGACCAGCCTGGGCAATGCAGTGAGACCCTCTCTGAAAAAAAAATTATTAGCTGGGCATGGTGTATGGCTTGTAGTCCCAGCTACTTGAGAGGCTGAGGTGGGAGGATTGCTTGGGCCCAGGAGGGGTGAGGCTGCAGTGAGCTGTGATCCTGCTGCTGCTCTCCAGCCTAGGTGACAGAGCAAGACCTTAGCTCAAAAAAAAAAAAAGGAAAAAAAGCAAAAGGGTAGGCATGGTGGCTCACACCTGTAATCCCAGCACTTTGGGAGGCTGAGGCAGGCATATCACTTGAGGCCAGAAGCTTGAAACCAGTCTGGGAAACATGGAGAAACAACCATTTCTACTAAAAACATAAAAAATTAGCCAGGTATAGTAGTGCATGCCTGTAATCCCAGCTACTAGGGACGCTGAGGCACAAGAATCGTGTGAACCTGGGAAGTGGAGGTTGCAGTGAGCTAAGATCGAGCCACTGCACTAGAACCTGGGTGACAGAGGACAACTCTCTCAAAAGGAAAAAAAAAATCAGAGCACACCAAGCAAGATAAATACCAACTACACCGTACCTAAGAAAAAGAAGTTTTCTGGCCAGGTGTGGTGGCTCACGTCTGTAATCCCAGCACTTTCAGAGGCGGAGGCGGGCAGATCACCTGAGGTCAGGAGGTCGAGACCATCCTGGCTAACACAGTGAAACCCCGTTTCTACTACAAATACAAAAAATTAGCCGGGTGTGGTGGCACGCACCTGTAACCCCAGCTATCTGGGAGGCTGAGGCAGGAGAATTGCTTGAACCTGGGAGGCGGAGGTTGCAGTGAGCCAAGATCATGCCATTGCACTCCAGCCTGGGTGACAAGAGTAAAACTCTGTCTCAAGAAAAAACAAAAAGGATAAATAACATCAATAACACCAATTCTACATTCTTTTTCTTTTTTTTTTTTTTGAGATGGAGTTTCGCTCTTGTTACCCAGGCTGGAGTGCAATGGCGCAATCTCGGCTCACCGCAACCTCCGCCTCCTGGGTTCAGGCAATTCTCCTGCCTCAACCTCCTGAATAACTGGGATTACAGGCACGTGCCACCATGCCCAGCTAATGTTTTGTTATTTTTAGTAGAGACGGGGTTTCACCATGTTGACCAGGATGGTCTCGATCCCTTGACCTCGTGATCCACCCACCTCGGCCTCCCAAAGTGCTGGGATTATAGGCTTGAGCCACCGCGCCCAGCCAATTCTACATTCTTTTCCAGAAAATAGAACACTCACCTTATGACATCAGCATTACTCTGACATCAAATCAGATGAGGACAATAAAATTTTAGACCAATGTCACTCGTGAATATAGATGGAAAACTTCTGGGCAAAATATTAGCAAAATACCATTACACACCTGTGGCTAAAAAATGGTTGGTTAGCTCAGCTGGTTAGAAAAAAAAAAAAAAAGAATGGCTAAAAAACTACTGGCAGTACCAACTGTTGTGAGAGGCAACTGGAATTCTCATGTGCTACTGATGGGAATGCAAAACAGTTATGTCAGGGTGGAGGTTGAGCAGCATCTTAGAAAGTTAAGAGTATACTTACCATGAGTCAGTACAATGAGTTCTGACACCAACTACACGGAGGTAGGCCAAACTGTATAGGTTACGGGCAAAGTCTTCCACAAGACTGTCCTCATTCCAGACACCATCTCCAAGTTCCGGGATCCTGAGGCCACCCTCACTTTTGACCAGCTAGTTACAAATCTGGGCATTTCTGCTATCCTACTCAGGTTTGATAATTGACTAGAACAACTGACAGAACTCAGAAATGCACTTATGATCAGAGTTTCATTATAATAAACAGATACAGATAAGCCAGCTAAAGGGAGAGATACATAGGGTGAGGTGTGGGAGAGTCCCAAATGTGAAGGCCCCTTGACTTCAGGACAACTTGACTCACTCTCCAGGCACACTGATATATGTAATAGATACAGAGTACTGTCAACCAGGGAAACTCACTCAAGCTTTAGTGTACAGAGTTTTTCCTGGAACTTCCTTATGTAGGCATAACAATCATTGGCAATGAGCTTAAACTGGGCTATCACATGGTTCAGAAACCCAACCCTCTAATAGTATCATGGCCTTTCTGGTGTAGCTAGCCCCCATCCTCAGTCATCTCATTGGCATAAACTAGCAAGGCCCACCATAAATTATTCCTATCACTTGAGGAATACCAAAGATGTAGAGGGCACTAGGAACTAGGGACAAAGGCCAGACAATTCTCTATTACACACCCAGCAATCCCACTCCCAGGCATATGATATGGTTTGGCTGTGTCCCCACCCAAATCTCATCTTGAATTCCCACGTATTGTGGGAGGTAACTGAATCATGGGGGCAAGACTTTCCTGTGCCATTCTCATTATAGTGAATAAATCTCATGAGAGCTGATGATTATATAAGGGGGAGTTTCCCTACACAAGCTCTTTTCTCTTGTCTGCCGCCATATGAGATGTGCCTTTCACCTTTCACCATGATTGTGAGGCCTCCCCAATCACGTGGAACTGTAAGTCCAATAAACCTCTTCCTTTTATAAACTGCCCAGTCTCAGGTATGTCTTTATCAGTTGTGTGAAAACAGACTAATACAGCATATAACACTCTAGAGAATAAAAGCTTATGCTCACACAAAAATTTGTACCCAAATGTTTACAAGAATCTAATCAGCCTAAACTAGAAATAACCCAAATGGGTAAATGAATAAACGGTGGTATATCTGCACAGTGGACTACTTACTACTCAGCAATAAAAAAGAATGAAGTACTGATTCACACAAGATGAGTTAAACTTAACTGCACTTTGCGAAGTGAGAGGCCGAATTGTGATCCCGTTTACATGACTCTCTGGAAAAGGGAAAACTAAAAAGGGCAGAAAACAATCAAATCAGATCAGTGGTAGCCAGGAGCTGCAGGGAAGGGAGGTAGTTACCTATAAGCACCAGGACAGGGAATTTCTGGGGTGACTGAAATGTTGTGTATAGTATTGTGGTGGCAGACACATGACATTTGTCGAAACCCACAAAACTATGCCACAAAGACTGAATTTTAATGTATGTAAATTTACAAATTAACCAGGATATGTGGGGGAGGACAGAATGTAGACCGTAACAGATGGACCTAACCGTGTTACCAACGAAGCACAAAACACAATGAAGGGAATGGAAAAGAAAAGAACTGACTTTGAATCTAAGGACCTACGTATCTGAAAACATGTTATGACACAATACTGAAAAGCTAAAGACTCAAAGAACGGTACACAAGCGCTATATTATAGGTGGTAATTTTTTTTTTTTTGTAGGGCATAGCCTGGTATCCACAGGAGGCCAACAGTTTTGAAGCTACCTGTATATTAGGGTTGAACAAGTGCATACATATATTGTAGCTAATGAGAGCTAGGCTTGTGTCAGAGAAAGATAAGAGGGAAGGCCAGAATGAGGCCTCTCGGAGTTGAACTGTTACCAATATAGACTCAAAGTCGTAGTCACACACATACAGAGATATGTACAGACATCCCTGTGAATGTGTGTATCTGCATGAGTACCTTTAGAGTCAGCCCTCTCTCTATCTTTGGTTTCTGCATCCAAGGAGTCAAGCAACTATGGACAGAGTTTATTTTTAAAAATAAAGAAAAAAAGCACAACACTAATTTACATAGCATTTACATTGCATTAGGTATCATAGAGATGATTTAAAGTATCTGGAAGCTCAGGCGTGGTTGCTCACACCTGCAGTCCCAGCTACCCAAGAGGCTGAGGTGAGAGGATTGCCTGAGCCCAAGAGTTCCTAGCTGCAGTGAGCTATGTATGCACAACTGCAGCCCTGCCTAGGCAACAGAATGAGACCCTGTCTCAAAACCCAAAACAAAGGATCCAGGAGGGTGTGCACAGGCTATATGCAAACACTATGCCATTTTATACAGGGACTCGAGCATCTGTGAACTTTGGTATACACATGGGCTCTTGGAGCCAATCCCTCACAGATACTGAGGGAACAGCTGTCTACATACATTTACTTTTTTTCGAGACAGGGTTTCACTCTGTCACCCAGACTGAAGTACACTGGCACAATCTTGGCTCATTGCAACCTCTACCTCCCAAGCTCAAATGATCTTTCCACCTCAGCCTTCCAAGTAGCCAGGACCACAGGTGCACGCCACCACACTCAGCCAATTTACATTTTCTATCTATCCACTGAGTGGGACTAGAAGCAGTGACAGTCTAATAATAATAAATAAATGGCATCCAAATCTTTGTTTCTAAATAGCATACTCCAATAAAAAGAACCATGGTTCCTCAGGAAGTGGTTAATTCCATGGCTGGGGTCGGCATCTTGTGATGTCAGAAAGCAAAGAAATGCTTAAAAAAACCAAGAATGAGACATATGAAAAGGACACAGGAGCCAATCTGAAAGAGTTTCCAATGGCTAAAACTAGAACCAGCCACGCTACAAAATATTAACAGCATTGAGTCATAACTCAAAAACAAAATACATATCCATTATATATGGACATAAAGTAGCTGATATAATTAAGTGACTGAAATTTTTTTTTTTTTTTTGAGACGGAGTTTCGCTCTTGTTACCCAGGCTGGAGTACAATGGTGCGATCTCGGCTCACCGCAACCTCCGCCTCCTGGGTTCAGGCAATTCTCCTGCCTCAGCCTCCTGAGTAGCTGGGATTACAGGCACGCGCCACCATGCCCAGCTAATGTTTTGTATTTTTAGTAGAGATGGGGTTTCACCATGTTGATCAGGATGGTCTCGATCTCTTGACCTCGTGATCCACCCACCTCGGCCTCCCAAAGTGCTGGGATTACAGGAGTGAGCCACCGTGCCCGGCCAAGTGACTGAAATTTTTAAAATGGGGAAGGACTTTTCCTTATAGCATTCTAATAAAAAACACAGAAGAAATTAGAGAATTAGAAAACTAAACATTACAGTAATAATTCCCATAGGCAAGATCGACTACTAGGTGATAAAATTAGTAAGTGAGAGTTTTGGTCGGGCGCAGTGGCACATGCCTATATCCCAGCACTATGGGAGGCTGAGGTGGAAGGACTGCTTGAGCCCAGGAGGTTAAAGACCCTATCTCTACAAAAAATACAAAATTATTTTTTGTATGCCCCAGGAGGCTGACGTGGGAGGGCCACTTAAGCGCAGGGGGTTGAGGCTGTACTGAGCCTAGACTGAGCCACTGCACTCCAGGTGTTTGGGTAACAAATCCAGACCCTGTCTTTGAAAAAAAGGAAAGGTTTAATAGTATCTGCATAGTTTCAAAGTATCTGCCCCAAATATTAGTAATTACAAAGGGAAAAAAACTAAATTTAGTAGGGAATCCTCACAAACACCACCTTAACCAAGTAATCTCAAGGTTAAGTTCACCAATAAAAAAAAAACATCAGCTGGGCACGATGGCTCACACCTGTAATCCCAGAACTTTGGGAGGCCAAGGTAGGCAAATCACGAGGTTAAGAGATCGAGACCATCCTGGCCAACATGGTGAAACCCTCTCTCTACTAAAATACAAAAATTAGCTGGGCGTGTTGGTGTGCGCCTGTACTCCCAGCTACCCGGGAGGCTAAGGCAGGAGAATCACTTGAACCTGGGAGGTGGAGGTTGCAGTGAGCCAAGATCGTGCCACTGCACTCCAACCTGGCAACACAGCGAGACTCCGTCTCAAAAAAAAAAAAGGAAAAAGAAAAAAAAAAAATCAACATCGGGCCAGGAGTGGTGGGTTGTGCCTGTAATCCTAGCACCTTGGGAGGCTGAGGTAGGTGGATGCCTTTGAGCTCAGGAGTTGGACGCCAGCCTGGGCAACATAGTGAAACCCTATCTCTACAAAAAATACAAAAATTAGCCAGGTATGGTGGTAGACACCTAAGTCCCAGCTACTCGGGAGGCTTAGGTGGGAAGATCGCTTGAGACCGGGAAGCAGTTTGCAGTGAACCGAGCTGGTGCCACTGCCTTCTAGCCTGAGTGACACAGTGAGACTCCATCCAAAAAAAAAAATAAAAAGAAGAAGAAAAAAATAAAACACCAATCTATATGTATGTATATATATGTACATTTACATATAAACATTGTATTCCCGCTGATGTGATGCACTGAGAAGGGCCTTCCCAATAATGTATAACCTCAAGTTAATATAAGAAAGCATCTGACAAACCCAAATAGAAGAACATTTTTTTTTTTTTGAGACGGAGTCTCGCTCTGTCACCAGGCTCGAGTACAGTGGTGTGATCACAACTCACTGCAACCTCTGACTCCCGGGTTCAAGTGATTCTCCTGCCTCAGCCTCCTGAGTAGCTGGGATTACACTACATCCAGCTAACTTTTGTATTTTTAGTAGAGATGAGGTTTCACTCTGTTGGCCAGGATGGTCTCAATCTCCTGACCTCATGATCTACCTGCCTTAGCCTCCCAAAGTGCTGGGATTACAGGCGTGAGCCACTGTGTCTGGCCAGAAGAACATCTAATAAAATAACACATCCTCTTCAAAAATATCGAGGTCACGAAACCAAGGAAAGATGGTGGGGCTATCATATACTGACGGATACCAAGGAAACATGCTAACAAAGTACAATGTGGGATCCTAGACTGGATCCTAGAACAGAAAAAGAACATTTGTGAAATAAGTGATGCAATCTGAACAAATTCTGTAGATTAACAATACTGTAACCAGGATTAATTTCTTAGTTTTGATCACTGTTCTATAATTATGTAAGGCATTAACAAAGGAGAAGCTGGGCAGAGGGTATACGGAAACTCACAATTTTTGCAACTCTTTTGCAAACCTAAAATTATCTTAAAAGCTAAAAAAAAAAAAAGAATAATCTTTGGGTTTTTAATTATTAGGTATCAGAATGTTGGGTTTGGTGCAAGTGAGATAAAGTGGAAAAGGCACTAGACCAGCAGTTCACCCATCCCTGCCAGTGGTGTCAAACCTTAAGAGAATCATACAACCTTCCCACACCTCAGGCTCCATGGCCAAACAGGTTTGATATACAACTCATCTACCTCAAAGGTTACTTCAGGATCAATGACACAAGTAAAGCTGTCCAGAAAGGATATGTTCATAGACAACACAAGCACTAATGTATCTCTAGCCCTAACAGAAAACTCTACTCAGGAGAAATTTTCCAGAAGTAAACGAGATAAAATACTAAATACAGAAGCAAGGTAATGAAGAAATCTTTTGGTCTTTCAGGTTTATTATAATTTTAGAATGACTGGGATCAACACTAGGCATCACTCCTTACCATGAAACTAAACACAAAACAATCAAATGTTTGGATCTTCTCTATACTACTAAATAGCCACAGGCAATGAGTAGAAAAAAAGGGTTTCTGGTCCCAATTTAATAAATAGCAGAGGCATATTTTCTCAAGTTGATTTTATTTTAAAAAGTGCAAACTATTTTGAACAAAAGTAAACTGAGTCACAGCATTCAGCAAGACATCAGACACGGAAAAGTGAACAATATTCACTAAGTAAAATACAGCAGATGTCTCTCACATGTATAATTATCATGCTTTGTCAATAGTCTCTTAGTCAACTTTCAATGTAATTTTCACAATACATAGCAGCTCAAACACAAATGCAGGAGCACAATGGCAAAGTGTGGCAACTGTCTTGGGCTAATTTTAAGTATGAAAGAAAATCTTTTATCAGTTTCACTTTCATGTAAGCCACTGTGCAACATGAATCAATCTTTAAATCTGTTGACACTGAAATCAATGTCCAACTGATGAAAATAAAGAAAAAAAGGTGGGCTTTAAAATATTTGTTGCACTACAGTTGTATGGTAACAGGCAGAAAAAAAGGAAATAATCGTAAATAATCTTAGATGTGTTTACAGGACCAGGAACAGAACAAGTCCATGTTAATTCATTTAAAATTACACTTGCAGAAGTCACACAACATAAAGATTACATGCCAATCAACAGTGTGCCTGTACTTGAAATAATGAGAAGATACCTACCCAAAGAGGAGACTCAGTCTAGTGTTACTTCAGTTATTCACATAAAGTGTCTACAGGGCAGAATCTGTTCATAAGCAATTGTTCTGTTCACTAATCTATAGGCACTAATGGAACTGTAACTAAAGTGTAATTAAAACCCCAAATATAAAGGTGATCATTTAAACACAACTAAGCTCTAGCCAAAGACAGTAGAGCACCAATCCCGAGCAGGTTACTGAGGGCATGCATGACTTGGGGGGTACATTTTCTGGCCGTTAACCACCTCTGCTGTAGTAGACAACTGCCTTTTGTGAATGCACACATTTGCTACATTAATAGAGAACGACACTGTCATTTCCTTACGTTACAAAGAACTATTCCCATACTGTTTTTTCCCATGTACTACTGCGATCTTATTCTAAATTGTGCCACCTTCCAACAGTTTCCAAATTACTGTTTCAGGTAATGAAAAAGTAAGACTAAATCTGATTATCTGACTGATGACAAATTTGAGCACCAACTATAGCAAAATTCAAGGTCAAGGTAGCTTGCAAGTCAGTTCTCTTGATTTGGCAATTACCTTCCACTGTTTTCATCTGTATTGAAGCCGAGATCTTCAGGGCCTATTTGTTCACCATCAGGAAAACTGGAATGTGTATCTATGAATAAAAAAAATAAATAATTTAAAATTTAAAAGCATACAACAGGAGGAGTATTTTCCTTCCCAAGTCTTTAAATGATCTTACCAAATGTGTTATTTAAGTGATAAAGACGTGCTGGGTTGTGAACAAATCTCTGTCTTCAGAGAATTTGTGATCTCAGTCAGGTATGAGCAAACACAAAGAAAAAATAAAGGAAAAAACAAAATGTGTAACAGACACTCACAATTAAAAGATAGGAATTGTCTCATTTTGTCCTCCTGGGGACAATGTGGGGGCAGCTTAAGAAGGGAACAAGAAGCAATGATGTATATTCTCAAGATTCAAGACCTTATAAACATAAAACCTATTTCAAAGCCAGTTAAATTACACATGCAAGTTATCACAAAAACCACCAGCACTCCAAATAACTTGCACAAAATTTGGATGCTTCTTTTAGAAGCAGAGGAAGTTACTAAAGATGCCTTAGTACTTACAAATCATCAAATGCTTGGTTCTGTATTGAAAAAGTTACTAGAACACCAGGAAAATATGTAAAATATAAAGCAGACAATTAGCACAGACTTGACAATGTTGTTACTCTAGGATATCCTGCAGAGGAATGTTGAGATTGATTATTAAGGCCTCTGGGTAACTTTAAATGTGTATTTCTCTAACTTGACAGTATATCCTTTTATTGATTAATCTATATTCCAGAAAATTGCTTCACGGCAGAATACTTATGTTATATCCACATGACAGAATATTAGGTTGCCATAAAATAAAGTTTATGACATTATAAATAACTTATATTTAAGTGAAAAAAGCAGAATACAAAAGTACTTATAAAATATTTAGGTAGGGCTGGCATGATAGCTCACATCTGTATCCCCAGCACTTTGGGAGGCTAAGGTGGGCAGATCACCTGAGGTCAGGAGTTCGAGACCAGGCTGGCCAACGTGGCAAAAACTAAAAAATACAAAAATACTGTCTCTACTAAAAAATAACAAAAAAGAGCTGGATATGGTGGCACATGCCTGTTGTCCCAGCTACTCGGGAGGCTGAGGTGGGAGAATTGCTTGAACCTGGGAGACAGAAGTTGCAGTGAGCTGAGATTAAGCCACTCAATTCAGCCTGGGAGACACAGCAAGGCTCCGTCTCAACAACAACAACAACAAAAAATTTAGGTAGAAGAAATGCAAATGAGAACAGAAAAAAAAACAAGGTAAAATATTAATAGTAGGTTTCTTTTGTTGAGTTTTTTCCTAATAACTTTTTTGGGGGTAGGAGATAATAAAAATTGATTTCATAATCTTCAGGTATTTCTAAGAAATCAGAAAAGGTTATTTTTAAAGTTATCTTAGAGTAGGCTAGAAAAATCTCTGGGGAAAAAAAAAAAAAAAAAACCCCAAACATCTAAAGTCTCCCCAGGGATTGCGAATCATTTGCTATGAAAGGTAGATAGTAAATATTTAGGCACTGTAGGCCACAAAATGGACTCTGTTGAAAATTCTTCTTTGGGCTGGGCACAGTAGCTCATGCCTGTAATGCCAGTACTTTGGGAGGCTCAGGGGGGTGGATCACAAGGTCAGGAGTTCAAAACCAGCCTAGCCAACATGGTGAAACCCCATCTCTACTAAATATATAAAAAAAATTAGTTGGGTATGGTGGTGTGTGCCAGTAATCCCAACTACTCGTGAGGTGGAGGCAAGAGAATCACTTGAACGCAGGAGGCGGAGGTTGCAGTGAGCCAAGATTGTGCCACGGTACTCCAGCCTGGGTAACAGAGCAAGACTTTGTCTTGAGGGGAAAAGGGGGGGGAAAAAAAGAAAATTCTTCTTGGTTTCTTTTGCTTGTTTTTTAAGACTCTTTACCTCTTTACAAAGTAAAAAACCATTCTCAGGTCATGGACTATATAAAAGCAGGTTGTGGACCCCTTCTCTACCCAGTAAGTAGCACTCATTAGGTACAACCAAGTCAAATATTACCAACTATGTTTTTTCAGTACTCACCATAATAGCTTAACAAAGAATGTTGTCTCACAAAAAAAAAAAAAAAAAAAAAAAAAAAAAAAAAGAAGTAGAAGCAAAAGAAGCAAAAGCAGCAGAGCAGAAGTAGTAGAAGTAGCAGCAGCAGCAGAAGAAGAAAGAGAAGCAGCAACAGTAGTTTTATTAATCTGTGTAAAATGACATCATGTGTTGCACCTTCATCCGGGGGCTGTGTCATGACCATGAAAGAGTCGTGAAACCCGCCCACACTGGTGTGCTCTTCCTGCTCCTCATTCTCAGTGTCACATTCAATGTCACTGTCGCTACTCATTTCTGGCAGGAAGGAAGGAGAACATGTTTCTGAAAAGAAACCACTGTTAGTGAAAGGAACAGAAATCTCCTTATCTACTAACCTTAGATTCCTAATTAAATTTTACACAGAATGTCAAGAATTCAATAAACTAAACAAAGACAAAAGTAATCACACAAATGTAGATTCTCTTTAGCTATTTATAGCAGTGGTTTTATTTTTGTTCTCAAGTTCAAAACTGCCCTTTCCACAGTACTTGAAAGTTACAATTTGAAACCAGCATTAATTTCATTATATTGAAAATTTCGTTTTTCTAAATCAAACACTGCTTTTATTCAGTCACAAGAGATAACAGCAATTCTTTTAATCCTGACTCATTACAGACATAATTATAGTACCTAGCCTAAAACATATATACACATATTATACAAATACACATGGTATATGAATATTAGAAATTCTGGCAATTCTAATAATACATTAGTTTGTATTCTAATTGGGCATCTACTTTTTTTGTGTATGCCATTTGATTTTCATTTATTTTTATTTTTTGAGAGACAGGGTCTCTGTCAACCTAGGTTGGGTTGCAGTGGCCTGATCATAGCTCACTGCAGCCTCAACCTCCTGAGCTCAAGTGATACTCCTGCCTTAGCCTCCCAAGTAGATAGGACCACAGGTACATGAAGAAACCATGCCTTGCTAATTTAATTAAAATTTTTTTTGGGGGGGGGTGGGGAGGGACAGGGTCTTGCTATAACATGTTGCCCAGGGTGGTCTCGAACTCCTGGGCTTGAGAAGAGATCCTCTCACTTTAACCTCCAGAAAGATAAGAAACTTTCATTAGTGGGTCAGGGGCCACAGTTGCCCTGGAGAGCTACATGTGAGGATTTAAAAAATTTTTTTTGAGTTGGAGTCTTACTCTGTCTCCCAGACTGGGGTGCAATAGCACAATCTCAGCTCACTGCAACCTCTGCCTCCCGGGTTGAAGTGATTCTCCTGCCTCAGCCTCCTGGGTAGTTGGAATTACAGGGGCCTACCACTGCGCCCAGCTAATTTTTGTATTTTTTAGCAGAGATGGGGTTTTACCATGTTGGCCAGGCTGGTCTCTAACTCCTGACCTCAGGTGATCTACTGGCCTAGGCCTCCTAAAGTGCTGGGATTACAGGTGTGAGCCACCATGCCTGGCCCATGTGAGGATTTTTCTTTTTTATCTTTTTATTTTTATTTATTTATTTTTTAGAGATGGGATCTTACAATGCTGCCCAGGCTGGAGTCCAGTGGCTATTCACAGACGCAATCCCACTACTGATCAGCACAGGAGTTTTGACCTGCTCTGTTTCCGACCTACCTGGTTCACCCCTCCTTAGACAACCTGGTGGTCCCCTGCTCCCGGGACATCACAATATTGATGCCGAACTTAGTGTGGACACCCGACTGGCATAGTGCACTACAGCCCAGAACTCCTGAACTCAAGTGATCCTCCAGTCTCAGCCTCCGCAGTAGCTGGGACTACAGGCACGTGTCACCGTGCCTGGCCACATGAGGATTTTTAACACTGCTTTAGGATAGAAAAACGGACCCATCACAGAAAAGGAACTGGAAGTGAGACTAAAACCCCACCCCCTGCATAATGTTAAAATTTTTGTTTGTTTTTTGAGACTGGCTGGGGTACAGTGGTACAATCATGGCTCACTGCAGCCTTGACCTCCCAGCACTCAGGTGATCCTCCCACCTCAGCCTCCCAACAGGCACACACCACCACACCTGGCTAACTTTCGTATTTTTTTGGTAGAGACAGGATTTCGCCATGTTGCCCAGACTGGTCTTCAACTCCTGAGCTAAAGCAATCCACTTGCTTTGGCCTCTTAAAGTGGGGGCATTATAGTCATAAGTCACCATGCCTGGCCACTGCTAAAACTCTTATTGAAAGAAGAGGCTAGAAAAAATCTCTGCCTACTGGCATAGGAAAATAGCAAGGAACTTTGTTTCTACTGGGCTCTCAAGAGGGAGAAAAAAGTCTCACCTCTAAATTCAAAGTAAAATTTATGTGCCTAATTTAGGTTTGGGATTTAAGGTTGAGGTTCAAATTTCAAGAAATTAACATAAAAATTATTGAGGATCTAGTGTTATTTGAATAAAGCAAAAGTAAAATCCTCTCTGGAAGGAAGGTTCTAGGTACAATGGAAATTTTGTAGAATTATAAAAAACATTCTGAAGTAAATGCATATACAATATATCAAAATTTGTGTGATGTGACTATAGCAGTGCTTAAAGAGAAAATTATGCCATTAAATGTTTATATTAGAAGAGAAAATATCTCAAATCAATAATCTAAACTTCTACTTTAAGAAACTAGAAAAAGTAAATTAAACCCAAAGCAAGAAAAAGTAAGGAAATAATAGAAAACATAATAAAATGAGCAGGCAAACAAAAAAACCCTAATGAAACAAAATGGTGTTTCTTTGAAAAGATCAATAAAATTAAAGGCCCCTAGGTATATTCACTAACCAAAAAAAAAAAAGAGCAAACAAAATTTCCAATATCAGGAATGAAAGAGGACATCAACTATAGATTCTATAAATAGTAAAATATAATAAAATACTATAATTTTTTATTAAAATTTTATATTTAAATATTAAAATATATTTTAAAAAATTATATTAAAATCTAATATTTTAATTTTTTATTAAAATATAATAAAATACTATAAATAACTCATGAAACCAAAAACAGATGAAATGAACAAATTTTTTCACAGATAAAAACTACCAAAGCTTACTCAAGGAAAAACAGGTAGGTATTTATTTCTTAAAGAAATAAAATCTGTTTTACTTTAAAAAGCTTCCAAAAGATAACTGTGGCCCCACATGGCTTCACTGTTGCATTCTTCCTTTTCTGTTCCCAAGAAGAGTTTGGTTAGCATTATTTCTGCCTTAAATGTTTAGAAAACGTCTCCATCATCAGCAAAGAAAAAACAACAAAAAACAAAAAACCCAAACTTGCCTGTTCTAAAGAGTGAAGAGTTTACAACAATCTTATGAGGTAGGAGAAAGAAAAAAAAAAAAGAGCAAAGAGACCATTAAAGAGTCTTTAATGATTAGAGACCATAACTAGCTAGTTCTGTGAAGTACCACCTCCACCTTGTGGCCCTTCATGGAACTGTTGCTGAAAACACTAAAACCACACTGAGCTGAACTTCAAGGCACAGATTTGATTTCTTAGTAGCAGTGTTTCTTAATTCCCAACAATACCAATCTTCAGGATTCAAAAACAATGAACTGCAATTCTGTGGAATTCCCAAAATCAAAATTATTCTTTTAAAAAAGTTATTATTTAAATACATTTTTCAAACTATTCATTACATGTGTATCTTTTTTATTTGTTTTTTTTTTTTTTTTTTTGAGAGGGAGTCTTACTCTGTCACCCAGGCTGGACTGCAGTGGCATGATCTCGGCTCACTGCAACCTCTGCCTCCTGGGTTCAAGCAATTCTCCTGCCTCAGTCTCCTAAGTAGCTGGGATTATAGGCATGCACTACCACGCCTGGCTAATTTTTTTGTATTTTTAATATTTTCAGTAGAGATGAGGTTTCACCATATTGGTCAGGCTGGTAAACTCCTGACCTTGTGATCTGCCCACCTCGGCCTCCCAAAGTGCTGGGATTATAGGTGTGAGTCACCGCACCCAGCCTACATGTGTATCTTTTAAAAAATCATTCAATTAGTATTTATAAGAACTGAGGCCTATAGTGAATATTCAAATGCTAGACTGCATGTGGGTATTACTGGGTAGTATGTGAATATTGTAACATTTAGGACTCAGCAAAGTTTACAATACTGTGTAGAATCACACGTCAAAAATGCCAATATAAGGATTTTGCTTCAAAATCTATTTCTTGGAACACCACTCAATTTTATTAAGTATACTGTGTGTAAACTCATTAATACTTACTTAGCAGCAGACAGGGCCATGAACACACATAAAATGGCAATATTTATCATGAAGACTGATTTGTAATCACTTCTTTCCAAGGAGCTCCTGTTGACTTTAACCTTTGATTCCATGAATCAGTATTTCTAGTTTTTACTTTCAACTTGCCCTAACTAGATTCCTTCAAATCAGTGATGTTTCTGTGTTGTTAAAATTTAATTCTAATTTTTCTCAGAATTCAAAAAAAACATACATTTCTCAAGAAATGCTAGAAAGAAATTCCTGCATGAAAATACCTGGTCAAGCACTAAGATCTGGAAGTTTCCTACCTTTGTGAACGTAAAGAAAAAGACAAGTTGCAGGATGTCAATGATGGCAATTACAAGATACTATTAATTGTAAGAAACTTCAGAGATTGTTAATGCAAAAGAAATCTGCATCATATTAATCTTACCAATCATCTACCAAATTTTTTAAGCACAGCCTACATACATGCTCAGTAAAGCTAACTTGAGTCATAAGTCCCATAAATCGAGTTGCTCAAATTTCAGATGCTTAAAAAATATATTAACCACCTGATAATAGCTGACACTTTGTCTTCTAGTCACTAACAATTTATCTGCCTTTCCCCTTTCGAAGAGGACCTTGATATTGTTCAGGTATTTTCCTTCTTCCACTAAGCCATGTGGAATGAGTTGGAGAGGGAGACCAAATAACTGGACTTGGCTGGCAAGGTGCAGTGGCTCACACTTGTAATCCCAGCACTTTCAGAGGCAGAGGCAGGTGCATTGCCTGAGGTCAGGAGCTTGAGACCAGCCTGGTGAAACCCTCTCTACTAAAAATACAAAAATTAGCCAGGCATGTGGCAAGCACCTGTAATCCCAGGTACTCAGGAGGCCGAGGCAGGAGAATCGCTTGAACCCAGGAGACGGAGGTTGCAGTGAGCCGAAATCACGCCACTGCACTCCAGCCTGTGTGACAGAGCAAGACTCGATCTCCAAAAACAAAAAAACTGGACTTGGACCATTTTCCTTGACAATGGCTGACGAGATAGAAGAGGAAGTTGTTGAGGTGCTCTGAGAAAGGTTTTCCTTGCTGCTAGAGATATATAAAACAATCTTCTCCCACTCCCAGAATGCTATTCTGACTGATGTCTTGTACTACAGCAATCATCTTACCACCCTGAGAAGAGCTAAGCCTCTCATTGAGAAAGTAAGGATAGGGCAAAAGATAAAACAACACCCCAACTCCATGCCACCCACACACACACAAAAGGCAAGTTTTTGATGACACTGAGCAGCTAAATTTTCTAATTCTGAAACTGCTCTATCACAGTTAGGTATACCTTCTTATTATTAGGAGACTTGTTAATATAAGAGAGTTAATTTTCCTTTTTGTTCAAGTCAGTTATTTTTCGGTAAATTTTGTTAAAGGTATCTTAATCATTACCCTAAATGATCAGCAATGGCAGGCCATCAGACTCTATATTCCTCTTAAAGAGGCTGCCAGCAAGGGTTCTGGCAGATGTGCCAAGGCTTTTCCCTGTATGATGTTTTGAGTACCCCTGATTTAACTGAAGGGGGTTTGTGCTACTTCAGCAAGAACTCAGAGAGCAAAGCCTCTGAGTTTTACAAAGAACAAGAAATAACCTGGCCTACCTATAGTTCTGCAGGTTATCAAATGAGAGAAAAAATAAGTCAACCTTTTCAACATCAGGTCATTAAACCAAAGACTAATACAACCAAAGGCTGTCCCATATGGTTCCAGCAAAAAGGAAAAGGCCTGCTTATGACTATCATGTCTAAGAAAAAAGTTATTTTTAAACTGATGCTTAAGAGCAATTAAGAGACACTTTAGTAGTCCCAAATACCCGGCCAGTACCACAAAGAATGCCTTATTTTAAGGTTCTTCAGACAGCCCTCTCTTTGAGAAAGAGGGAGAACCCCACAGTGATTTGACACAGAATGTCTTTTTGTGTTTGACTCAAAGTGTCTTGTTTTTCCTAAGCATGGATACAAGAAACATCCATTCAACTGTCTACTAAGGCTTACAGGTACGTAAGGGTTTCCTGAGAACTTGCTCTTGCTGATGATAGAATAATTCTGGCAGCAGAGAGCCAGACCACATTCTCCTTGAGAAACAAAGCTGATTGCAAGAGGCAGAGGGCTTCCTTTGTCTCCTGTACTACCTTTTCTCATCCTCATCAACTAGTCTCCTTCTCACAGTCTATCCTGGGACTCGGAGGTAACAAATTACAAGAGTGTACTTCTGTGTCACTGCTGATTTACACATTCACAGCAAATTTTCTTATCGAGTTCGAGGTGCTTTATAGCACAACACCCCATACATAAAGGTAAAATGTGTCACTGAATACCACTGATCACTTAACTCTAAATCCCACATGAATAATTCCATTCTTTGAAAGACTTGTAAAATATACTGTAGATCTTAACTATGGCCAAGCAAAATGCCTTTCTTCAGTTTAGGATAAGCTGTCAATTAGCTTTAAATAAGAAATGAAACTACTGTCAAAAAGTTCCAGTGTTTGGTGCGACCAACTATTTTACATATAAAAGTTAGTTCTGAAATAATGTAAATTGATAAACTGGAGGCTGAAATTAAGTTCAAATTGGCTGGATGTGGTGGCTCATGCCTGTAACCCAGCACTTTGGGAAGCTGAGGCAGAAGGATCATTTGAGTCCAGGAGTTTAAGACCAGCCTGGGCAACACAGTTAAACCCTGTCTCTTAAATTAAAAAAAAAAAAAAAAAAAAAAGTCCAAATCACTGTACTTAAATTAACCAGCTTCTTACCAATTTTCCTGGCCCTAGGTCCACATACTACATTCCCACCCCCAAATCCATTCTCCACAATGCAGCTGGAGTAGAAATTTTAAAGCATCACTTCTTAGATCCTATTCAAATGACAAAGTTCAAATTCTATCTGGTACATACCACATAACTCTTCATGAACTAACCTCTGTCTGTCTCCATTCTGGCTTCTCTTTTACCAGTATTCACCTGGCTAACTCCTACTCATCCCTTAGGATGATCTTTCCAAGGGTTGACTAGGGACTAGGTCAGCAGAGAGGCGACAGTTAAGAGCGCTGGCTCTAGGTTCAAATTCTAGCTCTTCCAATTTCTTTTTTTTTTTTCCAGAGACGGAGTCTTGCTCTGTCACCCAGGCTGGAGTGCAATGGTACAACCTCGGCTCAATGCAACCTCCACCTCCTGGGTTCAAGTGATTCTCCTGCCTCAGCCTCTTGAGTAGCTGGGATTACAAGAGCATGCCACCACACCTGGCTGATTTTTCTATTTTTAGTAGAGATGGGATTTCACCATGTTGGCCAGGTCGGTCTCAAACTCCTAACAACCTCAGGTGATCTGCCTGCCTTGGCCTCCCCGAAATGCTGGGATTACAGGTGTGAGTCACTGCGCCCGACCTTCCAATTTCTAACCCTGTGACTTTGGGTAACGTAAATTACATCTCTAGGCCTCAGCTTAGTTACCTGTAAAACTGGGTTAACAAAAGTAACTACCATGTAGAGTTATTTTGAGAATAACATAATACTGGTAGTCTTTAACATAGTAAGAACTTAGTATTATCTATTATTTTTATTACATATCTCATATTTGAGCTGCCTATACACCTTATCACAGCACTCATTGTTCTGTATTATAACTGGCTATTAGTTTCCCCAACATCTAACCACTGGTTTTCACCTGCTCTCCCTGCCACCCTCCTACCACTACCACCACACATACCTAACACACCTGAGAATTACAACTTGTTTCTATTAGTAACTGTGGCCCACTCTGGCAAGTGATTCTCAAGGAGTGGTCACCTCTGGTTGAGAATTATTTAGTTCAACTACTGGTTCTTGACTGGGGATAATTTTGCCTCCCAGGAAACATTTGGCAATGTCTAGAGACATTTTTGGTTGTTGTACCACTACTGGTAACTAGTGGTTAAAAGCTGAGGATGCTGCTAAACATTCTATAATGCAGAGAACAGCCCCTGTACAATAAAGAATTATGTGGCCTAAATGACAATGGTGCTATGGTGGAGAAACTCTGAACTAAACAGTAGAGTGGAGAAACTCTGAACTAAACAGTAGTTTCAGGAATTTTATCACTGGCATCGACTGTAACATCTGGTAAATTGGACATTTAATAAATGTTGCATGAAAAAAATGAGTTTGTTATTTATCATCTGAGATGAAGTCTCACTCTGTCGTCCAGACTGGAGTGCAGTGGCACAATTTTGGCTCACTGCAACCTCCACCTTCTGGGTTCAAGCAATTCTCCTGCCTCAGCCTCCCGAGTAGCTGGGATTACAGGTGTCTACTACCACACCTAGCTAATTTTTATATATTTAGTAAAGATGGGTGTCACTATGTTTGCCAGGCTGGTCTCATACTCCTGACCTCAAGCGATCCACCTGCCTTGGCCTCCAAAAGTCCTGGGATTACAGGCATGAGCCACTGTGCTTGGCAGAAAAAACAAATGAGCTTGTAATTCCAGTATATTCTGTAGTAATTTAAGCTACTAGAATCCAACATATACGGAGACACACAGAAAGTAACTTTTTCCCATAGGCCCTTTCTATAAAGTTCATCAATCATAATATTTCTTGAAGTTTTAACAATAAACACATCATTTAAAAAATATTTTCTATTTAATCTCTTCTACTGAAATAATGCTGCCCACACAGGAGCACCAAACAAAGACCAAAATGTTTAGTGTTCTTTAACTGAGAAACCTGAAAATGCCACCACCCACACACCCTCTCTGAGGGCAGCCAAGTAGATGCTGGCACCTGTATGTAAGCTTTGAGCTACAATTCATCAATCATTGATATTCAAATGAGTGCAGAGGTGGAAGGTCTAGGTAGAATTTCGCTAAGAAATAAATTACAAGGCCAAACATCATTAAGAGAGTTGACTTTCTTTTCTGCTGAACTTATAACGGACACAGCAAGGGCAATAATAGCCTTGTTCCAAGCACCTCTGTTGCCCCAAATTGCAAAATGTCTTCTATGCTTTTAGATAAACAATAATGAACTTGGAAGAACACGCAGAAAAAACACTAGAAAGTGTAATTGAGAACAAGCTGAGGTCAGTCATCATAAGGGATTTAAAAATGGTTAAAGCTTGCAATGCTTCTTTAAAAAAAGCCATCTACAGATACTAATTAAGACTGACTTAAAAAGATAGTTAACATTATTCTAATTAGTTGCTTTGGGGCACATCTTCCCCATTAGATTGTGAACATATCTAATTCAACTTTGTATTAATAAATACAGCAGGCCGGGCGTGGTGGCTCACGCCTGTAATCCAAGCACTTTGGAGGCCAAGGCGGGCGGATCACCTGAGGTCAGGAGTTCAAGACCAGCCTGACCAACATGGTGAAACCCTATCTTTTAAATAAACAAATAAATACAGCAAAAATTTGATGCCTGGTATGTAGGTGCCTTAACACATTTATTGACTGAACAGATAAACCATATGCAGATTTTTTTTCTCCCTTTCTAATAAGGCATGTCCTTTTATAGAGTAACTTAGCCATTTCGCCTTCCTCTGAATTTAATATCTTAGCAAATCAAATTCAGTGGCACAAGGAATGCTGTATTCAGATCGAGTACGTCAAATAGCAGATCTCAGTAACATTTCCATGAAACCAACCCCTCCCTATCACTACCACCACCCACTACCAAAAAAGGGACAGAATTCTCCCTTCCTGCTTACTTATAAGGTTATCATTCCTTACCTTCTTCAGGGGCAGCTGAAGCTCCCTCAGGTAGTACAGGCTGTAACTCTCCAGTTTCAGAATTATTTTCCAAATCAGTCATCTGCAGTCCTTCCAGATGACCTCCTTTAGCATTCACCCTCAAAGAAGAAAACAACTTGATATTTTTATATAAGTAGTAAATGACAAAATCATCTATGTTTTCTTTTTCTTCTTC
>NW_016107436.1:943074-945286 GCF_001604975.1 Cebus imitator
TGTTGACCAGGATGGTCTCGATCTCTTGACCTCGTGATCCACCCGCCTCGGCCTCCCAAAGTGCTGGGATTACAGGCTTGAGCCACCGCGCCCGGCCTCAAATTTTATCTTAAAATATTTCACTAAGGGCCAGGCACAGTGGCTCACATCTGTAGTCCTCGCACTTTAGGAGGCCGAGGAGGGCAGATCACCTGAGGTCAGGCGTTCAGGACCAGCCTGGCTAAGATGGTAAAATCGTGTCTCTACTAAAAATACAAAATTAGCCAGGCATGGTGGTGGGCACTTGTAATTCAAGCTACTTGGGAGGCTAAGGCAGAGAATTGCTTGAACCCGGGAGGCAGAGGTTGCAGTGAGCTGAGATTCCGTCACTGCACTCCAGCCTGGGCAAGAGAGTGAGACTCCATCTCAAAAAAAAGTTATGAAATGGTGGATTACATCAATATTAGTATTCTGGTTGTGATACTGTATTTCTCCCCTAATCTTATCATCAGGGGAGAAAAGGTAAGTACACAGGATCTCTGTATTATTTCTTACAACTGCATGTGAACCTATAATTAGCTTAATGAAACTGTAACTTAAAAATAAATATAAATAGAAGTTTTAAATAATATGTTCTAATAAGGAAAGACTTTTGAGATATATTATTATTTTTTGAGATAGAGTCTCACTCTGTCACCCAGGCTAGAGGGCAGTGATGCAGTCTCAGCTCACTGCAACCTCCGCCTCCTCGGCTCAAGCGATTCTCCTGCCTCAGCCTCCCAAGTAGCTGAGATTACAGATATCCACCACCATGCCTGGCTAATTTTTGTGTTTTGTTTTTAGTAGAGACGGTGTTTCACCATGATGGCTAGGCTGATCTTGAACTCCTGAACTCAATTGATCTGCCCACCTCGGCTTCCCACAGTGCTGGGGTTACAGATGTGAGCCACTGCATCTGGCCTGAGATATATTATTCAATGAGAAAACAAAGTACACCCTGTATTAAAAAAGCGACATAGTCACAGTTCCTTAAATATACACAAAAACTGAGAAGACACAGCATACATGAAAACTTAAGAACAGCATGAATGTGTATGGGCAGAGGATTGGACAACTAGGTTGTGGGAGATAAGGATGGGAAATTTTTCACTTATTCTTTTTTTTCTTTCATTTTGAAACACTTATCATTAGTATTTAATATTTATTTTTTATTTAAAAAATAAACAACGGCAAGGTCTTGCTATGTTGCCCAGGATGATCTTGAACTCCTGGGCTCAAGCAATCCTCTCGCCGCAGCCTCTGAAAGTGCTGGGATTACAGGTGTGAGCCACTGTGCCTGGCCTTTCATTAGTATTTAAACGTTTTGCTTGCACTACTTTAGATCAGGCAGGGGAAAAAAGACATGAGCTGGACAGCACCTACATGAACCAGGCTGGCAGATACAATCAACTATAAAATGAGGATCATGGCTAAGAGCTGCAGACGTTTTTACAGGATTTTACATTCTAGGGAAAAAGAACTACGTTTATGTATAATTTTGATGACTAAAGGCAGATAAAAACATCTCCATAGCAAATAAAATGTAAGAGCTAGTTGCAGCTTTAATTTGAAGGAATGTACATAACATCAGGCTACGTAATAGGTAGGGAAGACAAGATAATCTCCAGTCATTTTAACACCTTTCTACTGCTGAAACTTAAGCTACAAGGGAAAGCTAAGCCACCAACTGATCTTGTAGTTTTGGTAATAAGCCAGACCTTGACTATATAAAATTAAACTTCAAGGGTGTTCATCTTTCTCCAATTTAGTTAAATTCTCTTTAGAAAATCCAAAATAGAACTATTTCATTGTTTAAATTTAGAAATAGGTTTAATATCCATAAAATAGATCAACAGATGTATATTAATGGCTCATCCACCACATTCATAGCCAATATATTCCATAATTACTCTATCTTTTGAATAGATGGAAGTTTCATTGTCATGCCTGGGATGTGAGTTTATGTTTCCTAGGAGACAGATAAAGGTGTCAACTACCATATACTGTATCCTTTTGGGAAATTCCAACTATAAGTTTTGAGGATACTTTGATAAGAGGAGAGAAGGTGAAATAAAAGCAGAAAAGCAGTGTTAAAATTGCTATAAGTGCTTTGTTTCATAGAAAATATATATGAAGGCCTGTGACAGGTAATACAGCCTAACACCAACATCTTTGACAAGTGTAGGACTGAAAA
>NW_016107436.1:946811-969764 GCF_001604975.1 Cebus imitator
TACAGTCTAATGGCTGTATTTTGTTAAGGGTCTGTTCTGTTGTGAGATCAAGAAACTTTCCGGCCAGGTGTGGTGGCTCATTCCTGTAATCCTAGCACTTTGGGAAGTTGAAGCAGGTGGATTACTTGGGCTCAGGAGTTTCCGATCAGCTTGGGCAACCTGTCTCTACAAAAACTACAAAAATTAGCCAGGCATAGTGGTGCACACCTGTAGTCCCAGTTACTTGGTGGGACTGAGGCAGGAGGATCGCTTGAACCTGGAAGGTTGAGGCTGTGGTGAGCTGAGATCACACCAATGCACTCCAGCCTGGGTGACAAAGTGAGACCTTGTTTCAAAAAAAGAAACTTTCAAATCCAACTTTAGCATTTTTGGTACTCTTCATGGTCTAAAGCTTCAAGATGACATAAATTTCAGGTAACAGATATCTATCCCACTGAAAGTACATTCTGAATCCCTCAAATTTACCTTCAGACAGTGGCTGACAGTCTCCCTTTGAACGACTACTTTCCCCAGGGTCCACTGCTCTTCGAAGTGAAAGACTACCTGCTACACTGGACCGAGCTGGCTTGGGCGAATTACTCTTCTTATTTGTGGCTGCAAAGACATTTAAGAACACGTCTGAACAGGATGCAATAGTACAACACTCACTATTTAGTCCATCAGAAAAAGTGTTAAATCTTACTTTGCTTGGAAGTGTTTCTGTCTATTGCCTAAAAATAAACAACATTCTGTAGCCCCAACTGGTTTATGACTTTTGTCATAAAACATTCCCATCTTGTTGCTTGTGAAGCACAGTCTTATTTTTTTGAGACAGAGTTTCGCTCTCGTTGACCAAGGTGGAGTGCAATGGCATGATCTCGAATCACTGCAACCTCTGTCTCCAGGTTCAAGCGATTCTCCTGCCTCAGCCTCCAGAGTAGCTGGGATTACAGGCTCCCGTCACCATGCCTGGCTAGTTTTTGTATTTTTAGTAGAGACGGGGTGTTTTGCCATGTTGGCCAGTCTGGTCTCCAATTCCTGACCTCAGGTGATCTGCCTGCCTCAGCCTCCCAAAGTGCTGGGATTACAGCATGAGCTACCATGCCCAGCCTGCAGAATCTTAACATAAAAGATTATCTGTGAGCTCCATAAGAAAAGTCATACCAATTTCAATGCAATTAAACTATTAACAAAAATATAACCCACCGAACATTTGGAAATTGTAAAATATTATTGGATTAAAAAGAAAATTAAAGCTAAATTAGAAACAAATTACGATTATGGTGCTTCAAATCAAAATGTCCGGCCAAACCAGTAGTAAAAAGAAAATATATAACCTTAAAATGAATTAATTAGGGAAAAAACGAACTTATGTGACCTAATATGCACAGATTCAAGAGCTAGGAAAACAATAAAAATAAGCAAGAATGCTACTACCAGAAGGCAGGGCCCTGCCCTTGAACTCAGCCTGCAGAACTGTGAGTTAAATAAACCTCTTTTAAAAAATAAATTTTTAGGCCAGGCACAGTGTGGCTGGCTCATGCCTGTAATCCCAGCATTTTGGGAAGTCAAGTGAGTGGTGGATCACAAGGTCAGGAGTTCAAGACCAGCCTGGTCAGCACAGTGATACCCCGTCTCTACTAAAAATACAAAAATCAGCCAGGCATGGTAGCGGGTGCCTGCAGTCCCAGCTACTTGGGATGCTGCTGCAGGAGAACTGCTTGAACCCAGGAGGTAGAGATTGCAGTGAGCTGAAACTGCACCACTGCACTCCAGCCTGGACAACAGAGTGAGACTCCGTCTCAAAATAAATAAATAAATTTAAAAAAAATAAAAATAAAATTTAAATTCATTAATAGATAATAAACAGGTTCAGCAAGGATGCAGGATATAAGACAAAATAATTCATTGTATTTCTCTACACTAGCAGACAATTTGAGAATGAAGTTAAGAAAATTTTATTTTATTTTATTTTATTTTTGGGGACGGAGTTTCGCTCTTGTTACCCAGGCTGGAGTACAATGGCGCAATCTCGGCTCACTGCAACCTCCGCCTCCTGGGTTCAGGCAATTCTCCTGCCTCAGCCTCCTGAGTAGCTGGGATTACAGGCACGCGTCACCATGCCCAGCTAATTTTTTTGTATTTTTAGTAGAGACGGGGTTTCACCGTGTTGACCAGGATGGTCTCGATCACTTGACCTCGTGATCCACCCGCCTCAGCCACCCAAAGTGCTGGGATTACAGGCTTGAGCCACCACACCCGGCCCAGAAAATTTTATTTTTAATAGCATCAAATACAATTAAAATACTTAGGAATTTATTTGACAAAAGAAATGCGAGACTTGCTCACTGAAAACTACCACACATTGTTCAAAGAAAATAGAGACAACAGGAAAGACATCCTGTGTTCATCACTGAGGGAACACTTAATATTGTTAACAAAGCAATATTCCCAAAATTGATTCACAGGCTCAACACAATTTCTACAAAAACAGTTGTCTTTTTTTTTTTTTTTTTTTTTAAAATTTTTTCAAGGAGATAAAAGAAGGAATAAAAATTATTAAGTAGTGACGTACATATGCCATGGAATTTCTATAAAAAAATCTTAGCTGCTTTTTGCAGAAATTGAGAAGCTAATCCTAAAATCCATTTGAAAATGTAAGAGATCCACAATAGCCAAAACAATCTTAAATGGAACACTCACTTCTGGTTTCAAAAGTTACTACAACTACAGTAATCAAGACTACGTGGTACTGCCATATACACATATATATCATCAAAACAAATTGAGAGTCTAGAAACAAATCCTTACATTTATGGTCCACTGATTTTTTACAAGGATGCCCAGACAATTTGATGGGCAAAGAAAAAAAGAAAGACAATAACAAGTGTTGTCAAGGGTATAGAAAATCTGGAGCCTTCATATACTGCTGCTGGGAATATAAAATGATGCAGCCACTTTGAAAAATAGTCTGGCACTGGTAGTTCCTCAAAAAGTTAAGCACAGTTCCCATATAATCCAGGAATTCCACTTCAAAGTATATACTCGAGATAAACAAAACCGTATGTCCACACAAAAACTTATACATGAATGTTCATAGCAGCACTACTAATGGCCAAAAAGTAGAAACAATCCAAATGTTCATCAACGAATGAGTGAATAAACAATACGTGGTGCAGCCATACAATAAAATATCACACAGCCATAAAAAGGAATAAATATATTCCACAACATGGATGAACCTTAAAAGAGCTGTGTTAAGTGAAATAAGCCAGACATAGAAGACCTCATAAGGTATGAGTCTATTTATATGAAAAGTCCAGAAGAAGAAAAATCCACAGAGAAAAAGTAGATTAGTGGTTACCAGAAGCTGGGAGAAGGGGAAAATGGGGAGTGACTTTTAATGGGTTTGGAGTTCCAGCGAGAAGGTTGATGAAAATGTTCTTAGACTTACGTATATGTTCTAGACTTAGGAAAAATGATGATCAATTTCTCCACTAAAAGGCTAAATGAATTATCGGTTAAGGGGAAAAAAACACATTAACAAAGACAAAAGCAGAAATATAATGATGTGGTAAAAGACAATGGATGAAATAAATCTAAGAACTTGGCCTTTGAGCAGATGAACAAAATTAACAAATCCCTTGAACAGGTCAAATCAAAGGAAAAAAAGCACAGTAAGCAATAAAATAAGTGAAAAAGAAGTTAACACCCCATATGCACTGGAAGTTTTAAAAATTTAAGAAAATAGAATAAATGACCATATATCAATAAATTTAAAGGCCCAAATATAATTAGATTTTCTTGAAAAACTAAGTATAGTAACTGACTTAAATAGCAGCAGAAGTACGAGAAAACCACATCTGACAAGATATTAATGGCAAGAATTATAAGGAGCTCAAACAACTCTATAGGAAAACATTTAATAATATGATTAAAAATGGGTAAAAGTTCTGAATAGATATTTCTCAAAAGAAGACATACAAATAGCAAACAGGCATACGAAAAAGTGCTCAACATCACTGATTATCAGAGACATGCAAATCAAAACTACAATAAGATACCATCTCATCCCAGTTAAAATGGGCAAAACACAGGCAACAACAAAAGCTGGTAAGGATGTAGAGAAAAGGCAACTCTCATACACCACTGGTGGGAATGTTTAGTTAGTAAAACCACTACAGAAAACAGTTTGGAAGTGCCTTGAAAAGTTAAAAATAAATCTATCATATGATCCAGTAATCCCACTGCTGGTTATATATCCAAAAGAAAGCAAATTAGTTTATCAAAGAGATATCTGTACTCCCATGTTTACTACAGCATTATTCACAATAACCATGGTTTGGAAGCAACCTAAGTGTCCATCCACAGACAAATGGATAAAGAAACTGTGGGTCACTCCTGTAATCCTAGCACTTTAGAAGGCCGAGGTGGGTGGGTCATTTGAGGTCAGGAGTTTGAGACCAGCCTGACCAACAAGATAAAAGCCCATCTCTACTAAAAAATACAAAAAAAATTAGCTGGGCATAGTGGCGCATGCCTGCAGTCCCAGTTACTTGGGAGGCTGAGGCAGGAGAATCACTTGAACCCAGGAGGTGGAAGTTGCAGTGCGCTGAGATAGCGCCACTGCACTTCAGCCTGGGCAACAAGAGCACTCCAGGCTGGGCAACTCCATATATTTAAAAAAAAAAAAAGAAGTGGTACATATACACATGGAATATTACTCAGCCATAAAAAATGAATGAGAACCTGTCATTTGCAACATGGATGGAACTGGAAGTCATTATGTTCAGTGAATTAAGTCAGGCACAGAAAGACAAACTTCACACATTCTCACTTATTTGGGGAGCTAAAAATTAGAACAACTAAACTCAAGATAATAAAGCAATGGTTACCAGAGGCTAGGAAGTGTAGTGGGTGGCTGATGGGATGGTTAATGGGTACAAAAATACAGTTAGATAGAATGAATAAGATCTAGTATTTGTTAGAACAACAGGATGACTACAGTCTACAACAATTTATTGTATGTTTAAAAATAACTAAAAGAAGGCAGGGCACAGTGGCTCACGCCTGTAATCCCAGCACTTTGGGAGTCTGAGGCAGGTGGATCATGAGGTCAAGAGATTGAGACCATCCTGGTCAACATGGTGAAACCCCATCTCTACTAAAAATATGAAAATTAGCTGGGCATGGTGGTGCAAGCCTGTAGTCCCAGCTACTCGGGAGGCTGAGGCAGGAGAATTGTTTGAACCCAGGAGGTGGAGGTTGCAGTGAGCCGAGATCGTGCCATTGCACTCCAGCCTGGGTAACAAGAGCGCAACTCCGTCTTAAAAAACAAAAACAAAAACAAAAAAACCAAAAGAATACATTTGGATTGTTTTAACACAAAGGATAAATGCTTGAGATGCTAGATACTCCATTTGCCCTGATGCAATTATTATGCAATGTATGCCTGTATCAAAATATCTCATATATCCTATAAATATATATATACCTACAATATACCCACAAAATTAAATATTAAAAAAATTACAAAATATGAGGAAACCAACAAACACAACAGAAATTTAAAAGGTTGTTAAAATTCTAACTCTGAAAGAGTTATTATACTAGTTTTATGAATGCTTTTTATCAGACATAAAGTTTAATACAGCAAAGGAGCAAATAACATATAGTTGAAATAATTTTATAGCATAGAAAAGGAAAAAAGCATCTGAATTTAATCTGTAAAACAAACACAGAATAAGAAGTAAAGTGGGTTAAGGATAATATAATGAAATAAGTCGATTTCACTTATGACTATGTAGTCAAGGATCCTACGTAAAATATTAGCAAACTGAATACAGCAGTGTTTTGTTTTGTTTCTTTAAATTATCGATCCAAACTAAATAGGATTCATTTCAGTATTTCAAGAACGGTCAACATTGGAAATATAATTTATTTTATGTTAATAAAGTAATGAAACAAAATAGTAAATCATTTTGACAAATGTCAAAAAATCATTTGATATAATTCTATACAGCTTCAGTTGAAAAAGAAAAGAAAATCTCATAGTAAGAAAAGAGGCAGTTTGGTGTTAGAGTAAAGGGCATATGCTCTGAGGTTCAAGTTTTTGGCTCTGTCAATTACCAGTGTGAAACTCTAGCAACATTATTCAATGCCTGCTGCCTTGGTTTCCTCATCTGTAAACTGGGCATGAAATTAACTTACCACTTAGACTTCTTGTTAAGATTAAGTGAGTCAATGCATGTGATTTAGAATAGTTGGAATAATGTCTGGCACACAGTTAACACTTAGTCTTTAAATGTAAAGCAATTCCAGTCAAAATGCTTTGGAGGAAGATTAAATTCGCAACAACCACCAATAACATTTTGAAAAACAAAAACAGAATAAACATAACCTATCATAGTATTACAAACTATAAAACTACATTAGTTAAGAAAAAGTGTTAGTCTGGAAGAGGACACAACAAATACTGGGTTGAACAACACCAAATTGCTGTTTTTGTATGTCCAAAAGTTGAGTACTGGCTTTCATTTGTTTCAACCTCTATGAATTCAAAAACAGAACGATGTTTGGGAATCTGGTCTATAATAAAGGAAGGATTTCATATTGCATCATATTTCAAAAAACACGTTTCATTCATTTGGGGGGAAATCATTCCATTTACCTCAAATATCATCATATAAAATTAACTTTATATATATGAATTAATGACCTAAATGTAAAAAAGTCAGAAAACAAAAAGTTCCAAAAGAAATTAAGGGTTCTTTTTATTAACTTGGGAGTTAAAAAGCCTTCAAAATAAAAATAAGACCCCCAACACCATGAATATTATTAATACGGATGTCTAAGATATAATTTTAAACCTCTGTGATTAACAGGAAAAAAATGTGGCAACAGGGAAGATACAGTTTTCTCTTTGTATAAGTGGGGGTTGGTTCCAGGACCCCTGCATGTACCAAAATTCTTGACTGAAGTCCCACTGTAAACCCTGCAGGATCCGCCTATAGTAAAGTTGGCCCTCCTATATGCAGGCTTGGCATCACCCGAATACTGTATTTTCAATCTTTCTCTGGTTGAAAACAATCCGAATATAAGTGGACCTGTACAGTACACTTGGCCTCTAGAACCTTGATACTTCTCAATGATATTTATCAAAAGTAACCACTCTACTTCTTGAGATGCATTATTTTAGATTTTTGAGATACTATCTCTTCCAGCTTTTTTTCCTACCTTAATATCTGCTCTTTCAATTTCCTTTGCTGGCCTCTCCTATTTATCAGACCTTTAAGTGCCAGAGAGTCAAAATTTTGCTTATCCATTGAAACTCCCTCCGAACTTAACCCTATTCAGTCCCCTGGATTTAAATAATACAAAATACTATTGATTCCCAACTGTTTATATCCAGCATTGACCTTTCTCTGGAGGTCATTATGTTCAGTGAAATAAGTGATTGCTTACTCTGTATTTGGCAATAAACAAGACAAAATTCTTAACATCATAGATCTTGTATTCTGGTAATGGCAATCAGACATTAAAATGTGTAAACAAATAAGTAAAGATAATTTCAGTGGTTAAAAAGTGCTGTGAAGGAAAGAGCAGAGGAGTAGGATGGGAGGAGCAGATGAGACATGTTCTATTGGGGTAGTCAGAGAAAGTCTCTGTGAGGAGGCAGCACTTGACCTGAAACCTGAAGGTTAAAAGGTTGCAGCTATTTAGAGATCTAGGGCAAGCAGTGTTTGCTTCTCTGAGTTTCTGTCTGAGTTTCAAACTTGTGTACCATTCATGTGCCTGTAACATTTTACTAGAGTATCCAGCAGGCATCTCAAATTTTAAAAAGAATTTATTCTTTAGAAAAGAATACCTGCCTTTCTGCCCTCACCTTCTCCCAAGCCCCACAATCTGCTTCTTATCTGATTTGCTCCTCAATAAATGATACCACTGGCTACTAAGTTGCTTAGGCCAAAACTTAATCATAATTCTTAGTTTCTCTCTTTTCCTAAAACTCCATTTAGGCTTTTTCAACTATGGTTCTGAGAAAGAACTCAGCCCTGCTGATCTATGAATGGATTAACTTTTCTCCTATGTATCTAGAACAGCACATCCTTAAGAGAACTGAAAGATGAAAACCTCAGTCAAGAAAGGCTGCTAGCCTAGGAGCAAGTCCCTCTATCCACTATTATAACTCCAGAAAATGCCATCATATTTCACACAAGATACTGTAATAGGCTGTTATTGGTCTCACAACTTCTGTCCTTAACAGTTTTCAGACCATCGTCCACACAACAAGCAAAGTTATCTTTATAAAGTGTAAATCACATTATAAACACTCCCGCTCTCTTCATTCTCTAGAGAATTCCTCCTTAAATAATAAAAAAATTTGAACTCCTTATTGACGTTTCACAAGACTCTCCCTGACCTAAATTCTGCCTACCTCTCTCTGATTTCATCTCCTGCTAGTCTCCTCTCTCTGCTTTGCTTGCATTGCACACTGGTTTTCCGTCAATCCTTTAAATATGCAAAATAAATCCTGTGTCAGTGACTTTGCATTTTCTGTTCTGTTTACCCAGAACACTGCTTGCCATAAATCTCTAAATAGCTGCGATCGTCTAACCTTCAGGTTTCAGGTCAAGTGCTACCTCCTCACAGAGACTTTCTCTGACTACCCCAATAGAACATGTCTCATCTGCTCCTCCCATCCTACTCCTCTGCTGTTTCCTTCACAGTACTTTTTACCCAATGAAATTATCTTTACTTGTTTACACATTTTAATGTCTGATTGCCATTACCAGAATACAAGATCTATAATGTTAAGAATTTTGTCTTGTTTATTGCCAAATACAGAATAAGCAATCAAGAAATGTTAGTTCTATTATATAATAAAAACATACAGAATCAATTTTGGATGGGGAAAAAACTCACATGTAAGTAGTCTTAATTCACTGGAAGAGAGATATTTAAACATTATTCTTTTTAAAAAACGAGTCATCTAGTTTCCCAAATAACATGTGGAGAAATGACACTAGGAAGGTATTACTTACAGTTTCGTATGTAACAATTGGCAACTGATGACTTTGTCAGGAGTTCCATTCCCAAATCCTGTAATCTGCCAGAGTTTTCAGTTCCACATGCAGCCAGAGCTGCCTGGTCAGCAGAAAAAAGGCTTGTCTGCACATCTCCAGAAGTAGTAGCACTGCTGCTTTTTATTTCTGAAAGTGTATTCTTTACATCAGTTTTCATACATCGAACTTCAGCCATTTGAGTTTTGAGTCTTTTTAGCATCTTTAAATCAGAGGGCACTCGCCACATTGCCTGCTGCTTCCTTTGGTCTTTATCTTTTCGAGAATATGATGCTTCAGCGAGAAATTGACAAGTCAAATTAATATAAACGTTAGCATTCAGGAAATCACTTGTACCATGAACATATGCAAATTTGATGTGTAAAATAAGATAGGGTGCTTTATGTGATATCAACAATAAAACATGCACTAAATTCTGTTAATGAAAATAAAGAATCCTAACTTCATTCATATCTTCAGTTAGAATCTGAGTCATATCATACTCAAATTTGAATTACACATTCAATTCAAAAGTTTAAAAGCTGCCCTACTGCCTTGTGCTTTCTTCTTTAAACTTCTCCACTTTTCTAAAACTTTCTACAGAGCTTTTATTATGTTTATAATTAAAAAAAAATGACAAAGAAAAATCTAGTACCCAAATACTTTGTCAAATCTGCCATAAATAACATTATGTTAAAAATATGTATTTTTGGCCAGGAGCAGTGGCTTATGCCTGTAATCCCAGCACTTCAGGAGGCTGAGGTGAGAGAATCGCTTGAGGCCAGAAGTTCAAGACCAGCCTGGGCAGTATAGTGACACCCTGTTTAAAAAAAGTTGTTTAAATTAGCTAGGCTTGGTAGTACGCTGACTGACCTTCCATTTCTGATAATTTTCTCAGAATTGTCAGCTTTTCAAAATACAGTTTGAATCTAACCGCTTCTAAAATAAAACAATGGCTCTCCATGCTTACTATGAATAAATTCCTCAGGCTAGCATGCAAGTCCTTTCATAGAACGGACCCAACATGACTTTCTAGTTCTATTTACCACTACATGTAACTTAAAATCTGGTTCAACTAGATTATCTGATGCCTTTTACAATACTCTTTTACATGGCGTGAGTCACCATGTTTACATAGTTTAAGAACATGGACTTGAAGTGAATCTGACAAGTGTTCACTAAATATGTGTTGAAATAAATACACAGAAAAAAATAAACACCAAAACCCAAACAGGCCGGGCACAGTGACTCATGCCTGTAATTCCAGCACACTTTGGGAGGCCAAGGCAGGTAGATCACTTGAGCTCAGGAGTTCGAGACCAGCCTGGCCAACAAGATGAATCCCTGTCTCTACAAAAAATACAGAAATTAGCTGGGCGTGGTGGTATACGCCTGTAACCCCAGCTACTCAGGTGGCTAAGGCACGAGAATCACTTGAACCCAGGAAACGGAGGTTACAGTGAGCCAAAATCCTGCCACTGCACTTAAGCCTGGGCAACAGAGCGAGACTGTCTCAAAAAAACAAAAACAAAAAAAGAAAAAAATGACCCAAGCAGACCTTTTCAATAAAAAGAAAGTCAGGCCAGGCGTGGTGGCTCATACCTGTAATCCCAGCACTTTGGGAGGCTGAGGTGGGTGGATCATGAAGTCAGGAGATTGAGACCATCCTGGCTAACATGGTGAAACCTCGTCTCTACTAAAAATACAAAAATTCAGCTGGGTGTAGTGGCACACACCTGTAGTCCCAGCTACTAGGGAGACTGAGGCAAGAGAATCCCTTGAACCCGGGAGGTGGAGGTTGCACTGAACCGAGATTGTGCCACTGTACTCCAGCCTGGGTGAAAGAGTAAGACTCTTGTCTCAAAAAAAAAATAAATAAATAAATAAATAATAAAAAAAAATAAGTAAGTTAGATCTTCCTACACATTAGCTTTTATTAACATCCCTTCACAGACGGGTATTTTCATTTGGCTTCCATGACTGTTTCTCCTGGTTTTTGTCCTTTCTAAAAGCTCTTTATCTGGCTCATCTTCCTCACACTCAGTAAAAACAGATGTTCATCAAGATTGTGTTCCTGGCTCTATTCTTTTAAAATATTCTTAAAATCCTTTTGCAATCTCACACCCTTGGTTTTAATTATCCAGTATCAACTCGAGGAAAACAACTGTCTGTATTCCATTTTTTTTTTTTTTTTAACTTTTTACTTTTTGAGACAGAGTTCCACTCTTGTTGCCCAGGATGGAGTGCAATGGTGCAATCTCGGCTAACTACAACCTCCGCCTCCCTGGTTCAAGCAATGCTCCTGCCTCACCCTGCTGAGTAGCTGGGGTTACAGGAACCCACCACAACGCCTGGCTAACTTTTTGTATTTTTAGTACAGGTGGGATTTCACAATGTTGGCCAAGCTGGTCTTGAACTCCTGACCTCAGGTGATCCACCCACCTTGCCCTCCCAAAGTGCGGGGATTACAGGCCTGAGCCACCATGCCCAGTCCCAGTTCTTAATTTTTAGCTGTCTAGCGGTCCTTTCTAATTTGATGTCACACTAATTTGATGTCCAAGTTAAAATGTTTAAATCTAAAACCTGCTTTTTCCTTCATTTTTCCCACCCTCATTATCATCAGCATTTTATCACCTAAATTTGAAATTCAGATCATCTTATTTATATTATTTTTACATAGAAAACTAGTTTTAAATATAAATCTTTCTGTTTAGTTTGCATTTTCTCCTAAGGACACTGAATATTTTCAAAAACATGTCTATAAAATATACCACTGCATGGTTACACTGTAATTTATCTGGCCATAAAGGTACTGTTTAATATTTTTAAACATCTGATTGTTTTCTCTTTGGAATACACTCCTTGAAGTGAAATTACAGGTTTAAAGGATACAGATATTTTTAAACTGCTACAAAATTGTTCTTCAAAAAGGTTAAACCAACTTACATATCCCAGGAAATGGAGGTTGCAGTGAGTCCAAGAATCAAAATCTGTCCATTTCACTGGGCCTTTGCAAACAACACTTATCATTTAAGCAAAACTTTATATAAAGCATACTTGGCGCACACATAAAAGGCAACTGTTTCATAACCTGAAGATAGTCTTTTAAACTGAGGATCCAGACTTTCAGGAAGTATATCTGGCTCTTAGGAATGAAGAAGTCTAAATAATCTGGGCTCCAAATCTGTAGGCCAGTAGAGCAGCTCCATTTCCATTATTTACACAGAGGTTCCGCCTTGGACTTTGTTTGCAAAACGAATTGTCTTAAAACTGCATCAAAGTCACAGTCCTAAATCACTGATTTGATTTACAGAAAAATATTTGGTATATGTATTTGAATTTACTGAATATACTTTAGAAAGCATTCCAACAAAAATGGTTTTTAAAATGTAGCTTTTAAAGGCAAATCCTTAGCTGTCCAAAATTACCCTATTCCTGAGAGTTTAAAAAAAGCCCGTGTTTGACTATACAAATCTCTGTTTTATTACAGTAACATAAATGTAATTTCTATTTAACAAATATCCTTTGCACAGAAAACACAGCAGCCAAATGGTATACATTTTTAAGCTACTGAACATCCAAGAATGAGAAGTCACCTTTTTCTATGTTCAATTTAGATACAGTTCCACTTGGAAGTAAGCAAATTCATGAAGCCTGACCAAAAAAAGTCCATTCACAAAGAAGATAATTGTATTTCATATGGATCAAACTGTCGGGCCCAATCTGAGTAGCAAATCATAAAAAACTTTTTGCAGGCATTTTTACTTTGTTTTTGCACAAATTACCTTGGAACAGTAATTTAAAAATTAACTTGGTTTATATAAATGTCATTTTACTGACATACAATGAAAAACATAGAAATACACCATGTTCCACATATAGGTGAAATACTTACATGAAAACCCAAGTGTTCTTTTAGAGAACCAGAGAAAAAAAGGAAATTGTCATTGTTATTTTACCTGTGGGCTGCAAAAGTGAAGCAGGTGGGCAAGGCTGTAAGCCCCACAAATTTTCCATACTGCTCCGGTCCTTAAGGTCCAACAAATGTATTAAAATTAATGGATCAATGTCTAGTAAACTACTGGTAGCAGCAGAGCCTAAACGTGTTCTTCTTGACATTCTACTACTGGCACCCACATAGCCATGGCTACTACCTGAAAAAGAGATGTAGAAAATGTATGATATATATATCTCCACAAGTTTAGGTATATACTTAAATGAAAAAATGAACTGGTTAATATTTTATGAATACTTGTCTATGGATCTATCTCTTAGGAGCTCAGGTTCATAAGAAGCAGAAAGAAGGAACCAGACAGCCAGAGAGTTGTAAACTAGCACAGTGATTGTGTGTTGGCCTCATTAATACTTAGAATTCAGAAGCAAACATCAACCCCATCCTGAGCACTAGAAAAAAAAAAAAAGATGACAATGTGTATGATGTACATAATTAAGGGGATGAGGGGTGAGGCTGAGGAAATTATATCCCATGACCACCTGTCTTAGATGAAAGAAGACAAATTCCCATGGTATAACAGATTCCAAAGAATTAGACACCAAAACAGGAACCTCCTCCAAGTCTCTGGACAGCAAAATGTATAGGTCATGACAGGTTGGTAGACTTTTTCTACTTTGATTAAATAATGGGGTACAATGAGAAGTTTTCCGACTGTCATGTTAATGGCTGATGCATATTACAGACATTGGGAAGCAAATGTTACGCCTATGCTACCTATATTGGACTATGTGCCTTAAGCCAAGAAAAGCATCTGACTTTTCTCTTGCACTTAGTACAATACATAGCAAATACCAGATATGGAAATGTTGCTTCAAATTGACCTTCTTCAATAAAGCTGTTTAAATATATTCTAAAGAGATACAATATTAAAAAAAAATGCTACATGCAGGAAAGTAGATAATATAAAAATAATATTAAAAAGTCAGGTTCTGACTACCCATGAGTATTTCCAAGAGATCAAGCAGGATATAACTTAGGAGGAAAGTACCATTATTCAGAAGCTTTAAGCCAATTAATAATTTATGCTTTTCACATTCTCATGTTCTCACTGTCTTCCACTTCTAAGATTATTATCTCACTGACAGTTTTTCTTCCCAGCCTCTGTAAACACTGCAATTCCTCTCAAACAGAGACAAAGATTTCCCCTTCGCATTGAAAACTGCTTTTTGTTTTGACACAGTATCGCTCTGTTGCCCAGGCTGAATGAAGTGCAGTAGCCCAATCTTGGCTCACTGCAACCTCCGCCTCCCAGATTCAAGCAATTCTCCTGCCTCAGCCTTCCATAGCTGGGACTACAGGCATGCACTACCATGCCCGGCTAATTTTTGTATTTTCAGTAGAGATGGGGTTTTGCCATGTTGGCCAGGCTAGTCTTGAACTCCTGACCTCAGGTGATCTTCCCGCCCTGGCCTCCCAAAGTGCTGGGATTATAGGCATGAGCTACTGTGCTTGGCTGAAAACTGTTTTTATCTCCTTTCTTTTGCTACGGAATTCCCAACTCAGGCTGTATGTCAGCTGAATAAGTTTTTAAAATCACAGATTCCTAGCTCCTTCCTAGAGATGCTGAATTAAGAATATTGGAGTGAGAGGCTGGGCATGATGGCTCACACCTGTTATCCTAGCACTTTGGGAGGCCGAGGCCTAAGGATCACCTAAGGTCAGGAGTTCGAAACTAGCCTAGCCAACATAATGAAACGCTGTCTCTACTACAACTACAAAGATTAGCTGGGCATGGTGGTAGGCATCTGTACTCCCATCTACTCTGGAGGCTGAGGCAGGAGAATTGTTTGAACCTGGGAGGCAGAAGTTGCAGTGAGCCGAGATCACGCCACTGCACTGCAGCCTGGGTGACAAAGCAAGACTCTGTCACTCTGCGGTGAGATCCAGGACTTTTTCCCCAAAAGCTACTCAGAGTGTTCTAATGTTTAGTAAGCCCAGTAGCCCAGTAAATGGAGTCTATTGCCCTAATATCTGGTTGTCCTTTAAAAATGGAAGTTGCTCATTTTTCCACGTTAAATGCACTTACTTACAGTATAGAAAGCAGTGTCTCCTGTTTCGCACTGCCCTTTCAGGCCATTACTCTCACCACTGAACAAAAACTCCTTTTTTTATCCGGTGGATATGACCTTTCAATACTCACCTTCCAAATGTTCCCACCACATTTCCCCACAGGCATCAAAGACTTTGGCATCTATTTCAGTTCCTCTCTTTCCAAGCTATTCTGTACAGCCCAATGAATGCTCACAGAATAATCACACACAGATGAAGAAATAGATTACCGGCATCCCAGAACCCCCTCCTATGTCTCCTTAAATTACTCACTCCTCCTACTCAACGAAGTAATCTTCATCCTAACTTAAATAACAGATGGGTTTTGCCTGTTTTGTATTTGCATAAAAATAGTGACAGAATATGCTCTTAGGCTCTTCTTCTTTGCTCAACATTATTCATGAGATTCATCTATATGGCTGTATATAGCAGTATCTTACTCATTTTCTTTTTAAAATTTTTTAAAAATATTCTTTTGAAAATTGTTATGTCTTTTTTTTTCCTAATTGGCTTTTTTTCTTTGAAACTGAGTCTTGCTTTGTCACCCAGTCTGGAGTGCCGTGGCACAATCTTAGCTCACCACAACCTCCACCTCCCAGGTTCAAATTATTCTCATGCCTCAGCCTCCAGAGTAACTGGGATTACAGGCGTGTGCCACTACACCCAGCTAATTTTTTTTGTATTTTCAGTAGAAATGAGGTTTCACCATGTTGGCCAGGCTGGTCTTGAATTCCTGGCCTCAAGTGATACATGTGCCTCAGCCTCCCAAAGTGCTGGGATTACAGGCATGAGTCACAGCCTCATTTTTATTATTATTGTGCAGCATTTCAATTTATGACTATATCCAATTTATTTCTCTATTAAAAAAAACTTAGGTTGCTTCTAGCTTTAGCTATTAAGAATAAAGCTATGCTTCTGAGGTTCACATAGGAGGAAAAAACACCTCACTAAAAGACAAACGAATCAGTGAATAGTTCTCCATTTGTGCCAACTCATATGAATCCTGCTAAAATGTCACACTGATATACATTCATTACAGCAGTTCATTATAGCATATTCATTACAGCATTTTCATTTGTATTATTCATACAGTTCATTATAGCATATTCATTATAGCATTATCATTTGACACTCAAGGCCCTATTACAGTCTAGTCCTAAACTACCTTTCTAGAATATTCAACATTTTTACATCCTTTACTTTGTTGGATTTTCATTTAAAAATTATGCTCAAGCCGGGCGCGGTGGCTCAAGCCTGTAATCCCAGCACTTTGGGAGGCCGAGGCGGGTGGATCACGAGGTCAAGAGATCGAGACCGTCCTGGTCAACATGGTGAAACCCCGTCTCTACTAAAACTACAAAAAATTAGCTGGGCATGGTGGTGCGTGCCTGTAATCCCAGCGACTCAGGAGGCTGAGGCAGGAGAATTGCCTGAACCCAGGAGGCGGAGGTTGCAGTGAGCCGAGATCGCGCCATTGCACTCCAGCCTGGGTAACAAGAGCGAAACTCCGTCTCAAAAAAAAAAAAAAAAAAAAAAAAAAAAACCCCATAAAAAAAAAAAAAAAAAAAAAAAAAAATTATGCTCATTTGGCTGGGTGTGGTGGGTCACATCTGTATTCCCAGCACTTTGGGAGGCTGAAGTGGGCAGATCACCTGAGGTCAGGAGATCGAGACCAGCCTGGCCAATATGGTAAAACCCTGTCTCTATCAAAAATACAAAAATTAGCTGGGCATGGTGGCGGGCACCTGTAATCCCAGCTACTCGGGAGGCTGAGGCAGGAGAATCACTTGAACCCAGGAGGCGGAGGTTGCAGTGAGCCAAGATAGTGCCACTACACTCCAGCATGGGCAACAAGAGCAGAACTCCGTCTTAAAAAAAAAAAAAGCTCATTTATTCTTCTGATATCTGTGGGCCAGGTACAAATAGCTCATGCCTGCAATCCCAATAATTTGGGAGGCTGAGGCAGGAAGATTGAGGCCAGGAATTGGAAACCAGCCAAGGTAAGAGAGCAAGACTCTGTCTCTAGAAAAAATAATCAGCTGGGTGTGGTGGTTTCTGCAGACGTCTTCTTATGAGAATTGTTTTTAGTTTATTCAGTTATTTGAATTTAAGTGAAAGATAATTTGTTACAAAAATCTGTGCTGAGCTGGGTGCAGTGGCTCACGCCTATAATCACAGCACTTTGGGAGGCTGAGGCAGGTGGATCACAAAGTCAGGAGTTCATGACCAGCCTGGCCAATATGGTGAAACTCCCTCTTTAATAAAAATACAAAAATTCGCTGGGCGTGGTGGTGTGCACCTCTAGTCCTAGTTACTCAGGAGTCTGAGGCAGCAGAATCACTTGAACCTGGGAGGCGGAGGTTGCCGTGAGCCAAGATCGAGCCACTGCACTCCAGCCTGGGTGACAGAGCAAGACTCCATCTATAAAAAAAAGAAAAAATTGTGGCCGGGTGCAATGGCTCACGCCTGTAATCCCAGCACTTTGGGAGGCCAAGGTGGGTGGATCGCCTGAGGTCAGGAGTTCAAGACCAGCCTGACCAACATAGAAAGCCCATCTCTATTAAAAAAAAAAAAAATTAAAAAATTTTAAAAAATTGTGCTAAAAATGTTTAAGTATCATTCTAATCTATGTTTCTAGCTCACTGAATCCAGTGAGTAGGAAAAATCTACAGTAGTATATATTTGCTGTGTGTGTAAGAGACAGGGTCTTGCTCTGTCACCCAGGCTGGAGTACAATGGCACAATCATGGCTACTGCACCCTTGAACTCCTAGGCTCAGGTGATCCTCCTGCCACAGCCTCCTAAGTGGCCAGGACTACAGCCACTTGGGTCAATAAATATTTGTTTCAGGCTATCTCTTTATTTAATATGGTCTAGAAAATGAGGTTATTAAGTAAACATTTAACTTTATATCTTTTATATAAGCCCAACTTTCTCCTTTTTAACGCATGACTTAACACTGTAATTCTTTGGATGACATAACTCTTTAAACAATTGTGTAGTTCTAAAACACTAACCAGGCCGGGTGTGGTGGCTCATGTCTGTAATCCCAGCACTTTGGGAGGCTGAGGCAGGAGAATCACTTGAGGTTGGGAGTTCAAGACAGCCTGGCCAGCATGTGAAACCCCATCTCTACTAAAAATACAAAAAAAATTAGCTGGGCATGGTGGCATATGCCTATAGTCTCAGCTACCTGGGAGTAAAGGGCAGGAGAATTCAGGAGGCGGAGGCTGCAATGAACCAAGATCACGCCATTGCACTCCAGCCTGGGTGACAGAGCAAGACTCCATCTCAAAAAATAAAAATAAACCATTCAAGGCTTGAAATGGACCTTCATAATTAGCATATAACAAAAAAGCATTTCCACACCCTACCCACTGTCACCCCGATCTAGCTTTTTCATTGCCTTGGTTAAAAAAGCTTTTTATTTTAGAATAGTTTTAGGTTTACAGAAAACGTAAAAATACAGAGTTCTTGTACAACCCAAACCCAATTTCCCCAATGTTAATTCCTTTCATTACTATGGCATATTTGTCACAACTAATGAACCAATACTGACATATTATTAACTAAATCCTATACTTATATTGTGATTTCAGTAGTTTTCCCCTAATGTTCTATTTTTGTTCCAGAGTCTCATCTAGAGTATCAAAATATATTTAGTTGCTCATGTCTTTTTAGACTCTTCTGGTCTATGACAGTCTCTCAGACTTTCCTTATGTCTGAAAAGTATGTCAAGTATTTTGTGAAATGTTCCTCAATTAAGGGTATGATTTTTTCCCCTCATTATTAGATTATGTTTGTGGGTTTTTAGGGGGAAGACACTGCAGGTATAACTACCATTCTTAACATATCAAAGGTACATGCTATCAACATCACTTATCACCTACAATACTAAATTTAATCACGTGGGTAGGTAATATTTACCAAGTTCTCTATTTCAAAGTTGTGTCCCCCTTTTGAAACTGTACTATTCAGAAGCAAGTCACTAAGCATAGCCTACATTTAAGGCGTAGAACTTATATTTCATCTCCTTGAGGAGAGGGTATTTCATTTGGAATTATTTTGTATGTATACAGTCATATTCTAGCTAATTGCTCATCTACTCACCTTTATGTTATAAATTACTTAAGGGTATTCTATTTTCCAGGCAGGTGTAATATTTAACAAATGTTTGCCAAATACATAAATTTCTACAAGCATGTAATAAAAATAAACTGGTTTATTATTTTATCTTCAACATCTAGAATATAAGTGCCTGAATTATTACAGAATATTCAGAATTATAATATAGGCTCCATAAGAACAGGGATATCTTGTTATTAAATATTGCATCTCTAGATAGTAACCGTACACAGTTCAAGTGTTCAGTAAATATTTGATGAATAATTCAAAAATGTAAACTCTTTTTTACCTTAAGTGTATATAAATGTTATATACGAGAATTTCCCTACCACACAGTTTAAGAGAGGAAAGAACATACCCAACTAAAAGAAAACACACAAGGCTGAAAAGTTAGTCGGTCAATAAGACCTAAGACTGTGCCAGACAAGGATTAAGTCACACATTCCCTATACTTAAAGAATAAACTACATTCTAACTGTAACAGGGTTTCTTCTTTTTCTCTAGAAGCTAAGCAAGCACTGGCTTTAAGATAAGCAATACTGAAATAACTGCAGTTTACTGACTGCCAGATGCTAACTGACTCACTCCCTGTTCCGCAAACTACAACTACAGCTTTGACTGGACAGGAGACTGATTTCAGCAACTTTCTCCTGATAAGAGTCACCAACCATGGACTGGTTCTGGCCCATGTATACAAACGCTGAGCATTGAATGCCTTTCTGTCCTTCGCATATCTTTTGACAACAGGGCCAAATTGTAATGTTAAGTCTCCACCCCAAAGTAAACATGAAACATGTAACATGCATGTTTGTCTACTATGCATGCTTGTGTTCCCCTCTTCATGATATTCATAGCTCCTCCTATATACTGATTATGTATACTTGGCCAACTCATTCAGCATAAATTCTTACCTTACCTTTCCCTTCTGGAAAGTGCCTGCTTTTAGTCTTTGCCAGAGGCTACACTTCCCAGCCTATCAGGATGGCCAACCTGCAGGCTCTAACATTTTATAAGAGTTAAAGCTCTTCTCTACAAATTTGTAGAGATCCTGTGATTCTTTGAAGTACCTCCTGACTAAAGAATGACATAGAGGAATGAGAGAAGTAAGGCTAAGGAAACAAACAGGAGTCTGGACCTAAAGGAATTTACATGTCATGTTAACAACTCTGGACTTTAGCCAATAATAAATATAATCCTTAAAGAGTTAAGTACAGAACATGATTAGATATTATTTTCCATTATTTTTATTTCTTTTTTTGAGACAGGGTCTCACTCTGTTGCCCAGGCTGGAGTACAGTGGTGCTATCTCAGCTTACTGCAAGCTCTGCCTCCTGGGCTCAAGTAATCCTCCTACCTCAGCCTCCCAAATGGCTGGGACCACAGGTGGCAATTCAGCCACTACATCTGACTAATTTTTTTGTATTTTTCTGTAGAGACAAGGTTTCACCACGTTGCCCAGGCTGGTCTCAAACTCCTGGACTCAAGTGATGCAACCACCTCAGCCTCCCAAAGTGCTGAGATTACAGGCGTGAGTCGCCATGCCTGGCAGAGAAGTAATATTAGATATTAATCAGAAAGAAAAAACACCCTCATTCTGAATTCATGCAGTAAAAATACAATGGAGGGAAACAATAATGAACACAAGGAACCCAGATGAAAGACTGGTTGTGAAAGACAGAGGCCTGGACTAGAAATGGCAAAGGAGCGGTAGTACCAAATTAATTTATGCATGATTTAGGAAACAGAATCAACAAATCTTGGTAATACACTAAAAGTAAAGTTTTAGGGAGAAGAAGAAGTAAAGAATGTATAGCCTATCAGTCAGGGTGGCTACTGCTGATAGGCAGGCTGGCAGATGAAAAGACAGTAATTTGCGTTTGAGAAGTGCTGAGTCATACCAAGACTGCTACATGGGTTTGGAAATTATTGGAAAGATAAAGGCTAGAGAGAGAACTTGAAGAGTAATCAGCATATAGATAGATAGTAACTGAAATACAGATGTGGATACAATCACCCAGGATTACAGTCAAGAGTAGAAATATAGGGTTTCGGTTGGAAGTTGAAATGTTGAGGACTAGTACTTAAGAAGTCTTTAGTTATCCAAACATTATTAAGAATATGTTGGTTGGGCACGGTGGCTCATGCCTGTAATCCCAGCACTCTGGGAGGCCAAGGCAGGAGGATCACCTGAGGTCAGGAGTTCGAGACCAGCCTGACCAATGTGGAAAAACCCCGTCTCTACTAAAAATACAGAATTAGCCAGGAGTGGTGGTACATGCCTGTAATCCCAGCTACTTGGGAGGCTGAGGCAGGAGAATCGCTTGAACCCAGAAGGCAGGGATTGCAGTGAGCCGAGATTATGCCAAAGAATATGTCAAAAAAGAAAAAGAATATGCCAGCGTTCATACTGAGAACATGGGTAAAGCACAAACAGTAGAAAGCTAACTTTTAATTGTTCTACCCAGATTCACTATTTAATTAAACAGATCCAAGAACAAAAAAGAAATACTCATTATATAAGTCAGTTCTTCCCAGGAGAAGCAGTGTAGTTTGGGAGAAAAATACTGGGTCCACAAACCCAGGACAATGTGGGGTTCTAGTCTGGTTGTATTAACAACCAGCTATATAACCACACAACTAAAAACTGACCAGTTTCATGTATAAAATGAGCTGTTTAAGATCCTTTCTAAGAGTCAATGATTCTATTGAGATCATTCTACAGTCCAGCAAGATATACAAATAAGACTTTATATCAGAAATAATAGTATAAAATATGAGTATGGGACACAGACAAATCTAGGGATTGAACTACTCCCATTTACTAAATTGTTAAAAGTTGGCAAGTTGCTTCTCTATGCATAAGTGAATATATCAAGCAGAATTTTATTAACACAAGCTAAGGTACATAAAGTGCTTCACACAGTGCCTGGTATATATACGAACATTTTGCAAATGTTAGCTATTATTATTGTTTTAAATATCTTTAGTAATAAACTCTAAAAAATCCATATTGTAAGATATAGCACTTTCAACATCGATATAGCACCTACGAACCATGTAAAAGCGTGGCTACCACCTATTTAAAATATGATAAAGTCGGAGAAGAGCAGAGAGAAAACAGAATGTCTTGGAGGCAGTGGGTGACCTCATTACCTGGGGGTCCTGCAGCAGCTGCATCTTCCATGAGTTCCCCCTCTTCTAACTCCATGTTGTTATATTCCACATCATTTTCTCCAGACCTAAGAATATACAAAATCTATCATTCTTACAGAGCAATATAATGAACGTTGTTTTTCACACCTCAATAAATTTTACAATATGCACACATTTTTCTGTAAAAATATTTCTAAATACAAAAAGGAGAAAGATTTTTGTCACTATCACAAATTTAAGTAGTGTGTGTTATTGTTTAAACAACCTTTAAAAAATTCAGTCAGGTCTTAGAAAGCTAAGAAAAACGCCAGGTGTGGTGGCTTACGCCTGTAACCCCAGAACGTTGGGAGGCCGAGGCAGGAAGATCATGAGGTCAGGAGTTCAAGACCAGCCTGACCAACATGGTAAAACCCCATCTCTACTAAAAATACAAAAATTAGCTGGGTGTGGTGGCGCGTGCCTGTAATCTCAACTACGCGGGAGGCTGAGGCAGGAGAATTGCTTGAACTGGGACCCGGGAGGCAGATGTTGCAGAGAGCCAAGAATGCACCACTGCACTCCACTCCAGCT
>NW_016107436.1:970695-974926 GCF_001604975.1 Cebus imitator
CAGAATAGCTAAGATAAAATCCAGTGACAACAATAAATATTGGTGAGGATCCAGCGAAACTGGATCACTCATATACTGCTGGTGGGAACATAAAATAGTACGGCCATTCTGAAAAATCATTTGGTAATCTCTTTAAAAACTAAATATGCAATTACCATATGATCCTGCATTTACATTTATCCCAGAGAATGAAAAATTACATTGACATAAAAACCTGCACATAAATGTTTACAATACCTTTATTCATCATAGCCAAAAACAGTAAATAACCCAGATGTCCTTTAGTGGGTAAATGGTTAAACAAACTATAGCCACAACAAAAAATACTACTCGGCAATAAAAAGAAATGAAGTATTGCTATACACATTGACATGAATGAATCTCCAGAGAACTAAGCTGAGTGAGAAAAGCCAACCCCTTAAGATTACATACTGTATGATTCCACTTATATAAAAATTTTAAAGCGACATAATTAAAACTGGGGAACAGATGAGTAGATACTAGGGGGTAAGGAGATGGCTGAGATGGGAGAAAAGTGGGTGTGGCTATAAAAGTGCAGCCTGAAGAATTCTTAAGGTGATAGAAATGTTGTATATTTTGACAATATCAATGTCAATATCCTGATTGTGATGTTGTACTATAGTTTAACAAGATGTTACCACTAGATAACAGATATTGGAATCTCTGTATTATTTCTTACACCTGCATGTGCATCTATAATTATGTCAAAATTTTTAAAAAATGAACAGCAGGAAGAAAATATACAGTACTATCATAGAAAGATCAATGAACGTAGAGGCAGAGGATGGGAGAAGGAAAAAAAGGACTATTCATTGAGAATGTTCTAGTTAAAAACGCTACTTATAATCATTACCCAAGTAAATTGTATGCCTATTTCCTCATTTTTTTTCTTTGAGAAAAAGTTTCGCTCTTGTTGCCCAGTCTATAGTACAATGGTGCAATCTCGGCTCACTGAAACCTCCGCCGCCCAGGTTCAAGTCATTCTCCTGCCTCAGCCTCATGAGTAGCTGGGATTACAGGCTCACACCACCGCACCTGGCTAATTTTTGTATTTTTAGTAAAGACAGGGATTCTCCATGTTGGTCAGGCTGGTCTCAAACCCTGACCTCAGGTGATCCACCTGCCTTGGCCTCCCAAAGTGCTGGGATTACAGGCATGAGCTACCGTGCCCGGCTCTTTTCTCATTTATAAAAGGAATTAACCTTAATCTCTGAGAGCTAACATTTTATGATTTAAGTACTCAAAACGCCTCAAGATTAACTGTGCTATTATTTCTATGAATTATACCAAACAGTGAGAATCAAGATATTACTATAGATACATGCATATAGAACATAGTCAAATGTTTAAATGTTTTCTATTAGAAAAAAAGATTAAAAAGTCAATCTAATGAAAAGTTGTGAAGGATGTTTTACATAAAACCCAATGGTCCTCAGAACCACCTTTAAATAAAGTCAAGTAACATAACAAAGAAATTCAGTGAGTACTGCACATTTAAGCAATAATCAAGTTAGTTTTCACTTTAAAAAGCATTATCTAAAAGAATAAACTGTAAATTTTCCATATTGACTCAAAATAATCAATTTTTTTTTTTTTTTTGAGACAGAGTTTCACTCTTGCTACCCAGGCTGGAGTGCAATGGCGTGATCTCGGCTCACCGCAACCTCCGCCTCCTGGGTTCAGGCAATTCTCCTGCCTCAGCCTCCTGAGTAGCTGGGATTACAGGCACGCGCCACCAGGCCCAGCTGATTTTTTGTATTTTTAGTAGAGACGGGGTTTCACCACGTTGACCAGGATGGTCTCGATCTCTTGACCTCGTGATCCACCCGCCTCGGCCTCCCAAAGTGCTGGGATTACAGGCTTGAGCCACCACGCCCGGCAGTTCTGTTTTTTATATCTAAAAATCTCAATAAACTTTTAGAGCTGGGCATTGAGGCACATGCACCTGTAGTTCCAGCTACTTGGGAGGCTGTGGTAGGAGGAACACCTTGAGCCCAGGAACTTGAGATCAGCCTAGGCAACACAGCAAGATCTCATCTCTAAAAAAAAAAGTTTTTAATTAAAAAAAAAAAACAAAACTGGGTAACTTCTGATTTAGGGACTTCAAGGTAACTTGGCTTCACATTTTAACTGACTAGCCCATTTTAGACATTTCGTTACATATGCTAAAGGGAAAAGAGTAAGTAAAAATTCTATTTCGAGGAGCTTATCTGTGAGAAGATTAAACAGTCAATCTAATGACTTAAATTTGAGTCAAATAGAGTGTTAAAACTCTTACCTTACTCTTTTGTAAAACAGCTGATGCCAGTGTTGGGACAGAGTAAATATGAGATAAACCTGAAATGTTTTGTGTGGAGTCCTAATAAGGGAAAAGGAGTCACGCTGGTGGGAGCAGGGGAAAGCAAAAAGAAAAAGCAGATAATGCAGTGGTCCGAGATTGTGCCACTGTACTCCAGCCTGGGTGACAGAGCAAGACCCCATCTCAAAAAAGAAAAAGCAGATAAATTGCAAGTGTGCCTTTCTTCACAGTCCAGGAAGTGTAGCCCTCCAGTGTAAATAACTCATGATCTTCCTGTGACTGACTGCTCACCAGATACTTTGGTTTACAGAAAAATGGAAGTTAAAGTTAGCTCCCGCAACCTTGGCATTATCAGTACTGCATATAACCGTCTCCAGCAAAAGCACCATCCTATAAAATCCGCAGCCTTTGTCTCCTTGCAGTCAGTTCCTTTCTTGCTTATCTACCCATAGCTTTCTTGTAAAGTATTTTCATATTTTCTCTAATAAATCTGCCCTTCTTCACCTACAACTGTCTTGATAAAGTCCTTTACTGCCCACACCACTGACCCCAAATAGCTGCTACCTGTGACATGCTGTAGTAACAGAAAGTAAAACAGTGCTTAAAAAATGATGTAGACATATCAAAAGAACAAAGGAATTGGCTATAACAGGTTCTCAGTGGCCAAATCCCAGATAATTCGAGCAATAAAATGTGTAATGGTAGTAAATAATTAAATCATTTGGTAATATAAGAATTGGCTGGGCATGGTGGCTCACGCCTGTAATCCCAGAACCTTGGGAGGCCGAGGCGAACGAATCACCTGGGGTCAGGAGTTCGAGACAAGCCCGGCCAACATGGTGAAACCCCATCTCTACAAACATAAAAAGAAATTAGCTGAACATGGTGGCGGACGCCTGTAATCCCAGCTACTCGGGAGGCTGAGGCATGAGAATCTCTTGAAACCAGGGGGCGGAGATTGCAGTGAGCCAAGATTGTGCCACTGCACTCTAGCCTGGGTGACAGAGTGAGGCTCCATCTGGAAAAATTAAAAAAGGAATCCATAGACCATAAAGGCCAGGCACAGTGGCTCACGCCTATAATCCTAGCACTTTGGGAGGCCAATGCAGGCAGATCACTTGAGGTCAAGAGTTCAAGATCAGCCTGGCCAACATGGTGAAACCTCATCTCCATTAAAAATACAAAAAAAAATAGCCAGGCATGATGGTGTGCACCTGCAATCCTTGCTCATCAGGAGGCTGAAGTGCAAGCATCACTTGAACCCAAGAGGTAGAGGTTGCAGTGAGCAAAAATCTTGACACTACATGACAGCCTGGGTGAGAGCAAGACTCCATCTCAAAAAAAAAAAAAAAAAAAAGTTCATTCACATTAATGAAATTCATTACAGCAAGACTCCATCTCAAAAAAAAAAATTCATTCCCATTAATGAAATTAATTAGTTCATCAATTAATAGGGCAGAAGGGAAGGTTCTTCCTTAAATTGCCACTAATGAATGAATAAGAAATAATGGAATTAGAAAAAACACCACCTGGCGATCAACACAGTAACCTTTTTCAAGCAACAATCAAGGGATATCAAAATTCACAGAAAAAAGTAGGATGAAAAATAGATATTTACAGTACTGACATCATGCTCCACTCCCATATGATGCAGTGAAAGGGATACATTATCATTTCTGTAGTATCCCTGCCAAAAGTGAGTAACCTCTATCTACTCATGAGGAAACTTTAGACTAATCCAAATTGAGGAATTTTCTACAAAATAAACTATTTTGTATTTTTTTTTTTTTTTTTTTTTTTTTGAGACGGAGTTTCACTCTTGTTACCCAGGCTGGAATGCAATGGCGCAATCTCGGCTCACCGCAACCTCCGCCTCCTGGGTTCAGGCAATTCTCCTGCCTCAGCCTCCTG
>NW_016107436.1:974936-983449 GCF_001604975.1 Cebus imitator
GCCACCATGCCCAGCTGATTTTTTGTATTTTTTAGTAGAGACGGGGTTTCACCATGTTGACCAGGATGGTCTCGATCTCTTGACCTCGTGATCCACCCGCCTCGGCCTCCCAGAGTGCTGGGATTACAGGCTTGAGCCACCGCGCCCGGCCAGTTATTTTGTATTTATCAAAAAGTATGAGTCATGAAAAACAAATTTTGAAAACAGTAACAACCCAGAATGAAGACGACTAAATCAATTTAACAACTAAATGCAATGTGATCTTGACAAAGAACATTACTGGCAAATTTTTAGAAGGTTATAGTATTACATCAATGTTAATTGCCATATTTTGATAACTACATTATACTTATGTTAAGAATATCATTGTTTTTAGAAAAGCACACAATGAGAAGTATATTCAATCTCAAGTGTTTCAGGAAAAAAATCATATACAGAGAGACATAAAGCAAAATATTAACACATAGGGAATGTATCTGTGTGAAGGAAATACGGAATTCTGAAGTTAAGCATGAAATAATTTCAAAATTAAAATTTAAAACTTAAAACAAAAATTCTTGGCTAAGAGCCAAGAGGTAAGACGGAGAAAACTGGCTATTGATTCAATCTTTAAAAAAAACTGCTGAATATCCTATTTTTAAGTGTGAGTTAGTTAATATGCTTCTAATAATTACCACTTAAATGCTTTACAGTAGTAGTTAAAGTGGGATACTCACATAGTTTCTTCATCAATATCATTTTCTTCTGTATTACTTGTTGCTGTGGAACTAGCAGAGGAACTGCTGCCATCAAGCTGATTTACTTCATCCTCACAAACAAGATCCAGGTCCAGATCTCCATCTGAAAGCTCATGCTAGATCAAGGCCAAGAAAACAAGATGTCTATTCCAAATGTTTCCACTCAGTTGATCACCCAATCCAGCCCATAAAACAAGCACCAACGAGTAATACAGTTATCAGAAGTCTGTTCTCTGCTCCTGTGCCTCAGTTGCTGAGTCCTGTAGAGAAAAATCACACAACCACACTAACTGATACAATTTTACTAACTTATGCGTGCCGCCTTCAGCTGGGCCTTCAGTGCTACTACAATGCCTCACATATTCTGTATCAGCTTCCTCAGAGAGTAACATTTCAAACCATTACTCCTCTATTCTACCTAATTTTACCATTATCAAGGTCATTAATTGTCACCTATCTGCACAGAAAAAAATACTCACTATTAAGCAAAAAGTTTCAGCTGCCTTACCTGCAAACTCCACCCTTCCTTTAACTCAGATTATCAAAGGTTAACTACGCTTCACCTGATTACTCCATTCCAAACCCTATTATCTCTAGTTTATCAAAGCATTTAATCTTCTGTTCATTCTCTCAACCCACTGGGTCCTTCATTTTAACATAAAACTGAAGTCTCTCATCTTAAAAATTACTACAAAAAACAGACAAGTGTCTATGCATCCCTTCTTATGTAAAAAATATCAAATACTTCTTGAATTTTTAATCCGGATTCTGGTTGTTTAGCTGGGATAGAATCTGGCTATCTTCCAAATCCTAAATCATTCTACCCATATAAGTAACAATAAGGTACGTACTAGTTTTAGTGAAGAAAAATAGAACTTTTTTTCTTTTTTTTTAGTTGAAGTCTCCTCTCCCAGGCTGGAGGGCAGTGGTGCAATCTCGGCTCACTGTGACCTCCGCGTCCCAGGTTCAAGAGATTCTCCTACGTCAGGCCTCCTGACTTGCTGGGATTAGAGGTGCATGCCACCACATCCAGCTAATTTTTGTATTTTTAGTAGAGACAGGGTTTCGCCATGTTGGCCAGGCTGGTCTTGAACTCCTGACCTCATGTGATTCACCTACCTGGGCCTCCTAAAGTGTTGGGATTACAGGTGTGAGCCACAGCGCTCAGCCAGAACACATTTTTAAAATCCACAATTTATGGTAGTTTAGTTTCTAAAATGTATATCACAGTTTGTTTTGTAGAATGTATAGTTTTTTTTCAGAACCTTAAAATACTTTAAGAATTTCTGACTTATTAACATTTACATAAGGGCATACACACATTACTAATGGAAATCAATGGACAATATTTTCAACCTACTGTTTCAGCACATTATATGTTACAAGCCATGATTCTACTGTTTTTATCAAACACAAAATAAATCTAACACTGGCCAAATTATTACATGATAATCTTCATTCTGAATCTTCTCCTCATCTTCTTCATCCTCTTTGGCCTCTCTTACAGAAGCTGTAGGAGCACCCTCGAGAAGCATGTCAGAGCATGCAGACTTCTTAGGTCGTGTCTCAGGGGCATCATCATTTTGGGGGCTGAGATGGTTATCTGGTGGTGACAAATCTCTTGATTTCTGAGTTCGAGACAGCTCAATAGTAAGTCTCTTTTAAAACAAAAAAAAAAAAAAAAATAAACAAAAATAAAAAAAAAAAAAAAAAATGTTTAAAAAAAAAAAAAAAAAAAAAAAAAAAAAAAAATGCATCCAGATGTTCCTAAAGCCATTTTTCTTTCTTCTTCTTAAGAACAGTCTCCCTTTGTTGCCCAGGCTGAAGTGCAGTGGTGCCATCATAGTTCACTGAAAGCCTTGAACTACTGGGCTCAAGCAAATCTACTGCCTCAGCCTCTCAAGTGGTTGGGACTGGAGGTGTGTGCTATCATGCTTGGCTAATTTTGTTTTTTACTTGTTTTTAGAGACAGTATCAGGCTGGTTTCAAAATCCTGAGCTCAAGCGATCCTACTGCTTCAGCGTCTCAAATGGCTGGGACTAGAGGTGTCTGCCACCATGATTGGCTAATTTTGTGTTTATTTATTTACAAAGATGGTATCTCCTTATATTGCTCAGGCTGGTTTTGAACTCCTGGGCTCAAATGACCCTCTGGCCTCGGCTACCCACTATGCTGGGATTATAGAAGTGAGCCACCTCACTTGGCACCATTTCTTAAACCATTTTTCTGAATCCCTACTGCCTTTTATTTACGAAAAAAATTGATGACAAAGATAAATTGCCCCATTCATCCTCCTCCTTTCATATCCAATCTCAGTTGAACATACAATTAGCAAGCAGTATAGTAAATACAGGCAGTTTTAAAAAGTATATTTAACATGAAAATCTCTGAAAGCATATTTTCCTCCCTGACCTACTAACAACTCTCAGCACTCCAAACCACCCCACCACATCCTAAGTTCCTAAGGAAAATGAAACATTCCTTAGTTTACCACTGTAAAATAAAAATTCATCAACTAATCTCCCCCAGTGCTCATTCAACAATACTAAGAGTTCAAGATGGGACAACTTTTAATTGTGCTATAGCCTAGAATCCTTTAAATCCAAGGTAACTTGTAGAAGAGAAACTAAGTCACTGACAGAGCTTACCTCAAACTACAGCCACACTGTTCAATACAACTTTATGCAATGATGCAAATGTTCTAGAATTCCAGTACCCAATGCAAGCACTTAAAATGTGGCTACTGCAACTAAGGAACTAAATTTTTAATTTTAATTAAGTTAAATATACAGACCAGGGCACAGTGGCTCACACCTGTAATCCCAGCACTTTGGAAAGCCAAGGCAGGCACACTGCTTGAGCCTAGGAGTTCAAGACCAGCTTGGGCAACACAGAGAAACCCCTGTCTGCACAAAAAATGTAAAAATTAGCCATGGCATATGCCCATAGTCCCAGCTACCTGGGAGGCTAAGGTGGGAGGATCACCTGTGCTTGGGAAGTTGAAACTGCAGTGACTGGAAATTGTACCTGGCAACAAGAGTGAGACCCTGTCTCTTAAAAAAAAAAAAAAATTTACATAGCCATATGTGGCTAGTTGCTACCAAACTGGACACTGCAGAACTGGTAAGGATGGGGAACAGGATAACCAGATTTTTTTTTTCCAATTACAAATTACAAAATTACAAATAGCACTAAACATATAAAATCTAATTACAAATATAATAAGCGAAAAGGACAACAGGAAACACTGAACCAGAAACAGATATTTCCTTACCTCTTTAAGATTGTTTATTTGTTGGATATAACCAGTCTGTGCAGCTTCCAACTGAGTAATGTACCAATGCTGGTCCCGGCATTTTTGAAAGAAAGTTGGTGAACGTACCTGAAACCTTAAAACAATTATGCCACATTAAAAAAAATCCAAATAGTAAAATATTATCAGTCTAGCAATGAATTGGCAATTATAAATTCTACTATTTTGGTTACTTGATTATAAGGCCAAAATTCAAATAAACTCAGAGCTGCTGGTATTTGTTGTTTATACATGTGTCCACAGATTGTGACACAAGGTTCTGAAAAGCCACTTGTCCTCAAATTATCTTTCTCAAGAAATAACATTGTACATTGCAGTTAAGCTCCCAAACTAACCTACTAAGGCATATTTATTATAATAATGTAGCTAAAATACACTGACGATCATGAGTTGGGAAGAGAGCCACACACCATGCAGTTTCCTCCTATAAGGAGGAAGATAACTCTTACCCCTTCTTCCCTAAGTCAGGCCCTAGCAAAATACAAAGTTTTAAGTGCTGCTCTTTATATTTCTCTATTTCATCTCCCCTTCCCATATTTCCCAGCCCTCAGAAAAAAATCACTTACTGGATCAATTACCCAGGATTGCTTTACTGTCCTCCAAAGAGTTACATGCTCTAAATAAACTACCTCTTGAACTCTTCAAGATAGCAATCAAAACTGCCCATATTACAATATGGCATTATTTCAGCTTATGCTAGGAAAAATAAGTACCGTATCTACATAAAATCAAATTAATATATAAATGAGAGAATCTCAATCTATCCAGAGTTGCTTTTATTAAAAAAAAAAAAAAATCATTAAAGCAAACAAACCTCTTTGTTACACAGCCTAATGCGACTACATATACAGTGAAAAAAATGCAGTGAATGTGTAAAGCTGTTTTTGAAGAAAAACCTCAGGGCAAGATTAATTAGGACATCTACATCTCTCTCATTCCTTCCAGCCATTTCACTCGGCTATACAATGTTAGCTGTCCATTTTTTTCTGGGATTTTACACCTTAGTGTAAGAACTTACTGAGGATTTAACAGTTATCCAGCAATAGACGTCTAATTTTAGTTAAGAACACTCATGCAAGAAAGGATAGAACATAAACACTGACTATAAAACAACAGCCCTATTTAATGTCGGGGTAGTCTTTATAAGTCAGAAGTTTTGGGGCATCATTATATGATGTTTTAATTTGATTATCAAAATGAGAACTTGAGTATTATTAAAAAAGGAGAGATTGGCTGGCCACGGTGGCTCATGCCTATAATCCTAGCACTCTGAGAGACTGAAGCAGGCAGATCATCTGAGGTCAGGAGTTTGAAACCAACCTGGCCAATACGGTAAAACACCGTGTCTACTAAAAATACAAAAATTAGCTGGGCATGGTGGCGTATGCCTGTAATCCTAGCTACTTGGGAGGCTGAGGCAGGAGAACTGCTTGAACCTGAGAGGCAGAGGTTGCAGAGATCTTAGATCGCACCATTACACTACAGCCTGGGCAACAAGAATGAAACTCTGTCTCTAAATAAATAAATAAAATTTAAAAAGAGCTCAAAATATATTCTGAACTGAACTGAGTACAGATGATTCACTGTCTAGGAAGTACCCAGTGGCAAGACATTAAAGTAAGACCGTCTAAACACTATTATTTTCTTTAAATGATTTAAACCACTGGTTAACCCTGAACACTAGTCGTAATATTTGTGCCATTAAAACAAAACCAAGCAGCACATAAAATTTCTTTCTCTTTAATATAAGAATGAAATATATATTCATTGTTATAGAAATGCCTTAAATTACTTTCTAATAAATACACATAAAATTCCACCAGAATCTTGAACTAAATGAGGTTTAAACTTTAAGCAATGTCTCATTAAATAAATATATGTAATAATTAGAAGCCCCCATCCATGAACTTACAGTGCTACTATAGCATTATTTTATAATAAGAGAGTAAAAATTCTGTTTTTATATGCCAATTTCATCTTGAGTCCCATGTAGACAAAAACCATGTCTTTATTTTTCTTCTTATCAATTCAAGTGTCAGGCACACAGCACAGACTCAATGTTGCTAAAAACAAAAAATGATGTCATAACAGGAATTTGTTTCTGTACTAATATATAATAATGCCCATAAGGATGAAACTAAGGCTATAAGAAAATGTCTCTTTTATAGGCTGGTAAAATTGATGTTTGAATAATTTTGTAATTCTCTCTATGGCTGAAGCACGAAATAGCAACATTTCTCTTGGTGAATAGTCAAACCCCAAAAGTCTGAAATATTATAAAGAAGATGACTAAAATAATCCCTCCCCTCAAAATACATGACACCAGGCACAGTGGTGTGCACCTGTAATCCCACTTATTTGGGAAGGTTGAGGCAGGAGGATCACTTGATCCCAAGAATTCTAGATTAGCCTGGGCAATATAGCAAGACACTGCTTCTATTTAAACAAAGCAAACAAAAAAACCCACAAATAACAAAAACATGAATCTTTTTTCCTACACTGAAAATATCCCCTTTTTAACATCTTTATACTTGAAGAAAAGCTGAAGAAAACACATAATAGTAAATGCTGATATGATAGCAACTCATTTGTCCAGTATGCTCAAGAACAAATAGCTCCAAATAAGGAAAATGTAGGAGTACATTAAATCACTCTCAAGAGAAAAACGTTTAAGTATTGTGATGAAAACTTTTCAACTGTTAAATACTATGAAACTTCTCAATTCAATCTTTTTTTAAACACTCGAGTTCTCATTTTGATCATCAAAGTATAACATCAAGTAATGATGCCCAAAAACCTTTTTTTTCTTTATTTTTTTGTTTTTTTGAGACGGAGTTTCACTCTTGTCACCCAGGCTGGAGGGCAATGGTGACATCTCGGCTCACTGCAACATCTGCTTCCCAGGTTCAAGCGATTCAACTGCTTCAGCTTCCCAAGTAGCTGGGATTACAGGTGCCCACCACCATGACCAGCTAATTTTTGTATTTTTAGTACAGACAGGGTTTCACCATGTTACCCAAGCTGGTCTTGAACTCCTGACCTCAGGTGATTCGCCTGCCTCGGCCTCCCAAAGTGCTGGGATTGCAAGCATGAGCCACTGTGCCCAGCCGATGCCTAAAAACCTCTGACCTGTAAAGTCTACCCCACCTTAAATAGGGCTGTTGTTTTCATTTACTTTATCATTATTTTTGAGATAGGGTCTCAGTATGTCGCCTAGGCTGAGTGGCATAATCTTTGCTCAATGCAACTACCGCCTCCTGGGTTCAAGCAATTTTCCTGCCTCAGCCTCCTGAGTAGCTGGGATTACAGGAGCATCCACCATGCCCAACTTATTTTGTATTTTTAGTAGAGACAGGGTTTCTCCATGTTGATCAGTCTGATCTTGAACTCCCGACCTCAGGTGATCTGCCCACCTCAGCCTCCCAAAGTGCTGGGATTATAGGCCTGAGCCACTGTGCCCAGTCCAAACCAATCACTTTTATTGTTGGCTGTTGGCGTAATATTTGCAACAAAGAAAAGAACATAAACACCAACTATAAAAACAACAGCCCTGTTCAGCTGGGCATGATGGCTCATGCCTGTAATCCTAGCACTTTGGGAGACTAAGGCAGGTGGATTACCTTGGGTCAGGAGTTTGAGACTAGCCTGGCCAATATGGTGAAACCCCTTTTCTACTAAAAATACAGAAATTAGCCAGGCCATGGGGGTGTGCTCCTGTAATTCCAGCTACTCGGGAGGCAGAGGCAGGAGAATCGCTTGAACCCAGGAGGTGAAGGTTGCAGTGAGCCAAAATCCTGTCACTGCACTCCAGCTTGAGCAACTAGAGCAAAACTCTGTCAAAAAAAAAAAAACAAAAAACAGAGAGAGAGAGACATGGTTTTCCTAACTACCACCTGTGCTTACTTATTATTAAGCGCCAAATGATAACGCAAGGATATGAGGGGAACAACAGACATGGGGGCCTACTTGAGGGTACAGTGTGGGAAGGAGAGGATTAAAAAAATAACTACTGGGTACTAGGCTTAGTATGAGGGTGACAGAATAATCTGTACACCAAGTCCCCATGATGTGAGTTTACCTATATAACAAACCTGCACATGTACCCCAAACCTAAAATAAAAGTTTAAGAAAAAAGTAGAAAATTGCTGGTTTTCATCAACTTTCATCTTGATTCTTCTACTTTTAAACTGCTATTACTTTTTCTTTTTTCAATCTAGACTCAGATGAGATTAATTTGCTGTTATTTACAAAGAACTGACAGTTGTTTTATAAAATTAAGTTGTAAAACCAGTCACCCAAATACAATATGCACTGTGAAGTGAAAAAAATCAGCATATTATCCCTCGCTGTTGTTAGATTTCCAAATGGTGAGGTTGCTAGAAGTTCACCAGATAAATGGAACATTACTATATTTACTGGAAGTTGTAGTTTCCCCATCCTTTTTTTTTTTTTTTTTTTTTTTT
>NW_016107436.1:983461-988645 GCF_001604975.1 Cebus imitator
TTTTAAAGTTTTAAAGAGATGGTGGGTCTCATTATGTTTCCTAAGCTGGTCTCAAATTCCTGGGCCCCAGCCATCCACCCATCTCAGCCTCCAGAGTAGATGGGAGTATTGGTGTGCCACTGCACCTAGCTTAGTTTCCTTTTCAATGAGATTACTAACTAGATGTCAAAGAAATGTTTGACTTTTAATATCCACTGACTACAAATTTTTGATTATCCACTAAAACAAAACAGTTAAGAAAGTGAAGTTATAGTTATTATGAATTTCAATATTTACCTTTGTTAACTGAATGAGCTCTGAAATGTAGTTCTGATATTATTTCCCCACAATAAAAGCCACAACATCAAGTTTTTCCTATTACCTTAAAATCACTGTATCATTTTGTGGATTCAAGTATCCTTCATTTGCAAGTAAGTCCAAACGGAAAAATCTATTATAGCCCCAGCATTCTCCAACTTCAAAGTCAGATGCAAATTCTCGAATGATATTTTTTGTAGGATCATTACAGGACTGGTGAACCATCTCTACACGATATTCATATCTAAAATTGAAAAACAGACCATTACTATACAGTTAGTAAAGTAAGAATAAAAGAATCATCTAAACGTTACGGTCACTAAGTAATTACCTGAGAAGAAACCTTATTGATATATGCAGTTACATTTCCTTTTTATTTTTTTGAGATGGAGTTTCACTCTTGTCACCCAAGCTGGAGTGTAATGGTGCAATTTCAGCTCACTGCATCCTCTTACTCCTGGGTTCAAGCAATTCTCCTGCCTCCACCTCCAGAGTAGCTGGGATTACAGGCGTACACCATGCTTCGCTAATTTTGTATTTTCAGTAGAGACAGGGGTTTCGCCATGTTGGCCAGGGTGGTCTCCAACTCCTGACCTCAACCTCCCAACATGCTGGGATTACAGGCATGAGCCACCATGCCCAGCTGGAAAAATAGCAGTATACACATATATATTTTTAGACAAAGTCTCACTCTGCTGTCCAAGCTGGAATGCAGCAGGGTGATCTTGGCTCACTTCAACCTCCGCCTCCTGGGTTCAAGCAATTTTCCTGCCTCAGCCTCCCGAGTAGCTGGGACTACAGGTATGTGCCACTATGCCCAGCTAATTTTTCTATTTTTAGGAGAGACAGGGTTTCATTATGTTGGCCCGGCTGGTCTCGAATTCTTGACCTTGTTATCTGCCCACCTCAGCCTCCCAAAGTGCTGGGATTACAGGCGTGAGCCACCATGCCTGGCCCAGTATTTTTTTTTATTTTTTAGATGGAGTCACTCTGTCACCTAGGCTACAGGGCAGTGGCACGGTCTCCACTCTGCAACCTCTGACCCCTGGTTCAAGCAATTCTGCCTCAGCCTCCCAAGTAGCTGAGATTATGGGCACATGCCACCACTCCCAGTTAATTTTTTATATTTAGACAGGATTTCATAATGTTGGCCAGGCTGGACTGAAACTCCTGACCTCAGATGATCCGCCCCCTCTTGGCCTCCTGAAGTGCTGGAATTACAGCCGTGAGCTACCACGCCTGGCCAAAACAGCAGTATTTTGAATGAACTACCAAAATATGAATGGCACTAGGTTCTTTTTTCTTCATAAAGATGTTTACCAACATATCAGGTATAAGACAATAGCTCAAAAAAGAAATAATTTTTGAATAAAAAAATAATTCAAAGTTGCTTTTGTTTTACTAATGCAATATTTTTTCTATATATTCACTACATGTTTCCTTAAACATGAAATTTCTATTATCCTTTGAGGTTTATCATCATGCAATTTTAAAATACAAATTTTTAAATACTCTATTTTTTCAGTACAAGTTATAACAAAGCAAATTACTGTGTATTTAGAAATTCAAGGCTATAAAATTTCCTAATAGAAAATAAATTATGCAGGCCAGGCACAGTGGCTCACGTCTGTAATCCTAGCACTTTGGGAGGCCAAGGTGGGTGGCTCACCTGAGGTCAGGAGTTCGAGACCAGCCTGGCCAACATGGTGAAACCCCAGCTTTAAAAAAAAAATAAATAAAGAAAATAAGTATGCAGCCAGAACAAAATCATGTTTTTTTGTGCAACATGGATGGAGCTGGAGGCTATTATCCTCAGTAAACTAATATAGGAACAGAAAGCCAAATACCACATGTTCTCACTTATAAGTGGCAGCTAAATGATGAAAACTTAGGAACACGAAGGAAACAACAGATACCGGGGTATACTTGAGGGTAGAGGGTGGAAAAAGGGAGAGGAACAGAAAAAACAACTACTGGGTACTGGGCCTAACTCCTGCGTGATAAAATAATCTGTACGACGAACCCCCGTGATGAGAGTTTACCTATGTAACAAACCTTCATACGTAACTCCACACCTAAAATAAGAGTTGAAAAAAGAAAATAAGTAGGCTGGACACAGTGTTTAATGCCTGTAATCCCAGCACTTTAGGAAGCCGAGGTCGGCAGATCGCTTGAGCCCAGGAGGGTGAGACCAGCCTGGGCAACATAGTGAAACCCCGTCTCTACAAAAACAAAAAAAAACTAGCCAGGTATGGTAGTGCATTCCTGTAGTCTCAGCTACTGGAGTGACAGAGCAGGAGAATCACCTGGGCCCAGGAGGTTTGCAGTGAGCCATTGTTGTGCCACTATGGCCAGCCTCAGTGACACAGTAAGACCCTGTCTCAAAAAGAAAAAAAATATACATTGGGAAAGCCAATATATTCTGATTTATATATTCAATTGTATAAAATTTTCAGGTTTACAAAAAGATAAAGAATCTACAGTCTATAAACTTTTGTGCATTAATGGACATTATCAAGAAAGTGAAAAGACAACCTACCAAATGGGATAAACTATTTGCAAATCATATGTCTGATAAATGTTTAGTATCCGAAACATATAAAGAATTCTTGCCGGGCGCGGTGGCTCACGCTTGTAATCCCAGCACTTTGGGAGGCCGAGGCGGGTGGATCACGAGGTCAAGAGATCGAGACCATCCTGGTCAACATGGTGAAACCCCGTCTCTACTAAAAATAGAAAAAATTAGCTGGGCATGGTGGCGCGTGCCTGTAATCCCAGCTACTCAGGAGGTTGAGGCAGGAGAATTGCCTGAACCCAGGAGGCGGAGGTTGCGGTGAGCCGAGATCATGCCATTGCACTCCAGCCTGGGTAACAAGAGCGAAACTCCATCTCAAAAAAAAAAGAATTCTTGACTGGGTACAGTGGCTCACACTTGCTCACACTTTGGGAGGCTGAGGTGCGTGCATTACCTCGGGTCAGGAGTTCAAGACCAGCCTGGTCAATATGATGAAACCCTGTTTTTACTAAAAATACAAAAATTAGCTGGGTGTGGTGGTACATGCCTGTAATCCCAGCTACTCAGGAGGCTGACGCAGGAAAATTGCTTGAACCTGGGAGGCAGAGGTTGCAGTGAGCTGAGATCACGCCACTGTATTCCAAGCTGGGTGATAAAATGAGATTCAAAATAAGTAAATAAATAAATTGAGACAAGGTTGGTCTCACTCTGCCATTGAGGCTGGAGTACAATGGTGCAGACACAATTTACTGTAGCCTTTACTTCCTGGGTTCAAGCAATCCTCCTGCCTCAGCCTCCTCAGTAGCTGAGATGTGTGCAGGGTCTCACTACATTGCCCAGGTTGGTCTCAAATTCCTGGTCTCAAGCAATCCTCCTGCCTTGGCCTCCCAAAGTGCTGAGATTACAGGTATGAGCCAGGCAGTCCAGCAAATTAATGATTGAACGCAAGATATTATAAATTTTACCCTGCTGGATGTTAGATACTTCAGCATCCTTATAAATTTTCTTGAGCTTCATTCTGGGATGCAGCTAAGTTACTTGAAAACAATTTGATCCCTTCAGGTCTCACATTTGTTAGGTGGGCCCAGAGCAGTGTTCAGTCTAGGGCTAATTCCTACTACGGAGGCAAAAACTTCCTTAGCATTATACCCAATGACCCCTGAGTTATAAATTTCTCCACTGTGGCTGGTTGCAACCCACACAGTTCCTGGCCCTATGTGAGCACCAGGCATTCACTATTCTCTCTAATCATGTTAGACAGTTCTTTCCCCAATCTCTGGTAGTTTCCTCACACATATGCCCTAATAAGTACTCTGCTGAATACTCAAGGGAAACCCATAACGATCTCTAGACTTTAGTCTCTGCAGCTTTTTCCTCTCTGGTATTCTGTCAAATGCACTCTAGCTGCGTTGTCCTTCCTAAACTCTCAGCACTATTTCCTCAACTAAATCTGCCAGATTCCACCTCAGTCCTAGCTTCTCCCTGTGTTGCAGCCTGAAAACTCAAGACTGTAAGCTGGAGAAATCACAGATCTAATTTGTGTTTCTTGTCTCTCAGGGACTTCTTTCATTTGTTACCACCATGTCCAGTGTCTAGAAAATAATGTTTCATGAGGTTCTTTTTTTGTTTGTTTTGTTTTGGTTATTGCAGGGAAATGGGTAATCTCATCCCTCTTGCTTCATGTTAGCTGAAAGCAGACATTCCATATCAAACTAACAGATTTCATGTAACAGAGTAAAAAAAAAAAAATCATTAATATGATTCCAGATCCCACATTATAAATAACATTAACCTACCACTTGTTCAGTTTGGGTGTAATATCAAAGAAGATCCACAATAATCTAAAACTACTTTTTAAAAAATTCCTCCTTAACAAAAAGTATATTTGTGGTTGCCAGGGACTGAGGGAAAGGGGGAATGAGAAGTGACTGCTAATGAGTACAGGGATTCTTTGTGGGGTAAATAAAACATTGTAGATGCTGGTGATGGTTGCAGAACTCTGCAGCCAGATTTTATACATGTACTTCAATCAAAATGATATTTTTAAAAAATTAAATATAAAAGTAGACGTGAGAATCCAGTTTTCTTTTAAGCAAGACAGTAAATATATTTCCAAAAACGCAAAGCAAAAATGTCTGCTTTCAGCTAACATGAAGCAAGAACGGATGAGATTACCCATTTTCCTGCAATAACAAAAAACAAACAAACAAACAGAAACCTCATGAAACAACATTTTGTAGACAATGTTTTTAAGTTTTCTTAAAAATATAGTTTTAGAGGGGCCGGGCGCGGTGGCTCAAGCCTGTAATCCCAGCACTTTGGGAGGCCGAGGCAGGTGGATCACGAGGTCAAGAGATCGAGACCGTCCTGGT
>NW_016107436.1:990886-992242 GCF_001604975.1 Cebus imitator
GGAAACTACATATTCAAAGTGTTCGGTGTGTAGCTGAGAATACTAACCCAGAGGACTAAAATGTGTAATAGTAAATTACTAGACTCAAAAAGATTATTTAGCATCTAGATAATACCACCAAATTTCTTTAAAGGTAAAGAAAATTAGTTTATTATCAGACTTTACCTAAACAAAATGGAATTGCACATTTAAGATACTCAATGAAAAAAAATATGGGCTGGGCATGGTGGTTCACGCCTGTATCCAGCACTATGTCAGGAGTTTAAGACCAGACTGACCAACATGGTGACACCTCGTCTCTACTAAAAATACAAAAATTAGCTGGGCATGGTGATGCATGCCTGTAATGCCAGCTACTCAGGAGGCTGAGGCAGGAGAATTGCTTGAACTGGGACCTGGGAGGCGGAGGCTGCAGTGAGCCAAGATCACACCACTGCACTGTAGCCTGGGTTACAGAGCAAGGCTCCATCTCAAAAAAAAATAAATAAAAGAAAAAGAAAATATGAGCCAAGCATTTTATATCCAGCAAAACTAGCCTTAGACTATAAAGGGAAAAAACTGCTTTCAACATATGAGAACTCAGGGAATACTGTTTTCAATCAGCCTTCCAGCGCAATGTACTAGAGAACAAGGTTTGGACAAACAAACAGTTGCCGAATATGAAGGGAGAGGGGGAACAGGGATTGAGGGCGGCATACGTAACAAGAAATAAAGAGTTAACAGTTCTCAGTAATCAAACTAGTGTACAACAGAACTCTGAAAGAAAGATCTTGGTTTCAAAATTTATTAGAAATATGAAAAACTTACTGGGTAAACTTTTAACCTCCAGCAAAGTCCTGAAACTTGAAGAGGTGGACTGTAAACAGGATCTGCTCTCTGACGCAAAGTGCTAAAGAAAAAGAAAAATCAGCATATCCCAAGATCAAAACTGTTGTGAAATGGCAACAGGCAAAAAGAAAAGCCAACCAGTTTCTTTAATATATATTTGAAATTCTAGACAAATAACAGAAGGTAACTGAACAGGTCAAAATTCCACTGTAAAAGTTTAGATATGCTTAAATTCTGAAATAAAATCAATTTTTAAAATACTGAAATATTCAGCAATATCTAAGATTCAGGAAACAAAACCCCCTCAAAATAGTGAGGAAGGAAAAGGGAAAAAAAATGTATCATTAAGTCTCCCAAATTTAATTAATGCTTCAATAAGCAGTCTTTCACCATTAAAAACAAAACAAAGGCCGGGCGCGCTGGCTCAAGCCTGTAATCCCAGCACTGTGGGAGGCCGAGGCGGGTGGATCACGAGGTCAAGAGATCGAGACCATCCTGGTCAACATGGTGAAACCCCGTCTCTACTAA
>NW_016107436.1:997952-999648 GCF_001604975.1 Cebus imitator
TCAAAAAAAAAAAAAAAAAAAAAACAAAACCCAGAATGTTTCTTCCTCACTTCTCTGCAGTATAATCATCCTTGTTTAATATTGAAAAATGAGAGAACATGCACTAAACCTTAATACATGTGGAAAAAACCTCAAAGAGACTGTCTTTTAGCCACAGAAAGTATTCCATAAGAAAAAACAAATTAAATGGGAAAAGGTATAAATTCTCAGTGTGGCCTTATTTTAATGGCCTTCGCCTATTATTTGGAGTTTCCTTCCTGAAGACCTTGTGTTCTTTGTTTCCACTTGGATGCTGCCATCAAAGACAAACTGCTAAGAACCTTGCATTTTATGATCTTCACTTCTGATTTTAGAGAAAAGGTAGTAAAAGCTAACAAAATTAACATGCAACTGACAAAGTCTATGGATTTCTTACAATAATGGTCCCTTATCCACAATTCTTCACTTTGAGCTGAGATAAATGGGTCTTAATGAATTTCCTCCCACCACTTTTATTTCTGAGGTTCGGTAAGGGGGGAGGGCTCATCAACCTCTGTCTGGCCACTCACCTTAGGAAAAGCTAAGTGATCTCTCTTATTAAAAATGGTTCCCCACTTTGGACAGGGCACCATGGCTAATGCCTATAATTCCAGCAATTTGGGAGACCGAGATGGGAGAATCACTGGAGCCCAGGAGTTTGAGATCAGCCCAGGAAACACAATGAGACCCCCACAACCTTTGTGGTGGTGCACGCCTGTAGTCCCAGCTACTTGGGAGGTGGAGGTGGGAGGAATGCTGCAGCCCAGGAGGTTGAGGCTGCAGTGAGCAATGATCAGGCCACTGCACTTCGGCCTGGGTGACAAAGATCCTGTCCCAAAACAAACAAAAAAAAAGGTTCCTTTCTCCAGAATTGAGAAGCAGTCAGTCTAAAGATACCATATAATCCAGCACAAATGAGCTCTATGTTTCTAATAGGAAACTTATTTTTCTAAGACTTCTAAAGTGAGTAACACAGTTCACTAGATTACTATCTTACCAAAGAATACTTTTCTGGCTCTTCCTTATATACACATACAAAAAATCGGAATTGTCAAAAACTCTTACCTGAAATTCTCTAAAACAAAAGTAGCTGAATCGTAAGATGGCACTAATTCACTAAAAACAAGCAAAAGGCAAAAAAAATTATTTAGCTTTTATGTTTAAAATTCCATTTACCTAAAAAAAGTCCCTCAGTAGTATATCTTGAAAACATTATTAAACTAAAATCTAAGAAATATTTTAAAATCTTTATTAAACATAACATTAAATCAAATGAATTCATAAAACCATCAAAGGTTTTCCATTAAATTAGAGATACAAATACTTCCTAAAAGTTTTTTGGCCGGGCAAAGTGGCTCATACCTATAATCCCAGCACTCTGGAAGGCCAAGGAAGGTGGATCACTTGAGGTCAAGAGTTTGAGACCAGCCTGGCCAACATGGTAAAACCCCACCTCTATTAAAAATATACAAAAAGCCGGGCGCGGTGGCTCAAGCCTGTAATCCCAGCACTTTGGGAGGCCGAGGCGGGTGGATCACGAGGTCAAGAGATCGAGACCACCCTGGTCAACATGGTGAAACCCCGTCTCTACTAAAAATACAAAACATTAGCTGGGCATGGTGGCGCGTGCCTGTAATCCCAGCTACTCAGGAGGCTGAGGCAGGAGAATTGCCTGAAC
>NW_016107436.1:1000428-1011886 GCF_001604975.1 Cebus imitator
TGTTGACCAGGATGGTCTCGATCTCTTGACCTCGTGATCCACCCGCCTCGGCCTCCCAAAGTGCTGGGATTACAGGCTTGAGCCACCGCGCCCGGCATGAACTAGCACATTAACACATTCTTGGCAAGTCAAGATTACTTCATGCAACTTTAGTCCCATTCAGTACTCTTCAAAGAGAACTGAGCTATAATCACAGAATGGACTAAAGGGTAAGTCATTTTGCTGCTAACTACTTTTAATCATATAGATGGTTTGTACACTGGCATTAGAACACCTCAAAATTCATTAAAACACTATGAAAAAGACTATCATACAATGTTAGAGTGTTATAAATTTGATATATAAAATTACAAATTTACCAAAACAATAAACTGCAAACCATTTCACCACATCTTCAGAAATATTTTCTAAAATCCAATTCATCAGAACTTTGGTTATCATCGAAACAAGATAAAAGATACATCTACAGCACTGCCACATTGTGATACTGTCTAAAGAAATTAGTGACTTGCCACATGAAAATACAATATAGGGCTGGGCGAGGTGGCTCACTCTTGTAATCCTAGCACTTTGGGAGGCTGAGGCGGGTGGATCATGAAGTCAAGAGATTGAAACCGTCCTGGCCAACATGGTGAAACCCTGTCTCTACTAAAAACACAAAAATTAGCTGGGCGTGGTGGCACATGCCTGCAGTCCCAGATACATGGGAGGCCAAGGCAGAAGAATCGCTTTAACCTGGGAGACGGAGGTTGCAGTGAGCAGAGATCCCGCCACTGCACTCCACCCTGGCAACAGAACGAGATTCCATTTCAGAAAAAAAAGAAAACACAATATAGATAAGCAGTTCTTTATTTTAATGTAAGTACGTATAGCTAAATAGGTCACATCTTTTACACAGTAAGTAGATGTACTTTGCCCTGTGATTAACTATACAGCTATTATCCAAATTGACTATGTCAAGAACTCCTATCATATCCCTAGCCAGTTGTTATCCTTCCTTGGAAGACTCACATTCCTCATCCCCACATCCTTTTGCCTGGTTAATCCTTAGCATTTCTTCAGATAACAGATTAGAAGTCATATACTCTTGGAGGTCTGCTCTGTCTTCCCATTATATGATCTCCTAGCACTCAATATACACAATCCCCTATTAGTAGGGCCAATGCAATTAGTGCCTAAGAAGACTTTCTGGAACCCTAAACCTAGTAAGAGCCCTCAGGGAGTCTTCCTAGTATAGTCTTCAAATTTGACATGCTTTTATAATTTTGTGCAACTTTCAATAAGGTCTCTCATCAAGTACAGAATATGCTCCACAATATGCAAAGACTTTAACCAATCCCCAGTTGTCTGCTAATCTGCATACTACTTCTTCCACCATGTCCAGTGTATTTCTTGTGTTGTTGTTATTGTTATTTCTGCTCTAAGTCCAGACTATCATTATCATATTTTACTGGCCATGAAGGGTCAAAAGACTTCAGCAGAACACAAAATAAAAAAGAGGAGATGCCATTTTGAACTCAGAATGGTGAAGCAGAAAGCTTCCAGGATAAAGAGAGTTGAAAAAAGATGTAAACAAAGCAAAAAGACAGATTAAGAAATGAGTGAACAAAGCAGCCCTGAAATCAACAATTTAATTAAAGAAGCAACAGAATTTATCAAGCAGAATATTGTGATATCCAGTGGATTTGTGGGAGGCTTTTTGCTCGGACTTGCATCTGAAGGACATGAGTATTCTCCCATGGTGAATTCAACTACGAGAAGAGAAGTGGTAGCAATAAGGCGGTGTCTCAACAGTACATGCTGCCAAAGTCTGCAGGGCAAGGAGAAACAACTAGCTGGACAATACTGAATTCACAACTTAGCATTTTGCCATCTGAAGCTTGGCAAACTAATATCTGCTGTAATACAACCTACACGATATGTGAACCATAGTATTCCTGAGCAAAACGTGACTTTCATCACTTCGTAAAAATTTGCATCTGTTTAGAAACTAGCCTATAAAATATCAACAATGGATGTAAATATGGGGATAAAAGAAATATGTTGGATTTATTGCTTAGAGAAGTATTATTCTTTTTATTTAAATAAAATGTTCTTCATTGTGTTTTATGGTATATGTCAATAATTTAAAATTTGTATTATTGCTTCAGTATTAAGGCTGACTTTTTTTTTTTAAATGTTTGCAATAAGTTAAAAAATTGTAATACCCTTTTGTGGAAAGCTTTAGAAGTGATATAATTATAAAGATATTAAACAGACTCTGCTGATGTAATATGGAAAAAAAAAAATTTCCAGGCTAAAGAGCATAGGCTGCTAACACTCATGAACCAAGAGGGTACAGTCCAGCTTGCCCTAGCTCTCATTTGCTAAGAGAAAATGATCACATTCAGAGCACAGAAAACAGGTACTGTGACATATTTCTTTATATGTACATTTTCCAAGGGAAAACTTTTTGGACGCAAATAATCTAATGACAAATTAGCGGTATTGGGCAGGATTAAACAGGATACACTTACCTCCCCTATCACCAGTTACCACATTAATTTTATTACTGTTTCAATCATCTATTTTTCCTCACTAAATGATAATTATAAATCAAAAGGGCTCTGTATTATGCTTACTGCTAGCACGTAACACATACCTAAAATATAGCTGGCATACAGTCATTGAATGTTTACAAATAATTGCTGGCTGATTCACAGAGTTGGAAATATTTGCTCAAAAAATTCTTTTGCAAAAGAAATTATTTTGCATTCTTTTTAAAATTTTTGTTTATTTATTTTTGATAGTCACACTCTGTCACCCAGGCTGGAGTGCAGTAGCACGATCTCAGCTCACTGATTTTGCATTCTTTACATGTATACACAAAGGTATTGCTACTGCTAGGCCATCTAACTCTACCACCTTTATTTATTAACATCTCCATATTATGCTCATTCATTTAGAGATTATCTTCAGTCATACTGATGTTACCATTCTGTGGCTGCAGATGAGGTACTACTTTATCTTTTCAAACTTTTAAAATTTCTCCTACTGTCTTAGAAGTGTAGACTACTCTTGTCTTTGTGATGACTGGATTCATCTCTTGATGGTGTCAATGAATCTTTGTCTTCACAGAACATGGGAAATTAGCCGCAAACCATCTCTAGCCACTGATGGGCAACATCTTCAGACCAGTAACCTCATCATAACGTCATGAACAAAAGGAAAAAAGGGAGAACCACAGTATCCATTTGTTCCTTAAGGAAATAGAATGTTGAGCTATATAAAAACTGGTTCTCTTTACCAACTTGACTATTTCTCCCTGAAAAATAAAACTCTCTATCAACTGAGAGCTATACTACTGTATTTATTTATCATTATTTTTTGATATGGAGTCTTGCTCAGTGTTGCGATCTTGGCTCACTGCAACCTCTGCCTCTCAGGTTCAAAGAATTCCCTGCCTCAGCCTCCTCGTTAGCTGGGATTACAGGCACCCGCCACCATGCCCGGCCAATTTTTATACTTTCAGTTGACATGGGATTTCACCATGTTGGCCAGGCTGGTCTTGAACTCCTGACCTCATGATCCACCCACCTCGGCCTCCCAAAGTGCTGGGATTACAGGCATGAGCCACCATGCCCGGCCTACTATTTTATCTTTTAAGGCCTCCCTGAAGACAAATATAGTCTTACTTCTTACTATGCACCAACAATAAATAACCCATCAAATTCTGGTTGAAATAATTTTCTTGCTGTCCTCCAAATATACCAGCTCTTATATCCATATTTTTGTTCATACATATATACAACCATCTGCCAAACAAAACCCTATGTATCTTTTCAGGTCTTCTTCAATTCCTTTCCAGAAGTATTCTTGACCATGCCAGTCTCTACCCCTGCCCTCTTTTCATAATTTCTTATATAAGATATATAACTGAGCAACACATCATACGTTTTTATGGTTTTGTTTTTGAGACAGAGTCTTGCTCTGTCACCAGGCGCCAGGCTGGAGTGCAGTGGTGTGATCTTGGCTCACTACAACCTCCGCCTCCTGGGTTTAAGCAATTCTCCTGCCTCAGCCTCCCAAGTAGCTGGGACTACAGGCGCATGCCACCATGCCCAGCTAATTTTTATATTTTTAGTAAACACAGGGTTTCACCATGTTGGCCAGGATGGTCTCGATCTCTTAACCTCGTGATCCGCTCACCTCGGCCTCCCAAAGTGCTGGGATTACAGGTATGAGCCACCGCTCCTGGTCCATAATATGTTTTAATAAGGAATTTGCTATTATTTAACGTGAAATACTTACACAGTAAGTTTTTAGTTCCTCTTCTCCCATGCACCACCTACAAACAATACTGTGCACACGGCCTTTAATAAATAACACTTCACTGATTTAGTGACATTTTCTTCTCAATTGTGGCTCCAACACCAACACTAACTAATGGAACTAAAGACAACAGAAACACCACTGCTTTGCACATCTAAACTTTGGTGTGTAATTTAATGTCACGATGCTGGTCTTTCTTATTCGGCCCTCTTTTCCTGTATGGTGCAACTAATAAAATGGATTTCTAATAAAAATTAAATTAAAAGACAAAATTTCCAATAAGGTAGTGAGCATTACTGGAGAAAGAGAGAAGGCCCTAACGGTGCTTAATTAACAGACTAGTGAGCATTGTGGCCTGCCTGATGAGCTGCTGAAAGTGGTATAAGAATGGGAATTTATATACATATGTTTTATTCCACAAGTGACGAAATGGTTCAGAAAACATATCTTCAAAACTGAAACAGCTCATCACACTATCATAGAGGCAGCCTAGGGATACTGGTGAACATTCTTCAACTAAATCTACTTAAGAGTCCTTTTAATAATATTCAGTGGGCCAGGCGCGGTGGCTCACGCCTGTAATCCCAGCACTTTGGGAGGCCGAGGCGGGTGGATCACAAGGTCAAGAGATCGAGACCATCCTGGTCAACATGGTGAAACCCCGTCTCTACTAAAAATACAAAAAATCAGCTGGGCATGGTGGCGCGTGCCTGTAATCCCAGCTACTCAGGAGGCTGAGGCAGGAGAATTGCCTGAACCCAGGAGGCGGAGGCTGCGGTGAGCCGAGATCGCGCCATTGCACTCCAGCCTGGGTAACAAGAGCGAAACTCCATCTCAAAATAAAAAAAAATAAATAAATAATAATAATAATAATAATACTCAGTGCTTTCATTCAGAAATAGAGAGTTACACAAAAAAGGCAGTGCTTTAAAAAGATACGACTATTTTATGAGGTTGTTAATCAGAAAGAAAGGAAGACTTCTACTGGTCAATGAGAACCACCAGAGTAAAAACTTTGCCCTTCTGTTTATAGAACTGTGGCATTTGTGACAAAGTAAGAAGGGCTTGTAACAGTGATTCTCAGCCAGGGGTCATTTCGTCCCCATGGACATTTAGCTATGTCTAGAAACGTTTCTGTCACAACTGCAAGGTGGTGGGATGGGGAGTGCTATGGGGATATTGCTAAACATCCTACAAAACATAGGAAATCTCACCCTACCCCACAAATAATTATCCTGCTCAAAATGTAAACAATGACAGGATTGAAAAGCCCTGGCTTATACAATATATTCTAGTATGATGAATGCAGCTAGGCACACTGGCTCACGCCTGTAATCCCAGTACTTTTGTGAGGTTGAGGCAGGTAAACCACTTGAGGTCAGGAGTTCAAGACCAGCCTGGTCAACGTGGAGAAACCCCGTCTCTCCTAAAAATACAAAACTTAGCCAGGTGTGGTGGCGCATGCCTAGAGACCCAGTTACCCAGAAGGCTGAGGCGTGAGAATTGCTTGAATCCGGGAGGTGGAGGTTGCAGTGAACGGAGATCACGCCACTGCATTCCAGCCTGGGTGACAGAGTGAGAAGGAATAAATAATAAATAAATAAAATAATAAATTAAAAAAATAAAACAGTACAATGACTACTCTGAGTTTATCAGAGGGCATCACATTAGGGAAAAAAGAAAGGCAGCACAAAATAAACATTTTTATAACAAAGGCTGTTTTCTAAACGTACCACAGCCCTCACCATGCCAGGAAAACTTAATAGTCTTCCATCTAAGTCATCTCTAGAAGATAAAGTCTGTCATATCAGGATATTTCTGTAACGGTAGCTTCAACCTTCATCTCAGAATAAGCTAAGGAGATTTAAGAAGAACTGAAAATGCCCATCTGAACCCAATGTCATAGGCTGAATTGTGTCTCCAAAAATTCCTACGTTAAAGCCCTAACCCCCAGCGTGACTGTGTCTATAGACAGGGCCTTTAGGAAGATAATTAAGGCTAAATGAGTTCATAAGGGTGGGTCTAATACAATAAGGCTTATGTCCCCATAAAAAAAAGAGACACCAGAGACTGATCTCTCTCCAAACAAGAACAGAGAAAATGTATGGTGAGGACACAGAAAGAAGGAAGCTGCCTGCAAGCTGAGAGGAAAAACGCAAATTTTCTGACACCTAGATCTTGGAATTCTTGCCTCTTGAACTGTGAGAAAATATGTTTCTGTTGCTTAAGGCACCTAGTATGTGGTATTTTGTTACGGTAGCCTAAGTAGACTAATATACACACAAAGATTTTCTTTCAAATGGCCTGGGATATGGTGTAAACTGATTAACTTTCAGTCAAATCCCAAGTGACTCCAACATCTAGTCAGAAACCACCAGTCTAACACTACAGAATTACAAACATGCTTGAAGGAATACACTGTTCAGAAAAATTCTAAGGTTTAGCCCAAGGTGAAAACTAGGATACTTTTTGCCAAAATTATTTCCTCTCTCTCTCTTTTAGGATCTGGAGATAACATGGCATCACCTTCAAATTCTTTTGACATTTCATTGGTTTCTGAGTTTTGTGTTAAGAGATATAATTTACTTCAAAAGGTACACTGATAAAGCTAATGTCATCAATTATTTTTTTCTACACTATGGAAGACGGAGCTCTTGCAGAAAAAAAAAGATTCCTAGTTCATTATTTTCTCTTAACAATCACAAGTATGAGTCAGTTGGTGAGACTTTTCAGGAGGACTAGATTTGAACGTATAAAATAGTGCTCACCAGACCACTCCATTATAAACAAGACATTAAAAAGTTATGAAGTGGCCAAATGTGGTGGCTCATGCCTATGATCCCTAGTAATTTGGGAGGCCAAGATGGGAAGATCACTTGAGTCCAGGAGTTTGAGACCAGCCTGGGCAACAAGTGAGACCCTACCTATAAAATAAAAGAGAGAGAGAAATGGCATAAAAAAAAATTACATTCTTTTGAAATAAGTATATGCATTTGCACATAAATTTCAAATGAAAATGAAATTAAAAACTGTATCATACCTGGTAAAGTCTGGTGGAACAGGAGTGGTAACAAAAGATGCCATGGGCTTCCGATGAACTTGCTGAAACATCATAAGGATCTCTGAGCTCTTAGATATCAACTCACTCTTACTACAAGACCGCAACTGTGTGAGGAAAAAAATTATCTGAACAAACAAAATTACTGTTCATTACAACCTCAAAATTTACAAATTATTCTGATTATAAACTGGGAAAAAAAAAAATGAGAAAAAAAAAGTGAGCCTGAGAATTAAGAATCTATTAAAAAATCTAGGTTTATTTCTATAATATTCTAACAGTAAAGTCACTGAATAAGTATACTTAATGCATTTTTCTCTTCTTATATTTTAGGGTAAGTGAGGTTTTAAGCAAGTACAAATATATTTTCAGGCTGATACAGTGAAGTTCTTATGAATGTATTAATAAACAAACCTCTAAGTTGAAAGCTTTTAAAAGCAATCATTTCTCAGACTGTATTCTAGGTAACAGAATACAGAATGTATACACACACACCCATGTACACATAGACACACACCCCATTACTCAATACTAATTTGGGAAACACTACTTTGGGAAAAAGTAATAAATCGAACTTCACTAACATAATCATGGTAGACAAAAACAAGACTACTAATTTTTTCTTCAAGAAAACCAGTTTTAAGTTCCACTTCTGCCATTGACTAATTACATAACTCTGAGTCTGTTTACATAACAAACTAGAATAATAATCCACCACTGCTTACTTTGTGAAGTTTGTTATAAGGATTATGAAGCTACAGTGAAGATGATTTGCAAACTATCTGTTATGTGCTTAATTCTGTGCCCCCTTTCCATCATAATTTATATGCTGCAGGCTCAACCTCCAGGACCTCAGCCTATTTGGAGATAATCTTTAAAGAGGTGATTAGGTTAAAATGAGGCCATTGGGGTAGGGCCTTAATCTAACATGACTGGTGTCCTTATTAAGATCAAGAGACTCTAGGGCTGCATATTCACCCAGAAAAGTCCATATGAGGACACAGTAAGAAGGCAGTCATCTACAGGCCAAGAAGAAAGACCTCAGAAGAAACTAAACCTGCCAACACCTGAATCTTAAGACTTCCAGCCCCTAGAATCATGAGAAAACAAATTTCTATTGTTTTAAGTCTCACTGTCAGTGGTATTTTGTTATGACAGGCCTAGCAAACTAATGTACTATCAAATGCCATATTAATGATATTCATAAAACCCACCTACAGTTGTGTTTATATCTTTTAAATAACAGTTGCTTATGGCTCACCAAAAATAATGTATCATATGTCTGGGCACAGTGGCTTACGCCTGTAATCCCAGGACTTTGAGAGGCCAAGGCAGGTGGATCACTTGAGGTGGAGTTCAAGACCAGCCTGGCCAACGCGGTAAAACCTCATCTCTATTAAAAATACAAAATTAGCTGGGCATGGTGGTGCATGCCTGTAGTCCCAGCTACTCAGGAGGCTGAGGTACAAGAATTGCTTAAACCCCCCGGAGATGGAGGTTGCAGTGAGCCAAGATCACGCCACTACACTCCGGCCTGGGCGACAGGGTGAGAACTCATCTCAAAAAAAAAAAAAAAGTATCATATATCATATGATATATACCAAAATGTAACCTTGGGTTACTAAGAATCGAGCTACTGCATCAACCAATGACATAATGGTAAGTGGTAACGGCAGAAAACAAGCAGCTGCATATTTTATCATTCATATTATTACGTATCAGGCATTGCCTAAGACATTAAGGTTTTTTGAATAATTTACTTAAAATGGTCTAATGTTATTTAAATACTGTTTGCTTATAATTTTTAAAGTATGATAAAAATCACTCTGTATATGTACATATATATACACATAATACAAAAAATTTTAATTTATATTAATTGAATGCTTACTGTGTATATCCTTCCTTGACACCATTTCTTCCAAAAGCTCCCTCCAACAAAAGTTTATCATCACCATACTTGTGTTTCTACAATTATTATGTGTGTATATACATCCATAAACAATGTTTTGAATGTTTTCAAACTTTACATAAACACCATCGGGCTATATCACCATGTAGCCTACATTTTTCAGTTAATATTATTTCACTTTTTTTTTGAGACAGGGTCTTGCTGTGTTGCCTAGGCTGGAGTGCAGTGACACAATCTCAGCTCACAGCAGCCTCTGCCTCCCAGGTCCAAGTGATTTTCACACCTTGGCCTCTTGAGCAGCTGGGACTACAGCCATGCACCACCACCCCCAGCTAAGTTTTGTATTTTCAGTAGATACAGGGTTTCACCATGTTGCCCAGGCTGGTCTTGAACTCACTCAAGTGATCCACTCACCTTCGCCTCCAAAAGTGCTACAATTACAGGCGTGAGCCACCACGCCCGGCATATTTCTTTACTTTTTTAAACAGACAAGTCTTGCTACGCTGCCCAGGCTGCAGTGCAGTGGCTATTCACAGGTACAATCACAGCACACTGCAGCCTTGAATTCCTGGACTGAGGCAATTCTCCTGCCTCAGCTACCTGAGTAGCTGGGACTACAGGCATTCACCCAACCTCAATACTGTTTGTTAAAAACTAAGACAACAGCCTAGGCCTACACATGGTCAGGATCATCAATATCACCATCTCCCACCTTCACATCTTGTCCCATTGAAAGGTCTTCAGGGGTATAAGCATATATGGATCTACAATGATAACAATGCCTTCTTCTAAAATATAGTCAACTTTTTAAAAATAAGTACAGGTAAACTCTAGAATATACTCTAGAATAATGAATAAAAGTATGGTACAGTAAATACATAAACCAGTAGCACAGCTGTTTACTATACTAATCAAGTATTATATACTATGTATAATATGTGTTATACTTTTGTACAACAAGCGGCCCAGAATTTTTTTTTACACCAGCATCACCATAAACACATGATTAATGCTTTGTGCTACTACATTACAATGGCTATGATGTCACTAGATATCTCTACTAGGCAAAAGAAATATTTCAGCTCCATTATAATCTTATGGGACCACTGTCACATATGTAGTCTGTTACTGACCAAAAGGTCATGATTTGGCACATGTCTGTACATGGGAGATGTGTACAGGTTATATATGCCATTTCATATAAGGGACTAGAGTATCTGTGCATTTTGGTATCCATGAAGATCCTGGAGCCAATGACCCACAGATACTGAGGAAAATTATTATATTAAGAAAGGGGTGAACAACCAATATCAGCCTTTCCAAAAATATACCAAAAAGTAAAGAGCATCAACATAATGAAGAATTTACATCAACTAATGGGCAAAACAGCCAGCTAGCATCAAATGGCAGTATTAAACTCACATATATCATTATTAATCTTAAATTTAAATCGACTAAATCCCCCAATCAAAAGACACAGCCAAAACCCATCAATATGCTACATCCAGACCCATCTCACATGCAAGGATACACAGACTCAAAACAAAGGGATGGAGAAAAATTTACCAACCAAATGGAGAGCAAAAATAAATAAATAAATAAATAAATAGCAGGAATTGCAATAATCACCTCGGATAAAATGGACTTTAAAGCAACAAAGATCAAAAGAGGCAAAGAAGGACATTACAAAATGGTAAAAGGATCAATGCAACAAGAAGGGATAACCATCTTAAATATATATGCACCCAATACAGGAGTACCCAGATACATAAAACCTATAAAGACACTTAGACTCCCACATAGTAATAGTGGGAGACTTTAACATCAATATTAGACAGATCAACGAGACAGAAAATTAATAAGGTTATCCAGGACTTGAACTCAGATCTGGGACAACTAAGCTTAATAAACATTTATAGAACTCTCCACTTCGAATACACAAAATATACACTCTTATCAGTACATCACACCTACTCTAAAAGTGAAGTAAATCATTCCTCAATAATTATATAGCATTTCACAGGTTTTTATTTATTTATTTATTTTTTTGAGATGGAGTTTCGCCCTTGTTACCCAGGCTGGAGTGCAATGGCGCGATCTCGGCTCACCGCAACCTCCGCCTCCTGGGTTCAGGCAATTCTCCTGCCTCAGCCTCCTGAGTAGCTGGGATTACAGGC
>NW_016107436.1:1011931-1013373 GCF_001604975.1 Cebus imitator
GAGACAGGGTTTCACCATGTTGACCAGGATGGTCTCGATCTCTTGACCTCGTGATCCACCCGCCTTGGCCTCCCAAAGTGCTGGGATTACAGGCTTGAGCCACCGCGCCCGGCCTTTTTTTTTTTATTTATTTATTTTTTCATTTCACAGGTTTAAATGAAATACTGGTTGGCTGCTTGTTATTTTCTTCCCTCATTTCTTCCTGTCTCCATTATTAAGCACAATTACTGGCATAAAAGAGGTTTTCAATACCCATTTTTAGACTCCATTCTAGCCTGGGCAATAAAGCAATACTCCTGTTTTCTCTCCCTCTTCCTTTTTCTTCCTCTCCTTCATTTTTTTTTTTTTTTTTCTTTAAAAAAAAAAAAGGGGGGGGCGGTGTTCAAATATTTTACTATAATTTTCGATTTGTCTATTTCTTTTAGCACCTGTATCAGGTTTTTATTAACATAGTTTGAAGCTATACTACTAGAAACATAAACATCCGGGACTGTTAAACATCCTCTTGATTCAACATCCCCATTAGCACTGTGAAATTACCTTTTTAAATCACCGGAATATTGTTTGCTCTGAAATCTACTTTGGTATCAAAAAGCCATTTCAGGCTGGTTATGGTGGCTCATGCCTCTAATTCCAGCACTTTGGGAAGCCAAGGTGGCAGGGTTGCTTGAGCCCAGGAGTTTGAGACCAGCCTGGGCATCACAGTGAGACCTTGTCTCCACAAAAAACTTAAAAATTAGCCAGGCCTATCTAACATGGCCAGATCTTGTCACTACAAAAGACTTAAAAATTACCCAAGTATAATGGTGCATGTCTGTGGTCCCAGCTACTCAGGAAGCTGAGGAAGGAGAATCACTTGAGCTCAGGAGTTCAAAGCTGCAGTGAGTCTTTTTCATGTCACTGCACTTTAGCCTGGGTGACAAAGCGAGACCCTGTCTCAAAATAAAAGAAAAAAAAGAAGAAAAAAGCCATTTCAGCTTTCTTTTAATTAGTGTTACCATGCAATATCTTATTTTCTCCATTTTTAGTGTATTTGTATTAAAATATTTGAAATGCAAGTCATCTGGCAGCATATAAATGAGTCTAGTTTTGTTTTTAAGTCAGACTCACAGTCTTTGATTCTAATTGGGATGTTCAGAATCTTTACATTTAGGCCAGGCCCGGTGGCTCATGCCTGCAATTCCAGTACTTTGGGAGGCCAAGGTAGGCAGATCACTTAAGCCCAGGGCAACATGATGAAAACCCATCTCTATCAACACCACCACCACCACCACCACCACCAACAAAAACCAGACATGGTGGCACACATCTGTAATCCCAGCTACTAGGGAGGTTGAGATAGGAGAATCACTTGAACCCAGGAGGTAGAGGTTGCAGTGAGCCACGACTACAACACTGCACTCCAGCCTGGGTGACAGAGCAAGACCCTGTCTCAAAAAAAA
>NW_016107436.1:1013720-1014905 GCF_001604975.1 Cebus imitator
TTTTTTGAGATTGAGTCTTGATCTGTAGCCCAGGCTGGAATGCAGTGGCATACTCTCAGCTCACTGTAACCTCTGCCTGCTGGGACCCAGTTCAAGCAATTCTCCTACCTCACCTCCCAAGTAGCTGGGATTACAGGCATGAGCCACCATGCCCAGCTAATTTTTGTATTTTATAGTAGAGACAGGGTTTCACCATGTTGGCCAGTCTAGTCTTGAACTTCGGACCTCGTGATCCACCAGCCTCAGCCTCCCAAAGTGCTGGGATTACAGGTGTGAGCCACCGTGCCCAGCCTAAATATCTGCATAATTCTTAAAAGAGGATATCACAAATGAAAGTATAAATTATTAAAATACCAGAAATAGCCATGCCGTATTCAGAAAGAAACTTTTAGTCTAAAATGCAATTATTTTAAAAAGAAAATCCACGTCAAAAGCTGAAAAATAAAAATATAGGCTGGGCGTGGTGGCTCACACATGTAATCCCAACACTTTGGGAGGCCAAGAGAGGCAGATCATTTGAGACAACCCTGGCCAACATGCTGAAACCCCTGTCTCTACTAAAAATACAAAAATTAGCCAGGCATACATGGGTGCCTGTAATCCCAGCTACTTGGGAGGCTGAGGCAGGAGAATTACTTCAACCCAGGAGCAGAGGTTGCCAAAAACCAAGATTGCACCATTGCACTCCAGCCTGGGCAAAAGACTCCATCTCAAAAATAAAATAAAATAAAATAAAAATACAAAAGATTAGAATAAACAAATTAAATCTTCAACTACAGAAGCCAGAAAATGGATCACAGTGTATAAAAGGGGGAGAAATCATGAAGATAGTGATAAAATTAACAAAAGGGAGTATCATGAAATAGTTGAAAAGAACAACATAACCAATATTGGATCTTAGAAAATATGAGTTGAGGCCAGGTGCAGTGGCTGATGCCTGTAATCTCAGCACCTTGGGAGGATGAGGTGGGCAGATCAGCTGAGGTCAGGAGTTCCAGACCAGCCTGGCCAACATGGTGAAACCCTGTCTCCACTAAAAATACAAAAATTAGCCAGGTGTGGTGGCATATGCCTGTCATGCCAGCTACTCGGGAGGCTGAGGCAGGAGAATCGCTTGAACCTGGAAGATGCAGGTTGCAGTGAGCCAAGATCATGCCACTGTACTCCAGCCTGAATGACAGATTG
>NW_016107436.1:1015511-1017816 GCF_001604975.1 Cebus imitator
CTAGCATGGTTGATCAAGAAAAATGAAGAAAATATCCAACATTATATTGGGAAGAAAAAACAGAAATAAAACTATAAAAATAGTAGAAATTTTTTTTAATGAAAATGATTTTCAAAATAACGTATTTTGGAAAGGGCAGTAGAGGCTGGGGAGGCAAAAAGGATGTTTATTGGGTACAAAAAAATAGAAATGAATAAGATGTAGTATTTGAAAGGGTGACTATAATCAATAATAATTTAATTTTATATTTAAAAATAACTAAAAGGGTATAACCGGATTATTTTAACACAAAGGATAATTGTTTGGGGTGATGAATATCCCATTTGCTCTATTTTTGAGACAGAGTTTGGCTTTGTTGCCCAGGCTGGAGAGCAGTAGTGGGATCTCAGTTCACTGCAACCTCTACCTCCCAGGTTTAAGAGATACTTCTGCCTCAGCCTCCAAAGTAGCTAGAATTATAGACACGTACCATCAAGCCCAGCTAATTTTTGTATTTTAAAAATGAATAGTAGAGACAGGGTTTCACCATTTTAGCCAGGCTGGTCTCGATCGCTTGACCTCGTGATCCACCCATCTGGCTTGGCCTTAGTAATTATTATGCATTGCATGCCTGTATCAAAATATCTCATGTATTCCATAAATATATACTGTGTACCCACAAAAAGTAAAAAATTATAAAAATAAAATAATGTATTTTTACCGTGCCTTTTCTGTTGAGGTATGTTTAGATTTAGATACACAAATATTTACCATTGTATTATAGCTGCCTACAGTATTCAGTACAGTAGCATGCCATGCAGGTTTGCAGCCTAGAAGCAGTAGGGCTATACTATATAGCTAGGTGTATTTTAAAAATACATTATAGGCAGGGTGCAGTGGCTCATGCCTATAATCCTAGCACTCTGGGAGCCCAAGGCGGGTGGATCATGGTAAGATCAGGAGATAGAGACCATCCTGGCCAACACGGTGAAACCCCGTCTCTACTAAAAATACAAAAATTGGCCAGGTGGGGTGGGTGTCTTTAGCCCCAGCTACTCAGGAGGCTGAGGCAGGAGAATCGCTTGAACCCAGAAGACGATTGTAGGGAACCAAGATTGCGCCACTGCAGTCCAGCCTGGGCAACAAGAGCGAAACTCCATCTCAAAAAAAATGAAAATGAAAAAGAAAACACTATAAAAGATAATAAATGGTATTCTTGTATGGGGAGCACTTACCACAAATGGTAAAATAAAATAAACTACATATATTTAAAGTGTATCAATACATAAAAATCAGCTATACAGCCATGGGTAATCAGAAATCTTACTACAGGCTGGGCACGGTGGCTCACACCTCTAATCCCAGCACTTTGGGAAGCTGAGGCAGGTGGATCACCTGAGGTCAGAGGCTCGAGACCAGCCTGGCCAACATGGTGTAATGCCATTTCTACTAATACAAACATTAGCCGGCTGTGGTGGCGCACACTTGTAATTCCAGCTACTCGAGAGAGGCTGAGGCATGAGAATCGTTTGAGCCCAGGAGGCGGAGGTTGCAGTGAGCCATGATCATGCCACTACACTTCAGCTTGGGCGACGGAATGAGACTCTGTCTTGGGGGGAAAAAAAAAAAGGTGAGGCAAAGTGGCTCACACCTGTAATTCCAGCACTTTTGGAAGCTGAAGAGGAAGAGGAAAGATCACTTGAGATTGCGCCACTGCACAATCAAGAGTTGAGGTCAGGAGTTTGAAACAAACCCATCTTCCCATCTCTACCAAAAAACAAAAATTAGCCAGATGTAGTGGCACACACCTGTAGTCCCAGCTACTAGGCAGGCTGAGGCAGGAGGATCACTTGAACCTGGGAGGCAGAGGTTGCAGTGAGCCAAGATCATGCCACTGCACTCCAGCCTAGGTGACAGACTATGGCTCTACTTCAAAAAACAAAAAACCTTACTACAGCATAAAAATATCTGAAATACTGAATAAATCCCATAAAATCTGTGAAAGACTTGAAGAGACACCTTAACAAACAAGATATATGAATGGCAAATAAGTTCCAGAAAAGATGTGTGGTTGCTCATGCCTGTAATCTCAGCACTTTGGGAGGCCAAGGTGGGTAGATGACTTGAGCCCAGGAATTCGAGACCACCCTAGGCAAATTGAGAAAACCCCATTTCTACCAAAAACAAAAACAAAATCAAATTAGCCAGGTGTGGAGGCACACAGCTATAATCCCAGTTACTTAACAGGCTGAGGAGAACTGCTTGAGCCCAGGAGGTTGAGGCTGCAGCGAGTTGTGACTGCACCACTGCACTCCAGCCTGGGAAA
>NW_016107436.1:1018929-1020272 GCF_001604975.1 Cebus imitator
AAAAAAAAAAAAAAAAAAAAAAGAAGCTGAATGGATAAACAAATCATGGGAGATACACACACACACACAATGGACTACTACTATTCAGCAACAAAAGGGAAAGAATTATTGATACACACAGCAATGTAAATCTCAAATAATTTTGCTGCATGAAAAAAGAAATGAGTATACCAGTATATAATTCGATTTCTATAAAACTCTAAAAAATGCAAATATATCTATAATGACAGAAAGCAGATTGACAGTTGCCTAGAGAGGGAAGGGTGTGAGAAGACAGCACAAAGAAGCACAAGGAAACTTTTGGGGATAATGCATATGTTTATACCTTCACTGTGGTGAGGGTTTCTCTGGCATCAAAACTTACCAAATTGTATACTTTAAATACAGGCAGTTTATTTTATGTCAAGTATACATCAATAAAGCTGTTTCAAAAAAAAACCACAACACATAAATACTCAGATTCCCCACTCCTATCCCATCAAAGGTGGTCTAAAATTATCCCATCACTCCAGCAGAAGGCTGCTAGTTTATTCTCTGGAGGAGATAAAGTCTCTTGACTATGGAAACAACATACACAATTAAAAATGGGTATAATGGGCCAGGCATGGTGGCTCACACCTATAATCCTAGCACTTTTGAGAGGCCAAGGCAGGAGGATTGCTTGAGCTCAGGAGTTAAAAACCATCCTGGGTAACGCAGTGAGACCTCATTTCCACAAGGTGGTGGTGCACACCTGTAATCCCAGCACTTTGGGAGGCCAAGATGGGCAGATCACAAGGTCAAGAAACTGAGAGTGTCATGGCCGACATGGTGAAACCATGTCTCCACCAAAAATACAAAAATTAGCTGGATGTGGTGGTGTGTACCTGCAGGCCCAGCTACTCAAGAGGCTGAGGCTGAGGCAGGAGAATCGCTTGAACCCGGGAGGCAGAGTTTACAGTGAGCCAAAATCATGCCACTGCGCTGCAGTCTGGTAACAGAGCAAGACTCTGTCTCAAAAAAATACACTGTGTGTGTGTAAAAAGGAAATGGAAAAACGAATGAGGATAAGAAAAATAACAGTATTTAGTAAATATTTATGTACTGAATCCTACCAGCCAAATTGTCAATCAAGTACAAAGATAAAATAAAAATATTTTCAGACATGCAGTTCAAGAAAAGTATGTTCTGATTACCCTTCCTGGAAAGCTACTGAGGGACGTGGAATATTAAAACAAAACAAGTAAACCAAGAGAGTGGAAGCCATAGAAATCAGGAAACGTGGAATTGAACACAAGAAAGATGTGAAAGGAATCCCCAGAATGCTTAAGATAAAAATCTCAGGAAACAGCTGTGTATAAGGC
>NW_016107436.1:1020937-1022890 GCF_001604975.1 Cebus imitator
ATAGAGAGATATTACAAAAAGCAAATTCCAGACAAGTGAATATATCAAATATTTGTATAACACTATATATTTTATTTACTCATTTACTATATGCTTCATATTCACCTACCCTAAACTAAAATATAAACTCTATGAAGACAGAATTTCACCATTTTGTTCACTGCTGTATCCCCAATATCTAGAACAATGCCTGCTATTTAGGACTTAATATTTCCTCCACAAATAAAAATGATAAATTTTAGCATAATATTCACTATGTGTAAAGTAACTGGTAATAATATCTCAAAGCCACCACTTAAGACACAGTGTGGGGAGATATTAACTTTTTATACATTCAGATTTCTATGGAAAGAACTCTATTCTTACAAAGCAGAATGTAGTTCTACTAGTGTAGTTCCCAAAAATGAAGGAAAAACTTGAGAAGAATCAGCAGATTCCTATTTCATAAAAATCTCGATTATAGCATAAAGATTGACAGATCTTTTAATTTTATACAGATAATCTGTCAAAAACAACAACAACAACTTTTACAGTATACAGAGAAAAAAGGATAAAGACTATTTCATTACATTTAATATTTCATCACCTGGTGCTCCACCTCCTGAAGTAAGGATTCCAAAAGTTCTGTTTCTTGGGTTAGAGAAGTCTTCTGACCTGTTTAAAAACAGTGAATCATAAACACGTGGACTCATTATTGGTTTAAGAATAAAATTAACTTCCAATGAACATATTCAATAACAAGAAATCCACTTCAAGTAAGCAAATATTCATTACAGCTACCCTAAAAATTCACATATAACTTTAAGAGGTTGAATTTAATATTACAGTAGCCTTGAAAAGAGAACTTCAGAACCAATTCTAATTAGTTTTAGACGAGATATCGTTTAGATTAAAATCATCTAAGAAATGAAATGTGCAATGACAATATAATTTAAGCAAAAAATTTACTTTTCTAGATTTTCATATTCCCTTGGGAAGACGCAATAACAAGAATTTCATTCAGTCAGCTATTCCGAAATAATTTTTTACCAAATTTAACCGTAGCTTCAAAGAGAATACAAAGTGGGCCAGAATTTTATGTTAAATATCAGCCCAGAGAGGTGAACAGTCTCAAAAAGTTGGAGATAGAAAACGATAAATTATTATTACTGGCTGGGGGCAGTGGCTCATGCTTGTAATCCCTGCACTTTGGGAGGCCAAAGTAAGAAGATAACTTGAGCCTAGGTATTTGAGACCAGCCTGGGCAACATGGCAATATTGTCTTTATAAAAAAAATTTAAAAATTAGCCAGGAGTGGTGGTGCATGCCTGCGGTCCCAGTTGCTCAAGAGGCTGAGGCACGAGGATGGCTTGAGCCCAGGAAGTCAAGACTGCATGCAGTCATGCAATGACCCTTGACCATACTACTGCACTCCAGCCTGGGCAACAGAGACCCTGTCTCAAATAAAAAAAAAAATTTATATGTAAAATATACATACATAATATATAGAATATACACAAATATACAATATACATATATATACATAATATACACATATATGTATATAATACATATAATATATATATACACACATACCCCATTACAAAAATTATAGAAAAGTGCTTTATATATATATATATATATATATATATATACATACACACATTATATATTGATGTTATATATATAATATATATTATATATAAATATAACCACATATAATAAATATATATTATATATAAAATACATAAATATATGATAAATGTATATTAAATATAAAAAATATATATATATATATACATTTTTTGAGATGGAGTCTCTCTGTCGCCAGGCTAGAGTGCAGTGGAGCAATCTTGGCTTACTGCAAACTCTGCCTCCCAGGTTCAAGCAATTTTCCTGCCTCAGCCTCCCAAGTAGCTGGGACTACAGGCGTCCACTACCACGCCCTGCTACTTTTTGTATTTTTAGAAGAGA
>NW_016107436.1:1023637-1025147 GCF_001604975.1 Cebus imitator
GCAACCTCCGCCTCCTGGGTTCAGGCAATTCTCCTGCCTCAGCCTCCTGAGTAGCTGGGATTACAGGCATGCGCCACCATGCCCAGCTGATTTTTTATGTTTTTAGTAGAGACGGGGTTTCACCATGTTGACCAGGATGGTCTCGATCTCTTGACCTCGTGATCCACCCGCCTCGGCCTCCCAAAGTGCTGGGATTACAGGCGTGAGCCACCGCGCCCAGCCGCTAATTTTTCTTTTATTGTCTTAGTAGACATGGGGTTTCACCACGTTGCCCAAGCTGGTCTTAAACTCCTGGGCTCAAGAGATCCACCTGCCTCAGCCTAGAACTTTTATTTTTGCAACAAAACTCAGAATTTCTAGATTGCAAAAAGAATTAAAATAAATTATTAGCTAGAATCTAATATTATCAGATATAATTTCTACCATCACCACATCCCACAATCCTAAAACACTAGCCTATGAACAATACTACAATACATAATTCAACTTAAAAATTAGTGGCAGAGGCTGGGTGTGTTGGCTCATGACTGCAATCCCAGCACTTTGGGAGGCCAAGGGGCTGGGGGGCGGGGAGGGTGGTAGATCATCTGAGGTCAGGAATTTGAGACCAGCCTTGCCAACATGGCAAAATCCCGTCTCTACTAAAAATACAAAAATTAGCCAGGCTTGATGGCATGTGCCTGTAGTCCCAGTACTCGAGGGGCTGAGGCATGAGAATTGTTTGAACCCAGGAGGCAGAGGTTGCAGTGAGCCAAGATCACGCCACTGTACTCCAGCCTGGGTGACAGAGTAAGCTCTATCTCAGGAATAATAACAATAAAAATTAGTGGCAGAAATTGTGGCATGAGTTAAAAATCTGAGGTTTATGAGACTATTATAAAATATACTAACCCTGGAAATATTTATCCTTAGAAGAAATCCTATTTAGTCATAAAAGCTATCTTGGAAATCATAAACTTTAATTTTTCATAATGAAAAATAAGTTGAAAGCCACAAAAGCAGCACAAGTTCAGTTACTGGAAAGGCAAGCTATTTCATGGAGTTATACAGGTAATAAAATCAATAAACTTAAGAGATCTGTACTGTGGTATTATTTCACTTTTAGTTGATTCAAATAAATAAATGAAACAATGAACAAATTCACTCAGAATAAACAAGACCACATGCAAATGTGTATTTGGCTACTACTGAAGATTGTATCAACAGTAAAGATCCTCTCAATTTTCAAGTCCTAATACATATCAACATACCAGTATTCTACATGGCTTAATGAACTTAAAAGAAACTCAAATATCATCTAAAGTCCTGAAAAATTAAGATGACCTACATGTATCACTGACTGCAACTGAGGACCTAAGAACAATTATGATTTTCATTTACATAAAATCTTTATGTGGCATTGTGACTGGTATAATTAATACCTGCAGGTTTTGTCTAATTGCTCCACTGTGTGGATGAACTGTGCTTTTTAATCTAACTACTAGATGAATGATTTTTTTTTTTTTTTTGA
>NW_016107436.1:1026417-1033571 GCF_001604975.1 Cebus imitator
AAAAAAAAAAAAAAAGAAAGAAAAGAAAAACAACTTTTTTCTCCTATCATTTCTAAACACAAGTCAAACATTTATCTGCCTACATTGTAACAACATGGAGTTGACTAAAATCTCAAGATTGCTTCCTAGGATCACCACCCTTACTCTTCAAAGACTGAATCTCAAAGAAGCTGAAAGCACCAGTTACCCCAGCAGCATACAAAAACACTTACCCATCAGCGTTATAAGCTTATTCTTCAGCTGTGTGTCTAACCGTGCAATCATCATCTCCACTGCATTCCTAATTTCCCGAACACGCTCATCTTTTGCATTTCTTACAGCTTCTACATTCCTTTCCTAGAAGATAAACAGGTCAGAATAATTTTAACTGGATAAATTTTAAAAACAGAAGCACCACATTATAACATTGCCAAGAATAGATAACAGGAAAATGGTAGGCCAAATGGAAATGACTCAACTTGCTTATATTTCAAAATGGCATACATGCAATCAAAATCACAAATTTTCTGCATAAAGAATGTTATAAATGATCACTTCGTTCTTGATTCCTAAAGGTGTAAAACAAAGAAGGCATCTGCTTTTAAGTTTGGATATGGTCCACAAACTTCATTTTAAGTTAGGAAATGGTCCATAAACCTCATTTATGACTGTCATTCTGCCAACCTGAAACAAAATATATTCTAAAAATATACTTATAATTTCATTCTTCGGGGCTTATCACGTTTTTTCGCAGAAATAATATTATAAATAGCCCACTAAAGCTGTTTGATTTATACAGTATCTAAAGAGTAATGTTAAATATTACACTTCCAACTCTGTGGAGTTCTAAATCAGCACATGACAAACAGTTCACTCCTTAGTAAAAGAAACTCACCCAAAAGCTGGGGATCCAAAGAATATATAATTTAATGAATGACTATAAAAGTCAGTATTGATTCTGTTTAGAAGTCAATTATTGGAGCTGGGCACAGTGGCTCACGCCTGTAAGCTCAGCAATTTGGGAGGCTGAGGTAGACGAATCACCAGAGGTCAGGGGGTCAAGACAAGCCTGGCCAACATGGTGAAACCCTGTCTCTACTAAAAATACAAAAAATTAGTTGGGCATCGTGGCGGGTGCCTGTAATCCCAGCTACTCGGGAGGCTGGGGCAGGAGAATCGCTTGAACCCGGGAGGCAAAGGTTGCAGCAAGTTGAAATCGAACCATTGCACTACAGCCTGGGCAACAAGAGCGAAATTCTGTCTCAAAAAAAAAAAAAAATAGCCGGGCGCGGTGGCTCAAGCCTGAAATCCCAGCACTTTGGGAGGCCGAGGCGAGTGGATCACGAGGGCAAGAGATCGAGACCATCCTGGTCAACATGGTGAAACCCCATCTCTACCAAAAATACAAAAAATTAGCTGGGCATGGTGGTGCGTGCCTGTAATCCCAGCTACTCAGGAGGCTGAGGCAGGAGAATTGCCTGAACCCAAGAGGCGGAGGTTGCAGTGAGCAAAGATCACACCATTGCACTCCAGCCTGGGTAACATGAGTGAAACGCCGTCTCAAAAATAAAAAAAAAAATAAATAAATAAAAAGAATTATTGACTCTGTAACAAATAGACTTTTAAAACTCACTAACTGATTTTCTAATTCTGCCTAAGTGGTAATTCTCCGACTGCAACTGCTTCCTTACAGACCAGGGGCTTTGTATGCATATTCCTTAGCTAATCTGAAATTTATGGAATTTAACTGTAGGTGCAGCCTATCAAATTTGCAAATCTTGAAAATCTTGATTTCAACATATGATTAATTTGTATTATAAAAATATATTATTACATATTACAGATTAAAAACAAAGTAACTGTATTTTAGTAGTAGTCTTACCACTTCTTGAACTAAGCTAATCAGTTCCATGAGACGCCGACGAAGTTTGGCTACCTCTTCATTCACTTTAGTGACATGCTGCTCATAAATTTCTGCCAAAGGTTTAAAGGTATGTCCGCCATGCTATTTAAATTAGAGTAGTTTTAGAACAGTTTCACATCTCTCATCAGCATTTACATTCCTTTGTAACACTCTATGGACACTAATAAACCAGTAAATATTTCAAATGAATTTCATCTTTTTAGCTAACTTAATTTTGAAGCAGGCCAGTGCCTGCTTAAAATCATTTGGTTCATGTAGGAACTCTTTCAAGACTGTAAATAAAGGGCTTTAGCAAAATATTCATTTAACTAGAAATTAACGTTATTAAAAAGAAACAAAATCTTTAACCACAGCCCAAATCATCTGCTACAACCTTATCAGCCACTCACTCTTCTCTCAGGTTACACTAGTCTTTTTCCATGTCCTCAAACTTCTTTCCACCAAGCCTTCACAAAAATTACTCCCTCTTATTAAAAAATAATTCTCAGCCAGCTGCGGTGGCTCATGCCTGTAATCCCAGTACTTTAGGAGGCTGAGGAGGGAAGATCACTTGAATCCAGGAATTCAAGACTGGCCTGGCCAATATGGCACAAACCCATCTCTACTAAAATACAAAAATTAGCCAGGCGTGGCAGCACACACCTGTAATCCCAGCTACTCAGGAGGCTGAGACATAAGAATTGCCTGAACCCGGGAGGCAGAGCTTTCCGTGATCTGTGATCACGCCACTGTACTCCAGCCTGGGTGATGGAAAGAGACCCTGTTCCAAAAAAAGAATAATATTTTTTAAAAAAGAAAAACAACAACAACACAACAAAATAATAAAAATAATGCCAGGTGCGGTGGCTCACACCTGTAATCCTAGCACTTTAGAAAGCTAAGGCGGGTGGATCACCTGAGGTCAGAAGTCTGAGACCAGCCTGGCCAACATGGCAAAACCCCATCTCCACTGAAAAATACAAAAATTAGCTGGGCATCATAGTGCATGCCTGTAATCTCAGCTACTCGGGAGGCTGAGGCAGGAGAATTGCTTGAACCCAGGAGGTGGAGGTTGCAGTGAGCTGAGATCGCCACTGCACTCCAGCCTGGGCTACTAATCCCAGCTACTCGAAGGCTGAGGCAGAAGAATCGCTTGAACCTGGTAGGCAGAGGTTGCAGCGAGCCAAGATCATACCACTGCACTCCAGCCTGAGCAACAGAGCAAGAGTCCGTCTCAAAAAACAAAACAAAACAATAATAATAATTCTCCATCTTCCCTCTCCCATCTTGGTTTGTCTTAATCCTACTCATCCTTTGAAGCTTAGCTCAGATTTACAGGATCAGCTACCATAGTTCTGCATCCTCGTCAACTCTCTGTATTTATTCCTGTAACTTATTATCCCAATTAAATATGTAATTGTTTGATATGTTCATTAGCAAATCCCTAGTCTCTACCACAGTATGAATGTACCACAAATCCCTAGTCTCTACCACAGAATGAATTAGAAAAAATTAGCAAAAGCAATGAACCCATTTCCCATCCCACAGTTACTACAGAGATAGAACGCTGATACAAGCTAGCCTCACAGATCCAGTTGCATTCAGCTAATTTTTATAGCTAACTATCTAAAAATAATTTTCTTGATTGGTAACCAGAATCATTAAATTTTTATTATAAGAAGCCTCCTATATTTGCAGTAGCTTTGAAAGATAAAAGGAAAAAAAAAAAGAAGCCTCCTATAAACATCTAAGTTCTTACTAAAATTGTCTTATTTAGCCAAAGCATCCCACTATTATCTCCAAAAGAAAAAAGATGTAGATTTGTACATGTTCACTTTAAGTATACAAAAAAATGTTTCTACTGTCTTATAAAACCTATATATTTAAAGTATTAAATGTGATAACTTCTTATTTTTTTCTAGTCAGCACATTAATATTCAAATTCTAACAGACAGCTCTCTGAATTGAGCTCTACTCAATCTGGCCTGTCACTCTCTGTAAAACATACTGACTGATGTCCTCAGAATGATCAATTTTCATGGCAACTCTAGATGCCTACCCACTTGCATTTCCCCCATCACTTATTTTTCCTCACTAAGAATCTATGGTGTTTATTCTCAACTTATTTATGTCAATGGTACTTATTACTATAAGGATATCATTTGATTAAGTATTCAGTAAACAACAGAACATGACTTTAAAATAAAAAAGCTGCTTCTAACAAAACTGATTTTAATGCTTCAGACTTGATGGGAGATTGTCTTTAAAAACTGCTCTTGAATTTGATGGGAAAAAAGAATCTAAAAAATAAAAAATGATTATAAGATCCAGATATGTTCACTCATGTTGTTTCAAAAGTGTCTAAGTTCTTACTCCATTGGAAATCCTGGCCCCTACATCTATCTGATCAACTGACCTTTAAATTTAAAAATGACCTGGATCCTACAACAAAAAGATTTGCAAATGAAGAGAGGATATGTTTTATCAGTGTTAGAGGTTAAAATATTTATGTAAGGGGTTCATGGCCTACATCAAACCACACAAATAAGATTCTTCTGGAATAAAAGTGCAACACCTTTAATAAAGCATCTATAAAGCAGATGCATTTTAATTTTAATCCTACGAGAGCATAACAACACTATTTCCTATCTGAATAAAACAAGTATTTCAGTGCCTTCCAGTCTCTAACTAAAAAAATACATACTGAATTTGTTCTGCTCACCATTCCTCCCCAAAGTGCACACTGATGGCAGATACACTTCTTACAAGTCCAGCAAAACACACTAAGTTTTTCATGGTGATTTTCACATCTATACAATATGAAAAGAAAATAAAGTTATAAATTAAATAAAATTTACCTCCATAAATTCTTAAGGTTGGGCAAAGAGATCAATTTTAAATGATTATGTCTCAAGAAGCACAGTATAAAATCTACTCCATGGCTTCTGTAAAGTAAGCTAAAGAAGTTTATGTGGACAATTCTTTTTAAAGTACTGTTTTCATTAATCTGGACTTTATAATCACATGTAAAATACACATTTGCTTCTCAAAAACAGCACATATGTTGCACCATTTCCAAGCAACACTACAGATTATATATTCTATTGTACTACTACATTTTGAGCAAGTACTTAATAATCACATTGATTACGCATCTCTACTGACATAAGCATGCACAAATACTTTTCCCACATGTGGTCAATGATAAATAATCCAGGTCAGGCACAGTGGCTCACGCCTGTAATCCCAACACTTTGGAGGATCGAGGTGGTGGATCATGATGTCAGTAGTTCCAAACCAGCCTGACCAACATGGTGAAACCTTGTCTCTACTAAAAATACAAAAATTAGCTGGGTGTCATGACATGTGCCTGTAATCCCAGCTGCTCAGAAGGCTAAGGCAGAAGATCTGCTTGAACTCGGGAGGTGGAGGTTGCAGTGAGCAGAGATTGTGCCACTACACTCCAGCCTAGGCAATAGAGCCATCNTTTTTTTTTAAGAGACGCGGTCTCATTCTATCACCCAGGGTGGGATGTAGTGGCATGATCATGGTTTACTGTAGCATTGACCTCCTGGGCTCAAGTAATCCACCTGCCTCAGCCTCCCAAGTGGCTGAGATTACAGCAGAACACCACCAAACCCAACTAATTTTAAAATTTTTTGTAAAGACAGGAATCTCACTATATTGCTCAAGCTGGTCTTGAACTTCTGGCCTCCAATGATCCTCTAACCTTAGCCTCCTAGAGTACTGGGATTGTAGGTATGAGCCACCACCTGGCCCCATAACACTATTAAAACTAAAAAAAGCCAGGCACAGTGGCTCACGCCTGTAATCCCAGCACTTTGGGAGGCCAAGGCGGGTGGATCACGAGGTCAAGAGATTGACACCATCCTGGTCAACATGGTGAAACCCCGTCTCTACTAAAGCTACAAAAAATTAGCTGGGCATGGTGGTGCGTGCCTGTAATCCCAGCTACTCAGGAGGCTAAGGCAGGAGAATTGCTTGAACTCGGGAGGTGGAGGTTGCAGTGAGCAGAGATTGTGCCACTACACTCCAGCCTAGGCAATAGAGCCATCTCAAAAAAAAAAAACAAAAACAAAAAACAAAACCAATAATCAAGACACATGATTAATTGCACAATTCAAGACTAGACCCTCATGAAAAATGAACAACTCAATTTTAAACTTTCTCTTAAACTGGATATTCACATGAAAAAAGACTCTGTTATGGATTGACTATGTACCCCCCTCAAATTCATAGGTTAAAACCTTAATCCCCAGTGTGAATGTATCTGGAGACAGAGCCTTTAAAGAGGTAATTAAAGTTAAGTAAGGATCACAAGGGCGGGACCCACATCCAACAGTACTAGTGTCCTTTACAAGAGGAAGAGACGCCAGGCGTGCATGTACACATAGCAAAGATCATGTGAGGACAGAGCTAGGTGGTGGCCATCTATAAGTCAAGGAGAAAGAGCGGCCTCACCAGAAACCAACATTGCCAGCATCTTAATCTTGGACTTATACCTGTAAGAACTGTGAGAAAATAAGCTTTTTTTTTTTTTTTTTGAGAGACAGTCTTGTTTCATCACCAGTCGCCAGTCTGGAGTGCAGAGGTGCGATTTTGGCTCACTACAACCTCCGCCTCCTAGGTTCAAGCAATTCTCCTGCCTCAGCCTCCCGAGTATCTGGGACTACAGGCGCGTGCCACCACACCCAGCTAATTTTTGTATTTTAAGTAGAGACAGGGTTTCTCCATGTTGGCCAGGCTGGTCTCGATCTCGACCTCATGATCCACCCACCTCAGTCTCCCGAAGTGCTGGGATTACAGGTGTGAGCCACTGTGCCCGGACTATAAATTTCTATTGTTTAAGCTACCAAGTTAGCAGTATTGTTATGGAAGACCTAGCAGACTAATACAGACCCTTACTTTACACCATATACACTAAATAAACTACAGGCTGGATGCGGTGGTGGCTCATGCCTGTAATCCTACCACTTTGGGAGGCCGAGGTGGGTGGATCACTTGAGGCCAGGAGTTTGAGACCCGCCTGGCCAACAGAATGAAACTCCATCTCTACTAGAAATACAAAAAATTAGCTGGGCGTGATGGTACATTCCTATAATTCCAGCTACTCAGAAGGCTGAGCCACAAGAAATCGCTTCAATCCAAAGAGACAGAGGTTGCAGTGAGCTGATAATTGCGCCACTGCACTCCAGCCTGGATGACAAAGCAAGAATCTGCCTCAAAAAAAAAAGAAAAATAAATTGGCCAG
>NW_016107436.1:1034347-1037162 GCF_001604975.1 Cebus imitator
AAAAAAAAAAAAAAAAAAAAAAAAAAAACAGCAAGTGTTGGCCAGGATGTAGAGAAACTGGAACTCTTGTGCACTGTTGGTGGGACTATAAAATGGCACATACATAGTCACTATGGAAAACAGTATGGAGATTCCTCAAAAATTTAAATTAAAAATAGAATTACCACATGATCTAGCCAATTCCTATTCTGATTACATAACCAAAAGAACTGAAAGCAGATTCTCAAAGACATGAACACCCACGGTCCCAGCAGCATTATTCACAACAGCCAAAAGGTAGAAGCAACGCCAATTTTCACTGACAGATGAATGGACAAACAAAATGTGACATGTACATACAATATAATATTATTCGGCCTTAAAAAGGTAGGAAATTTTGACACATGGATGAATCCTGAGGACATTACACTAAGTAAAATAAACCAGTTACAAAAAAATAGGTACTATATGGTTTTACTTATATGCGGTATCTAGAGTACTCAAACTGATAGAAACATGGGAAAAGAGAATAGAGAGTTGTTTAATGGGTATAGTTTTAGATTTGCCAGTTTAAAAAGTTCTGGAGATTGGCTGCACATGTGAACATACTTAACATAATTCACCGTACATTTTAAAATGATTAAGATGGGCTAGGCACGGTGGCTCACACCTAAAATCCTAGCACTTTGGGAGGCCGAGGCGGGTGGATTGCCTGAGCTCAGGAGTTCGAGACCAGCCCAGACAATATGGTGAAACTCCCATCTCTACTAAAACACAAAAAATCAGCCAGGCATGGCAGCATGCGCCTCTAACCCCAGCTACTTGTGAGGCTGAGACAGGAGAATCGCTTGAACCTGGGAGGCAGAGGTTGCGGTGGGCCAAGATCGTGCAACTGCACTCCAGCCTGGGCAACACGGCAAGACTCTGTCTCAAAAAAAAAAAAAAAAAAAAAAAGATTAAGATGGCAAATTGTATGTATATTTTACCATAATTAAAACGTTTTTTTCTCTTGCTTGTAAAGTTACACTCTTGCATTTTTGACACTTGATTTTAGCCAAAAGGCCAAGGAACTTGCTTTTTTTGTTTTTTTTTTTGAGATGGAGTCTAGCTCTGTCGTCCCGGCTGGAGTGCAGTGGTGCAATCTCGGCTCACTACAACCTCCACCTTCCAGGTTCAAGCAATTCTCACTGCCTCAGCCTCTCGAGTAGCTGGGATTACAGGCAACTGCCACCATGCCCGGTAATTTTTGCATTTTTAATAGAGCCAGGGCCTCACCATGTTGACCAGGCTGGTCTTGAACTCCTGACGTTAGGTGATCCACCTGCCTCAGCCTCCCAAAGTGCTGGGATTCTGCTACAAGTAACAGAATTCCTTAAGAGTCCAGTTAAACTTGAATAGGTTTTTTTTTTTTTTTTTGGAGACCGAGTCTTGCTCTGTCGCCCTGGCTGGAGTGCAATGGTGCCACCTCGGCTCACTGCAACCTCTGCCTCCTGGGCCCAAGCTATTCTCCAGCCTCAACCTCCCAAGTAGCTGGGATTACAGGCATCTGTCAACAAGCATGGCTAATTTTTGTATTTTCAGTAGAGATGAGGTTTCACCATGTTGGCCAGGCTGGTCTTGAACTCCGGACATCAGGTAATCCACCCACCTCAACTTCCCAAAATGCTGGGATTACAGGCATGAGCCACTGCACCTGGCCCAATAGATTTTAATTCTGATTATGCATTAATGTGTTATACTACCACAGTTAAGCCTCTTTCTCTATTTTTTTTTTCCTTTTTTTAAGAGATGGGGTCTTGCTATGTTGCCTAAGCCATCCTCTGGGCTCAAGAGATCCTCCTGCCTGAGTCCCCCATGTAGCTGGGACTACAGGTGCACATAACATGCCCTGTTCTCTTTTACTTCTATGGTTCTACTTCCTCAGTATAATAAAGAAACAGATACAATTTTTTCTAATGACCTGTGAGGTTTCCACCTCCTGCTTTACCATGTTGTAACTCCACAGAAAGTGACATGGTTTTGTTTCTAAATATTCAAGAGTCCTGGAATCTCACCTAATTCAAGTTATTTTATTATTGCTGGACAATGAAGCCTTCCAATTAACCATGTTGTAGTTTCTTCATCTATAAAAACAAATCACTGCCACATTATTCTTTCCTTTCTTTATCTGCTCCCCGTAAACACTCCCTAGATATGCTCAAAATCCTTCAATCATGGAACATAAGACCATTTATTCATTCCTGTCCGTCAAATGATTTGACACTGTATTATCACTGTTTCCCATTAAGCAGTTAACAGAAATCATGTCTCATTTACCTCTGTATGCCTATCATTTAGCAAAGTACTTCCTGTGAGGGGAGAGAGGGAGGCAAGGGATGTCTGTGTGTATACAGGGCATGAAATAACTGTTGTTAAATAAACATATTAAAAAATATGTTAATAGGAACAACACGATTGAAAGAATTAAAAACTTAAGAACTATAACACCACTTATTCATAAGTAACTAAAAGGCAATTACCAATATACTGTCATTAAACAACACAAAGGCAAAATCCATTCAATAGTGAACCAAGAAATTGAGGACATACTTGTCCTTTTCATTTTCTTCATGTTTGGTGAGACTGCAGAGTTGAAGAGTATCAAGCTGTTGTGTTACTTCTTCTGCCCAACGACAATTTACTAGTTCTCGTAGCTGGAGTGGAGCACTGGGGAGAAAATCCATATACATATTCTAACTCAGGAATTTCAGATTATTTTCTAGAATAATCACATTTCTCAAAATAGAGGGCACAATAATACTCATACTATAACACTACTTTTTTTTTTTTTTTTTTT
>NW_016107436.1:1038974-1040805 GCF_001604975.1 Cebus imitator
AAATGGGCAACAGATGGCACTCCAGCATTATTTTTTAAAACCAAAAGTAGAGATAACCTAAATGTCTCTCAATATGGGCATAAATCAAGGTATGACTATAGTCAATTTTTTTTCCTCAAAAAATGACATATATATACATATAATCAAGAAAAGATATATTTTACATGAAAAAGCAAACTGCAAAACAATATTATATCATTTGTACATTTTAAGAAAAAGTATATGGGAATCTATATATAGGCACAATCATACCAGATTAGGGCCTTAAAAAATACATGCACAAAAAATGGTCTAGAAGAACACATACCAAACCCAACAACGTCTTTTGAAACAATGTCTTCTGAAAAGACAGGGTAGAAAGGTATCAGAATCAGAAGCCTTTTTATTTTATATTTATCTCTATTTGAATTTTTTTTTTTTTTTTGGCTTTGTTGCCCAGGCTGGAGTGCAGTGGCACAATCTTGGCTCAAGTGCAGCAGCATGATCTCAGCTCACTGCAACCTCTATCTCCCAAGATCAAGCGATTCTCATGCCTCAGCCTCCCGAGTAGCTAGGACTACAGGGGCGCACTACCACACCCAGCTAATTTTTGTGTTTTTGGGAGAGACAAGGTTTCACTATGTTGGCCAGGCTGACCTCAAGTGATCTACCTGCCTCGGCCTCCCAAAGTGCTGGGATTATAGGTGTGAGCCACCATGTCCAGCCAAACTATCTGGATTTTTTAAACCAGAAACATTAAAAATGTTTTACTTAATTATAAAAGATACGTTGTGACCTATCTAGATTATTTTAGCCAGAAACATTAAAAATGTGTTGCTTAATTATAAAAGGTAAGTTAAGAAGTTATACAATAATTTTCTATGAGAGGCAGGGTACAACATAGTAAACATAATTCTAAGTCACATGAAATAGTCCCCGCATTTCTTTTTCTAGTCAGATTGCTTATTTCTACTCAACTATCTTCACAAAGAAGAGAAACATGGCAGATTGCAGGAAAACTGCCTTTATGACTCCTAAGGCACATTCTGACTCTTGCTATTTTCAAAATTCAAAAATAATCATAGTAAAACACTTACCGGCAATGAGGACATTGAGCTCTCTGCTCTGTCAGCCAGCGCTAAGGGGGCAAAAGAATTAGATTTTGATTAGAAAACACCATTACTCTGTGCGTGTGCATGTGTGTAAAATACTTAATACAAACCTAATGAGTTTAACTCTCTACAGTGCTTAAATCAATTTTAGAGACTAAAATAACAGGCAATCTACTGCCTCCCTCATACTGTCATCTGATAGGGACAATTTTTTAAGGGACAGAACTCAAACCAAAATAGCTATTCTCACACAGGAAAAGGAATGATTCCAGGACTAACTGATTCTCATGGAGAATGTGTATATAATCTTACTATTGTCTTATAATAATGATACTGTCACCTTCGCACCCAAAAATAAACCACAGTGATGGTTTATTTCTACCTAAACGTACTTCTAAATTTATTTTTTGAAAAGTAAGCTAATTCAGCAGGGCGTGGTAGCTCACGCCTGTAATCCCAACACTTTGGGAGGCCGAGGTGGGTGGATTACCTGAGGTCAGCAGTTCCAGACCAGCTTGGCCAACATGGCAAAACCCCGTCTCTACTAAAAATATAAAAATTAGCCGGGCATGGTGATAGGTGCCTGAAATGCCAGCTACTTGGTAAGCTGAGGCAAGAGAATTGCTTGAACACGGGAAGCAGAGGTTGCAGTGAACCAGGACTGTGCCACTGTACTACAGCCTGGGTGACAGAGTGAAACTGTCTAAAAAAAAAAAAAAAAAAAAAAAAGATTAAGATGG
>NW_016107436.1:1042265-1049080 GCF_001604975.1 Cebus imitator
AAAGAAAAAGATGCCAGCTTTTACCATTTCTATTCAACATAATGCAGGTACTAAAAATTCCAGCAAGAGTACTTAGGCAAGATAAAGAAATACAAAGTATTCTAAGTAAAAAAGAAGTGAAATTATCTTTTTGCAGATGATATGATCATATCTGTAAAAACCCCTGAAGATTCCACGAAATATTGTTGAAGCTAATAGATGCGGCAGTTACAGGATAGGAAATAAACATACAAAAAACGCTGGCATTTCTATAAGCTTGCAATGGACAATCAAAAAAGAAAATGAAGAAAGTAACACATTTGCAACAGCAACAAACCAAGAAGTTGAAAGACATACATGGAGGCTCAGTATGGTGGCTCCCGCCTATAATCCCAGCATTGGGCGGCCAAGGCAGGGGCATGCTTGAACCCAAAAGGCAGAGGCTGCAGTGAGAAATGACTGCATCACTGCACACCAGCCTGGGTGACAGTGAGATCCTTTCTCAAAAAAATAAAAAAGACTTACACATGAAAAATTACAATATACTGCTGAAAGAAGTTAAAGAAGTCCTAAATAAATGGAAAGACACCTGTGTTCATGGATCATAAGACTTAATATTGTTAAGACAATAATACTACTCAAAGGCATGTACAGAATCTATATAATCCCTACTAAAACTCCAATGGTACTTTTTATTTGGTAGAAAATACATTGAAAATTCATATGGAATCTCAAGGGATGCCAAATAGCCAAAAGTATCTTGAGAAGGAAAAACAAGTTGAAGGACTCACACTTTTTAATTTCAAAACTTACTATAAAGATACAGTAATCAGCCAGGAGCAGTGGCTGAGGCCTGTAATCCCAGCACTTTCGGAGGCCAAGGTGGACAGATCATGAGGTTAAAACATCGAGACCATCCTGGCCAACATGGCGAATTGCTGTTGTCAGGCAGGAGTGCAGTGGCCTGATCTCGGCTGACTGCAACCTCTGCCTACCAGGTACAAGCAATTCTTCTGTCTCAGCCTCCGGAGTAGCTGGGACTACAGGTGCATGCCACCAAGCCCGGCTAATTTTTGTATTTTTAGTAGAGACAGGGCTTCACCATATATGTCAGGCTGGTCTCAAACTCCTGACCTCAGGTGATCCACCCACCTCAGCCTCCCAAAGTGTTGGGATCATAGGCGTGAACCACCATGCCCAGCCAACACAGAAAGTTTGAGGTGAAAAGCATGTGACCTCGTTGATTTTCTCAGGAAAAGAAAGAAATAATTGAAGAGAAATGTGAACAGGGCAGTTTTCAACTGTGCTCTGTAGATGTGGTACTGGACTCTGCCACGTACAACCAAAATCTTGGACCTCCTCATAATGATTTGAGTTCACCTACATTCAAGTTTTTTTGTTGTTTTTTCAGACAGAGTCTCCTCTGTTGCCCAGGCTGGAGTACAGTGGCACGACCTCAGCTCACCGTAACCTCTGCCTTCTGGGTTCAAGTGATTTTCCTGCCTCAGCCTCCTGAGTAGCTGGCATTACAAGCGCACGCCACCACACCGGGCTAAATTTTGTATTTTTAGCATGTTGGTCAGGCTGGTCTCGAACTTCTGACCTCATGATCCACCCACTTCGGCCTCCCAAAGTGCTGGGATTACAGGTGTGAGCCACCTCGCCAGCCAACATTCAAGTTTTAAAGCCACTAGATTATATTCATCTCTACGGTGTCTTCTAACTATAGGATTATCCACTTTTTCTCCATCTTACTCACCAAACACATAAAACTAGTCCTCTTCTGAGTCCCACAGCACTTTTTTAGTGCCTCTTTATGATACCACACATTCTTCAATATAAACATTCTAAACTCCATTCCCTATTAGATTTAAGCTCCTTCAAGGCAGGCAATTTGTCATTTATCTTAGTGTTCCTCAATCCCAGGCACAATGCAAGTAAGCACTTTAAGGCAAAAAATGTAAAATAAAAAGATAAAGGAAATGGTTAATCCTTACAATATATACTATAAATACTAACTACATGTAAAAAGAAACACAACTTACCCTAATACAGCTGAAACAACACAGCTTGGAGCAATGAGGACACAGGCGTGCATCCCGCAATTTCTCCATACAAATGAAACATCGGAAAACCTCAGCAATGCTCTGAAAACAATAAAAGATGCAAGGTCCACCAGATTAGGCTACTGAATCAAGTGCAAAAGGCAAGCTAAAAACAATTCACTTGGCATTTACATTTATTTTGGGTTGATAATATCTCAATTTTAATTATATTACATATCAGGATTTGATTGGTCAAGGTCCAAGTACCTCAAAATATCTGGAAAATATACTCTCGTTTTTTTAAGCTTCGTGATGATTCTACTCTAAGGAAAATATATGAAATGCAAACACAGACTTATGCACAAAAACTTTTAATCAAGCAGTAATTATAATGGCAAGAATCTAGATACAGCCCAAATATTAAGTAAATTACATATAGATTAGTCACTAGATAGTTCTTCGTTTAATGACACGAAAAAATGCATATGACGTATAACAGCAAGAAAAAAGCGCCAAGTGTGGTGGCTCACACCTGTAATCCCAGCACTTTGGGAGGCTGAAGTGGCTGGACCACTTGAGGTCAGGAGTTTGAGAACAGCCTGGCCAACACGGTGAAACCCTGTCTTTACTAAAAATACAAAAATTAACTAATTTGAGTTACTCAGAAGGCTAAGGGAAGAGAATCATGTGAACCCAGGAGGCAGAGGTGGCAGTGAGCCAAAATCGTGCCCCTGCACTCCAACCTGGGTGACAGAGCAAGACTGTCCGGGGGGCGGGGAAGGGCAGACTATATGACTGAATACACAACATGAACTTTTTTTTTTTTAATTATACTTTAAGTTCTTGGGTACATGTGCAGAACTTGCAGGATTGTTGCATAAGTACACACACGCCATGGTGGTTTGCTGCCTCCATTCCCCCCACCAATCACCTACATCAGGCATTTCTCCCAATGTTATCCCTCCCTAACCTCCGCCACCATCCCTCCCCAGCCCCCACCCAACAGACCCCAGTGTGTGTGTTCTCCTCCCTGTGTCCAACATGAACTTTTATCTGCAATTTCTCCAAAAGGTATAAACTGATTTTAAAATTTAGAGGGAAAAGAAGTTTAAAAAGACATCCTCTGGGCAAAAGTGTGTTAAAAACAAACAACACAAAAAACACAACAACAAAAAAAGACACTTATCCTAATGGCAGTGTAATGTGACCCAGAGAAAAATGAATTCAGAATCCAGAAATCTGAATTTCTGCCCTGATGTTACAACTACTTATTTGAACCTGAGATACCGACCCAATTGATGGTAGTTCAATGAGATCTTGAAAACAACAACAAAAATATGTAAGTAGAAGAAACAGTATTATCCTTGTAAGCCTCAGTTTAATCAATTTGGGAAGTAACTGAAAAGTTTTTAACAAGAAAAAAGATGTAATTAAATGTATTGTTATTGTGAACTCCTGAAACCAAGATAAGTTTACAAAAGCTTTATAATACTTTAAAAGAGGAATTAGGGAGAAAATTACTCATGAACCTAATTTTTTTTTTTTTTGAGACGGAGCGTCACCCTGTCGCCAGGCTAGAGAACAGTGGCGCGAACTCAGCTCACTGCAACCTCCACCTCCTGGGCTGAAGCGATTCTCCTGCCTCAGCCTCCCGAGTATCTGGGACTACAGGCGCATGCCACCACATCCGGCTAATTTTTGTATTTTTAGTAGATGGGGTTTCACCATTGTTGGCCAGGAAGGTCTCGATTTCTTGACCTCGTGATCCGCCCGCCTCAGCCTCCCAAAGTGCTGGAATATCAGCGTGAGCCACCGCACCTGGCTAATGAAGCTAATCTTGACTCTGCAGGGCCAGAAAGCACCTGGGAGATGTAGACTCTGTAATCTGCAACCGGGTGGATAAGACTACTGAATGATTAGTTTCAAGTGGACTATCCATAACACAGTTACTCCTTACTAAAAAGCAAGTATCTCCTATTTCAGTATCTGAAAGGTTCAAACTTTGACAATGACTATACAATTATGTCCAATAAACAATCTTTTAAAATATATTCCTACCCTTGTATATCCCAACTATTTTAACTCACAGCTTACAAGAATCAGTTATAAAGAGTTTGTTCTGGAAACTACACATGAGAAAGTATTATGTGCTGATTCAATCTACGAAGGGCAGAAGTATGCAAAATGTACCACTGAGAGGGAAAGATTATCCATTTGAAAGAGATTTAAAGCAGATCAACAACTCGCAAGGACTGGTGATGAGCGGGGTACGTCCATCTGATGAATCTGCAGTTTTGCTCTAAACAGGCTGTAGTTTGCAAATGCCCGGTGGGGATAAGTACCTGTGCCAAAACATCCTTGAAAACGCCAGAATATGCACCACCTGACTGCGGAACAGTGAGCACAGGACACCTGGAGGGCTGCAGAATGAGCACGGCGTCCTTGGTACTGGGCCAGCCCTCTCCACAGTCGCAGGGGCGGGGTAGGGGTGCCCTACTGGAGCGAGGACAGGCACCCCTCCCCGAATACAAACCGCTCAACGGGTGGGGGTGGGGACTAACCACCACCCTCACAACCCCTCACCTCCACGCTCTGTTCATCCATTGCCTCCGGCTCTCTGCGGGGCCGTCGGCAACCCGCGGACTCCGTAGTCTGACCTCTTAGGCGCCGGCCCGAGGTCGCCAGATCAAATCACCGAGAAAAGCGCGGCGCCCACGTCAGGGGGCTCCGACAACCGCCCCACCTGCGCGCCCCATCGCTCCAGGTCCCGCGTCGACTACCCCCATTTCGCCATTTTTACCAGCGCGCCCGCCCCGGGGCGCAGAGGTAGGGCGAGCGGCGGCCACAGCTCCTTCCTCCCGGCAGAGCCGCCGGCCAGCAGCCGCGAGGGAATCTCGGCGCACGTGACGCGGCCGCGCGAGTGTTGAACTGCCGCTGGAGTTGGGCGAAGAAGGCGCTGCAGAGAATTAGCAAACACCAACGGTAACCAGGGCAGCTAGGGGTGCGGGGGCGGGGGAAGGCGCGAAGCGCATGCGCCCAGGACGCTGCGGGAGGGGAGGAGCGGGGAGGGTTCGCGTAGTTCCCGCGTTGCGGGACGCACACGAGACTTGGCGATTAGCTGCCGCCGCGTTGCGTGCCTCCGGTTCCAGCCGGCGCCGGCGGCCTGAGCGCGGGTCTCTGCTACGCCACGCCCACCTCGGCGGAGGGCGGGGCTCCACGGCTCTCAAAATTGCGCGCTAAAGACCGAGCTAGGTATTCCGACTCAGATTCTAGGGTGGAGCTCGGGCCTTCCGCATTTTCACCCACCACTGTGTGATTCGGTAGCAGGTGGTCCGTGACCCCGACTTTTGAGAAACCCTGGTGCAGAGGGTCCGTAGTTAGTGGTTTTCTCGAATAAAGAGTCTAAGGTTTGTAGGATTTGTGTTCCACCTACCAAGGCAAATGAAATTAGAAAGGTCCAGACTGTGAAGCCTGGAGAGGTGTCATTTCTCATTTCGGTGGCGAGAGGACGGGACCACACACTGTGAAGGCTTCATTCCCACACCCCACCCCTTATTCTTGCCGCCTTACTTGTCGCCGTGGGACTACTGAAAGGGCAAGGGTGTCAGCGATATTCATTTTCCCATAAATAGGATCTGTTTTCTACAATTTCCTGCCAGAAGAAATGTGTAAAGTTTGCAAGAATTGAAATGATGCCTGAGTCAAAGAGGGCACATCGATTTCATAATTTGAATTTAATTTTTCCTGTATTTATTGCAAACAAAGAATTATACATAACCAACCTAGAGTGCTCATGTAGAGAATCACCAATAATTTAGAAATAAGTTCTTGAATATCAGGCGTTTAGGCTTATAGGTGGTGGGCAACAACAATTTTCTTTTTAACTACCTGAGTCATGAACAAGATTAAAATTTAAGAGAGATTAATCTGAGGGCCGGGCACTGTGACTCACGCCTGTGATCCCAGCACTTTGAGAGGCCGAGGCGGGCAGATCGCCAAAGGTCGGGAGTTGGACACCAGCCTGACCAACATGGAGAAGCAAAATACAAAATTAGCCGGGCGTGGTGGCACATGCCTGTAATCCCAGGTCCTCTGGAGGCCGAGGCAGGAGAATTGCTTGAACTCAGGAGGTGGAGGTTGCGGTGAGCCAGTGCGGCACCATTGCACTCCAGCATGGGCAACAAGAGCGAAACTCCATCTCAAAGAAAATTACTGTGAGACTGAAAAATGCTTTCAGTAAGAATTTTTTGTGGTCTTTTAAGTACATAGAGGTGATGGTTGCATAACGCTATTTTTACTAAAATGCCTTCAGTTGTGCATTGTATTCACTTATTTTGAGACGCAGTCTCGCTTCGTCAGGTGGAGTGCAATGGTGCCATCTCGGCTCACTGCAACCCCGCCTCCCGGGTTCAAGCGATTCTCCTGCCTCAGCCTCCCGAGTAGCTAGTAGCTGGGACTACAGGTGCGTACCACCATGCCGAGCTAATTTTTGCATTTTTAGTAGAGACAGTTGTTTGCCATGTTGGCCAGGATGGTCTTGATCTCTTGACCTTGCGAACCGCCCACCTCAGCCTCTCAGAGTGCTGGGATTACAGGCGTGTGCCACCGCGCCAGCCAGTTGTACGTTTTAAAATGGTTGATGGTTGGCCGGGCGCAGTGGCTCAAGCCTGTAATCAATCCCAGCACTTTGGGAGGCCAAGGCGGGTGGATCACGAGGTCAAGAGATCGAGACCATCCTGGTCAACATGGTGAAACCCCGTCTCTACTAAAAATACAAAAAATTAGCTGGGC
>NW_016107436.1:1051090-1054267 GCF_001604975.1 Cebus imitator
AAAAAAAAAAAAAAAGAAACAAAGAAAAAAAAAGAAACAAAAGATCTGGTGGGGTGTGGTGGCTCATGCCTGTAATCCAAGCACTTTGGAAGCCAAGGCGGGCAGATCACCTGAGGTCGAGAGTTCAAGAGCAGCCTGACCAACATGGTGAAACCTTGTCTTAAAAAAAAACAAAATGAAAAAAAGAAACAAAAGATCTAAACTAAGGAGGCATGAGGACGGTGCAGAGGTTGTATACTATGATCATTTCAGAGACAGAATTGTAGGTTTTATTAACTAAGAAGATAAAGGGACGCAAATTAGTTATACAGGTTTTAATTCCAAACAACAGAATATCCAGGCTATTAATAATAAAATCATACTCAGGATTCATCCGGAAAAGAAATAACAAAAATAAATAAAATAAAATCAGTAAGTATTCTGGGCATGTTCAGTTTCAGTATTCAGGTAGGGGATTTTATTGGAAATATGGATCTAGAACTAATGGAAGAAGTTAAATTTAGGAGTCATTCACAAAGAGGCTTGAGAAACATGAAAATGTATTGAGAAGTACTTAGAAAACAATGTTAAGGGGGCTATGCATAGAGAATAACATTTGGAAGATAACTGAAGGAAATCACAGAAGCAAAATAGTACAATCTAATTTTTCTCCCGAACTGAAAGCAAAACCACTTTTAATACTATTGTAATAAGTATTATGACCTCTTCATGATACAATTTTTTCAATCCCAACAATTATCATCACAACCCAAAGCCATCTCATGACGACAGCTTTCTAAACACTAATTGCCGGAACACTGAAGAAAATTAATATGATACTAAGGTGTAACTTATTTCTCTGTAATTAAAAAAAGGGAGGCTTTCTGTTCTTAAAATATTCAAACTAGAAAGGACAATTTTAACTGAAGCTGTTCTCACAACCCTGTTTTTCAGCTATTGTAAGTTTGTTAATGGACAAACATGGTCATAACTGAAATTGTTAAATTATGTAAAAGTATAATTCTGTAACCTGAAGAACATCTGATGCCTTTTTCCTAGTCTTTTCAATGCTTAGTTCTTATTATATGTAAGTAAAATCATTTATCGAAGGCTTACTAAATACCGAACCCTGTATTAAAACACTTTATTATCTTGTCCTTCCAAACATCCTGACACTCAGAAGTTCAGTGATCTGCACAGAGTCATAGCTAGAATTTAAAACCTGCTACTTACATCTCAGGTATGACTCCAAAGCCCGATCTTCACTATAAAACTGCAATATCTGCCTCCCCTCTTCCCCACTTTGCATAGTTTCAGCATCTCCCAGAACATTAACAGTAATAATTTATTGGCAACTTGACCTCTTATTGTATACATACAACATGATTTATTTTCCTATTTACCTAGTACTAGCCAAATGTGCATGTATATTGATATTATGAACAAACCTGTGATTAACATCTTTGTATCAAGATCTGCCTCTACTTTGAACAGTTTCCTCATTGCCAATAGTTATTATTATTATTTTTTTTTTTGAGTCGGAGTTTCGCTCTTGTTACCCAGGCTGGAGTGCAATGGCGCGATCTCAGCTCACCACAACCTCCGCCTCCTGGGTTCAGGCAATTCTCCTGCCTCAGCCTCCTGAGTAGCTGGGATTACAGGCACGTGCCACCATGCCCAGCTNTGAGTAGCTGGGATTACAGGCACGTGCCACCATGCCCAGCTGATTGTTTGTATTTTTAGTAGAGATGGGGTTTCACCATGTTGACCAGGATGGTCTTGATCTCTTGACCTCATGATCCACCCGCCTCGGCCTCCCAAAGTGCTGGGATTACAGGCGTGAGCCACCGCACCCGGCGCCAATAGTTATTTTTAAATAAACAGGTAAATTGACACATACACGTAACACACCCAAAACTGGCAAGTAGCAGACAAGTGCTCTTCTAATTTCAGTTTCTTAGCTTTCATGTAGAATGAACAATTACAATAATAAAGGCTGAAAGAAAACAAAGGTATTATTGAAATACAACAGGGACAATCTAAAGCAACATGAAAAAGCAAGTTAATGCTGCTCAACATTAGCAGGCAAGGGAAATAGGGGAAAAAACTACACAAAAGTGGCTATCACAGAAAAGCCAGCTTATTACTTTAGGTTTTGTGGGAGACTACAGGTCACATAAAAGCAGTCTCAACAATAATGTGACCACATATGCAATCAACATTTACAAAATGAAATTAGATATAATGTATAATACAAATATTTTTGCCTATACTTTAATTTCCGAAGCATGGAATTCACTTAGAGAATGACTGAAATGTACATAAACATTCTTTTATGATAGACTAGAACATCTACATTATCATGACTTAGAAAAAGAAAACAGATGCAAAATAGTGTTGAGACTTTCTTGCCTGAAATTACAAGACTAAGTGTGTGTATGTGTGTGTGTGCACGCTCGTGTGCACATATATTTAAATCCTTTTATTCTCATTTGATCCTTTTGGCTGAACTTTATTCATATATTATCTGCCCTTCTTCTTTTAGCCACTCTCATGAAAGGCATCATTATTCAGTCATCGAAGCCAAGACTCCTTCACCAGCCCCCAACCTCTAGACATCAAGTGTTAACAAGATATCTTCCTAAATTTATCTGGAATTGAGCTCTTCTCTGTTAGAGTTTCCTTTCCAAGTCTATTTCTTCATAAATCTGGCATGTGAGATTTTAATTGGTCTGCCACAGTTTTCTCTTCATCAGTCAATGGTGACAGCTAGAAAATAAACAATAACATCTTTATTTCGAAAATCTTCAAAGACTGTTAAATCAGTTTACTTAACTTCTGCATTGTCACACTAATAAATGTTTCCATAAGCTTATACTTTGTATGTAATCACAGATTTAGAAAGACAAGGGAAAAAACAGTATTTGGCTATTTATATACAGGTCCTATGATATTTGAGCTTCTAAAGAACTTGCAATTAAGTTGAAGAAACAAGACCAAGAAATCAAACAATTTAAGGATTATAGCAGAACCAAAGAAGTCATGTTTGGATGCCATATTCTAAAAGTACGGTTGGCTGGGTGTGGTGGCTCACGCCTGTAATCCCAGCACTTTGGGAGGCCAAGGCAGGTGGATCACGAGGTCAAGAGATGGAGACCATCCTGGCCAACATGGTGAAACCCATAAAAATGCAAAATT
>NW_016107436.1:1055364-1066046 GCF_001604975.1 Cebus imitator
AAAAAAAAAAAAAAAGAAAGAAACAGAAGGCTGGGTGCGGTGGCTCACACTGTAATCCCAGCACTTTGGGAGGTCAAGTCAGGTGGATCACCTGAGGTCCAGCCTGACCAACATGGAGAAACCTGTTTCTACTAAAAATGTAAAATTAGCCAGGCGTGGTAGCACATGCCTATAATCCCAGCTACTCGGGAAGCTGAGGCAGGAGAATCACTTGAACCTGGAGTCAGGGGTTGCAGTGAGCCAAGATCATGCCATTGCACTCCAGCCTGGTCAACAAGAGTGAAACTGTGTCTCAAAAAAAAAAGAAAAGAAAAAAAAAACATCATTGCACAATAACTTCAGAAAAAGGAAAGACTTCAGGAATGGCTTATTCAGCAGCTTAACAATGTAAGGATTCAGTTTTTTGCATCTCACAGCTCTAATATCCTGGATGCCTTTATCCTCAAGCTGACAGCAAATGGCTTTAACAGTGCTAGGTCACACAACTCTACACAATGTCCAGAAGAAGAAAAAAAACTTTCTCTTCTCAGTGTTCTCTCAGCAGTGAGGAGTCTTTCTAGTTATCTACTTCCAGACTTTCCTTCCTCACATGTAATTTGGGTTACAAACCCATTCCTGAACCACTGTTAGTTAAAACAGAAAGTCTATTCCCCATGCCAATCAGATGCACTCCAGGAGCTAAGGATGGGGCCAGCTTCATCTCAGGCATGACACATATATTAAGAAAGTCAGTATAGTCATGTCTCACTTAATGACAGGAATATGCTCTGAGAAATGCATTGTTAGGCAATTTCATCCTGTGAACATCACAGAGGGTACTTACACAATCAGAGATGGTATATGTATATATACACCTAGGCTATATGGTTTAGCCTACTGCTCCTGGACTACAAATCTCAACAGCATGTTACTGTACTAAATTCTGTAGGCAATGGTAACACAATAGTATTTTTTTTTTTTTTTTTTGAGACAGAGTCTCACTCTGTCACCAGGCGCCAGGCTGGAGTGCAGTGGCGCGATCTCGGCTCGCTGCAATCTCTGCCTCCTGGGTTCAAGCAATTCTCCTGCCTCAGCCTCCCGAGTAGCTGGGACTACAGGCGCACGCCACCACGCCCATCCTGACCAACATGGCGAAACCCCGTCTCTACTAAAAGAAAAAAAAAGAAATAGTATTTTTATATCTAAACATCTGAACAGAGTACAGTAAAAAATACAGTATTATGCCGGGCGCGGTGGCTCAAGCCTGTAATCCCAGCACTTTGGGAGGCCGAGGCGGGTGGATCACAAGGTCAAGGGATCGAGACCATCCTGGTCAACATGGTGAAACCCCGTCTCTACTAAAAATACAAAAAATCAGCTGGGCATGGTGGCGCGTGCCTGTAATCCCAGCTACTCAGGAGGCTGAGGCAGAAGAATTGCCTGAACCCAGGAGGCGGAGGTTGCGGTGAGCCGAGATCGCGCCATTGCACTCCAGCCTGGGTAACAAAGCAAGACTCCATCTCAAAAAAAAAAAATACAGTATTATTTGAACTGGTTCCAACTAAAGAATGAGGTTAGGCTGGGCACGGTGGCAAATGCCTGTAATCCCAGCTTTCGGGAGGGGGAGGCAGGTGGATCTTGAGGTCGGGAGTTGAAGACCGGGCTGGCCAACATGGTGAAACCCCGTCTCTACTAAAAATACAAAAAATCAGCTGGGCATGGTGGCGCGTGCCTGTAATCCCAGCTACTCAGGAGGCTGAGGCAGAAGAATTGCCTGAACCCAGGAGGCGGAGGTTGCGGTGAGCCGAGATCGCGCCATTGCACTCCAGCCTGGGTAACAAGAGCGAAACTCCGTCTCAAAAAAAAAAAAAAAAAATACAGTATTATAATCTGGGACTACTGTCATATATGTGATCTACTGTTGACCAAAACGTCATTATGCATTCCATGTCTATACTCTGGTAGGCAGGAAAGAACAGATGCTGAGAAAGAAAAACAGCCAACAGCATCCACCAAAAGCTAAAGCAGGGAGGCTAAAGGGAAGTTGTAAGAGACTTTCACAGAGCACCAACAAACAGGCTGGCTGAAACAAAGTGTTATATGAGGAATTAATAGGAGGTACAACCTGAAGAATCAAGTAGTTACAAATCTGCCAACTATATAGGTCATCTCTAGAGAGACTGCCAAATCTAGAACACCCCAGACCTACAGAATCAGAGTCTCTAGGGCAGCACTGTCCAATAAAACTTTCCATGATGCTGGAAATATTCTATATTGGCACTGTCCAATGAGTAGGTGAGGAAATTAATGTTCACTTTTATTTAACTACCTGAAATTTAAATTTCCTTTTTTTCTGAGACGGAGTTTCGCTCTTGTGCCCAGCTGGAGTACAATGGTGTGATCTTGGCTCACTGCAACCTCCGCCTCCTGAGTTCAAGAGATTCTCCTCCCTCAACCTCCTGAGTAGCTGGGCCTACAGGCACCCACCACCACAACCAGCTAATTCTCTGTATTTTTTAGTAGAGATGGGGGTTTCACCATGTTGGCCATAGTGGTCTCAAACTACTGACCTCAGGTGATCCATCCACCTCAGCCTCCCAAAATACAGGCATGAGCCACTGTACCCAGCCTAAATTTAAATTTATATAGCCACATTAGTTTATGTAAATAGGAAAGCCAAGCTCTAGAAGAGCCACAAAACCTATATAATTCTGATATGCAGTTGGTTCCACTGATCAAACCAACATTTGCCCAACATATTCACAAGGACAAAATGAAAAACAATCATGTCTTACTACAACCCAAACAGTCACAGGATTTCCTTCTTCTATCTCAAGAAAAGGAAATGTTATTCTGACAAGACTTGTTTTTTTCATTTTCTTTTTGTTTTAGAGACAGGGTCTCATTCTGTCACCTAGGCTGGAGTACAGTGGTGTGGTCATAGCTCACTGCAGCTTCTAACTCCTGGGCTCAAGCAATCATCCCACCTCAGCCTCCCAAGTAGCTGCAACTACAGTTCACACCACCACACCCAGCTGTAAGACTTGTTTGTTCTCAACGAATCCATGTTGCTCCTTGTTATCGCTACAAAAGCATTCAGACCATCTGTTTAATAAATTCTCAAAGACTTTTTCCAGAAATTAAGATCAAGTTAACCAGTCTAAAGTTTGTAGAAATTTTTCTTCTTTATCACACATATTTTGGAAGATCATGGAACATCACATATTCTACTTTTAATGCCTTTTTAATCTTCTATTTATTGTTAAATTTGTTTTGGGGGTTTGTTTGTTTTGCTATTTTTTGTTTCGGTGTAAGTTTAGTCCCTTTATTCTTTTGATGACATCACTTTTATAACTGAGCATATTTAAACCTCAGTGTCAGCCAGGCACAGTGGCGCATGCCTGTAATCCCCGCACTTTGAGAGGCCAGGACAGGTGGATCACTTGAGGTCAGCCGTTCTAGACCAACATAGTGAAACCCCATCTCTACAAAGAATACAAAAAAAATTAGCTGTGCATAGCGGCATGTGCCTGTAGTCCCAGCTACTCAGGAAGCTGAGGCCAAAGAATTGCTTGAACCGGGGAGGTAGAGGTACATATAATAAAGAATGTGTGATTTGAGACTATTTATAAAAGCTTATCATATACATAATTTTTTTGCATTTAATTTACTAGCATGTGACACCACCCTTACTGTTTTAAATTCTATCTCTACGTTACCTCTATTCCCTGTTTAATTGCCCTTCCTTCCTCTACCATTCATCTCCTTGTGATATAACAGATATATCTAAAGTATCATTTTATAGTTCTAACCAGATATTATTCTATTTTTTCCCCTCCATTTGTAATATAAAGAATTCTTGATCAAACTGACCTGGGTAATTACCTTTCTGATTTACGGTAGCTACAAACCCATAATTCAAAGTATCTTAAGGCAAAATTTAGTGCAGAGTTGGTAAATAAATTCTACATATGCAGCTGCTCCTCCTTCCCATGCTTATGGCAGATAGTACTATTTTCTGCCATGCCCAGACACAGCTCCTTAATACAGATTCTAAGCAACCATTTTCCAGACATCTCAGTCTCACTACCACTTACAGGAACCAGCTAAGCTGCTAGATTTAACAAGTATTACCAAGTTTTCTGCCATGGTTACATAATACAAGACGGCACACTTCTTTATTAACCATGTCAAGTCCAAATGCTTATTTCAAAATAAATGGAAATAAGAGCTATTATACTTCAGGGTATCAAGAAAATCTTTTAATAGTTCAAACTGACTGCCGAATTTCAAAATTTAAGTTACGGCAGATTTATTTTTCAAAACAACACTCAGAGCTAAAAGTATATAAATCTAACCTGTCAATTGAAAGCATTACCTCCAGGTCTGTTTGCTTTTGCAGGTTTTGTATCACATTCATAGTCTTATTCACAGTTGCACAAATGCGGCTCTTAGTCTCTTTCTGCTCAGCAGCAACTGGTTTAAAGAGTGCATATAAAGTTTGATATCGAGACTTTATCGCTGACAATTCCTTTAAGAGTGTAACTGGATTTTTCTGTCAGGCAAAAAGTTAGCATGTATTAAATTATGGAAATGAAAGATTAAGCTTCTTTTTAGGAATTAAAATAATGTACCTACAATACATTCTACAATCCATTTAATTGAACACTGTTGAGTAGTTAATTATGCAGCCACGTGACATCAGAAGGGAGGTGGAGAAGAGAGAAAAGTATAAGACCTAGATCCTATTCTCAAGGAATTTATAGCCTAGGTACAGAAATAACCCACCAAAAAAATCAGAAATATTAAACAGAAAATAAGGTTACCTTAGATATATAACATTTGATGCACAGTCCACAATAATTAATTATACAATATTTCTAAAATATAATTCTAAATGCTATTCAGAAGAAGATAAAAGGCACTATTTGGACTTCTTCTTAAAGAATAATAGAACTTGAAACTACTTATAAAATACTTTTTTTTTTTTGAGACTGAATTTTGCTCTTGTTGCCCAGGCTGGAGTTCAATGGCGCAATCTCGGCTCACCGAAACCTCCGCCTCCCGAGTTCAAGCGATTCTCCTGCCTCCGCCTCCTGAGTAGCTGGGATTACAGGTGCCCACCATCACACCCGGTTAATTTTGTATTTTTAGTAGAAGTGGTTTCTCCATGTTGGTCAGGCTGGTCTTGAACTCCTGACTTCAGGTGATCCACCTGCCTCAGCCTCCCATCAAGTGCTGGGATTACAGGCGTGAGCTATCATGCTACCAAGCGCCCAGCTCTTTTTTGTTGAGACTCAGGCTGGAGTGCAATGATGTGATCTTGCCTCACTGTAACCTTTGCCTCCTTGGTTCAAGCAATTCTCCTGTCTCAGCCTCCTATAATCTCAGAGTAGCTGGGATTATAGGCACATGCCACCATGCCCAGCTAATTTTTGTATTTTTAGCAGAGATGGTGTCTCCACACGTTGGCCATGCTGGTCTTAAACTCCTGACCTCAGATGATCCGCCTGCCTCAGCTCCCCAAAATGTTAAGATTACAGCCATGAGCCACCAGGCCTGGCCCACAATTTCTTTTTTTTAAACTGAGAATGTAAAATACTTTAGATGCCTTAGAAAACAATTTGGCATTGATTCTGACTGTGACAAAAAAAATTAAAAGTAGAAAAAAATAGAAACAGTTTGGCAGTTCCTCAAAATATTAAACGTGAGTTACCATATGGCCGGCAATTCTACTCCAAGGTATATACCCAAGAGAAAGGAAAACACGTGTCTACACAAAAACTTGTAAATGTATGTACATAGCAGCATTATTCATAGCAACCAAAAGATGAAAACAACACAAATAACCATCAACTGATGACTGGATAAGAAAATGGAGTACAGGTTTGTAATCCTAGCACTTTGGGAGGAGGACCGAGGCAGGCGGATTACAAGGTCAGGAGTTCGAGATCAGCCTGTCCAATATGGTGAAACCCTGTTTCTACTAAAAAACACAAAAATTAGCCAGGCATGGTGGCGCACGCCTGTAGTTCCCAGCTACTCGAGTGGTGGAGGCAGGAGAATCACTTGAACCAGGGAGGCAGAGGTTGCAGTGAGCCAAGATCGTGCCACTGCATTCCAGCTTGGGTGACAGAGTGAGACTCTGCCTTAAAAAAGAAAGAAAGAAAGAAAGAAAGAAAGAAAGAAAGAAAGAAAGAAAGAAAGAAAGAAAGAAAGAAAGAGGCCAGGCACAGTGGCTCATGCCTATAATCCCAGCACTTTGGCAGACTGAGGCAGCTGGATCACCTGAGGTCAGGAGTTCGAGACTAGCCTGGGCAACACGGTGAAACCCCATCTCTATTAAAATACAAAAAACCAGCTGAGTGTAGTGATAGATGCCTGTAATCCCAGGTACTTGGGAGGCTAAGGCAGGAGAATCGCTTGAACCCAGGAGGCGGAGGTTGCAGTGAGCCAAGATTGTGTCACTGCACTCCAGCCTGGGCGACAGAGCGAGACTCTGTTTCCAAAAAAAAAAGTTAAGAAACATCCTAAGTGAAAGAAGTTAGACATGAAAGGTCACGTATTATATGATTCTATTTATTTGAAGTGTTCAGACAACCAACCTATGGAGACAGAAAGTAAATTCATCTTTGGGAGCGGGTGGGACAGCAGGGAAAGGTGATAGGGAGTAACTATTTATGGGTATGAGGTTTCTTTCTGAAGTGATTAAAATGTTACTGTGGCAATGGCTACAAAACTGTGAATACTAAAAGCCACTTAATTGTATACTTTAAAGGAGTGAATTTATTGGTATTTAAATTATAGCTCAATAAAGCTCTTTTTTTTAAAAAAGTTGTAGGGAAAATAAAAACCCACAGGTGAAACAAAGATGAGAGATGGAAAGAAGAGGAAAAGTGGGAATACCACACTTCAATGTCTTTCAAAATAGTACTTGAAAGATACTGACTAAGCCAGACGTGGTGGCTCACACCTGTAATCCCAGCACTTTGGGAGGCCAAGAAAGGTAGACCGCTTGAGTCCAGGAGTTCAAGACCAGCCTAGGCAACATGGTAAAACCTTGTCTCTACTAAAAATACAAAAAATAGCTGGGTCTGGTGGTGTATGCCTATAGTTCCAGGAACTTGGAGGACTGAAGTGGGAGGATTGCTTGAGCCCAGGAAGTCAAGGCTGAAGTGAACTGAGATCTTGTCACTGCACTCGAGCCTGGGTGACAGAGTGAGACCCTGTCTTAAAAAAAAAAAAAGGCTGGGCATGGTGGCTCACACCTGTAATCCCAGCACTTTGGGAGGCTGAGGCAGGCAGATCACGAGGTCAAGAGATCAAGACCATCCTGGCCAACATGGTGAAACCCTGTCTCTACTAAAAAAAAAAAAAAAAAAAATACGAAAATTAGCTGGGCCTGGTGGTGCGTGCCTGTAGTCCCCCCAGCTCCTCGGGAGGCTGAGGGAAGAGAATCACTTGAACCTGGGAGGCGGAGGTTGCAGTGAGCCAAGATGGCGCTGCTGCACTCCAGCCTGGTGACAGAGCAAGACTCTGTCTCAAAAAAAAAAAAAAAACTGACTCACACCAGTCTTTAAACTGAAAAGAACAGATACTACACTTGATCTTAGCCAAAAGGCCAAGAAACAATATCACACCAGTCTTTAAGTTGAAAGAAAGAAAGGAAGGAAGGAAGGGAGGCAGGGGGAGGAAAGGGAAGGAACAAAGGAAATGGAAAGGAAGGAAGGAAAGAAAGGAAGAAAAGGAAGGAAGGGGGGCTAGGCAAGGTAGCTCACACCTGTAGGAGGCTGAGGCGTGTGGCTCACTTGAGGTCAGGAGTTAGAGACCAGCATGACCAAGAAGGTGAAACCCCACCTCTACTAAAAAATACAGAAATTAGCCGGGCATGGTGGCATGCACCCGTAATCCCAGCTACTTGGAAGGCTGAGGCAGGAGAATCACCTGAACCCAGGAGGGAGAGGTTGCAGTGAGCTGAGATCACACCTCTGTTGCCCAGCCTGGGCAACAGAGTAAGACTCTGTCTCAAAAAAAAGAGAAAAAATAATAGGGAGTAGAATTCTAGCATTCTATGAAATAAACAGTAGAAACTGAACATTCATGAAATTTTCCCAATTTTTTATAAAATGTTAGGTTAACTTGTACTTATACCCAATCCAAAAAAATTTTTTAATTGTATGGATTTTTTTTTTAGCTGTAAAATACAGTATTTCTTGTTTGCTGGCAAGTGCTATCAAAGATAAATACTGGTCAGGCGTGGTGGCTCATGCCTGTAATCCCAGTACTTTGGGATATTGAGATGACAGATCACTTGAGGTCAGGAGTTTGAGACCAGCCTAGACAACATGGTGAAACCCTGTCTCTACTAAAAATAAATAATTTTTAAAAAGGATGGGCATAGTGGCGAACACCTGTAATCCCAGCTTTCGGAGGCTGAGGCAGGCAGATCACAAAATCAAGTGATTGAGACCGTCCTGGCCAACATGGTGAAATCCCATGTTTACTAAAAATGCAAAAATTAGCTGGGCGTGGTGTTGCATGCCAATAGGCCCAGCAACTCAGGAGGCTGAGGCAGAAGAATCGCTTGAACCTAGGCTTGAACCCAGGAGGCGGAGGTTGTAGCGAGCCGAGATCGTGCCACTGCACTCCAGCCTGGTGAAAGAGCAAGACTCCGTCTCAAAAAAAAAAAAAAAAAAAATTATCTGGGCATCATGGTGCACACCTGCAATCCCAGCTACTCATGAGACTGAGGCAAGAGAATCACTTGAACCCAAGAAACGGAGGTTTTGGTGAACTGAGATTGTGCCACTGCACTCTAACCTGGGTGACAGAGTGATCCATCTCAGAAAAAAAAAAAGATAAACATTAATTAAGCCTGATACCTGAGCTTTGGGGAAAAAATCATTATTGATTTAGTGATTTTAGTGTTAATTAACATTAATAGACAATGCTTGGAGATTGTTTGCTTTCATCCTCATGGACATGTATGTAAACTTACACTTAATGATTTTGTGGTATAAAGCAGAGTTAATGTTTCTAATCAACTAAACTTAGAATAATACATAGTTTTATGCAGAAATCACCGTTCATAAAATATAAATAAAAAATTTAATAGTATATCATTATCTTCCTCAGAGAATATGCTGACTGCCAGGACTTCTCCCTCAAACTTATTGCAGAACAGTTGCCCTAGAGGTAGCTATATTCTCTCTTGGAATTTCAGAGGCTTCCACAGTGGCTTTTGCCTTTGAACTCAATGATTATTTTTTAAAGGTTAGGGGAAAAAAATAGCCACAAATTTCACGTACTATTGGCACTCTCTCTCCATTATGCCATAACCAAACTTCCAATGTAATGACAAGATTTTAAGATTCTATAAACTTAGTACTTAATAGTATAATTCTTATGATCTATTACTATTAGAAATGCTATCAGAAAATTCTAAAGTATTCAGTTAAGGCTTCTTTAAAAAAAAAAAAAAATCTTATTTATTTTGGAGATTACCTCACCAGCTGAATCAGGATGATTAGTCTTGATTTCATATTCCAGCCTGTATTGAATGTAATCCAGATCAGACTCAGCTTTCTGGAACTAAAGATTAGCACAAATCATAATTGTGTAAACCAAAAGACTAATAGTAAACATGATACTTTATTCTATTTTTCTCTTTACATTTGTTAGGATTTCAATAATAAGTGATACATACTTATTTGAAAATGTGGAAATAAAAAGTATATAAAACATTCATTACCCGTAATAACTATGCTCTATTAAAAATTTTAAAACTAAGGCTGGGCGTAGTGGCTCACGCCTGTAATCCCAGCACTTTGGGAAGCTGAGGTGGGCAGATCACCTGAGGTCAGAAGTTGGAGACCAGCCTGGTCAACGTGATGAAACCCAATCTCTACTAAAAATACAAAACAATTAGCCCAGCATGATGGCACATGCCTATAGTCCCAGCTACTTGGGAGGCTGAGGCAGGAGAAATGCTTGAACCCCGGATGGGGAGGTTGCAGTGAACCAAGATCGCGCCACTACATTCCAGGCTGGGTGACAGAGTGAGACTCTGTCGCAAAAAAAAAAAAAAAAAATTAAAAAATTAGTTAACATTTAAAGTCATTTCTCTATGCCTCTCTCTTACATTTTGAACCAAAGTCAAGATACTGAGTACCCATTGTCAGATATTAATACAAAAAACTAATAATGACTTTAAGAATTCCCTAGGGTCATTGATACTCTCATCAGTTAGGCAGTGTTTTTCTACATCTGGCAGAAAATATAGTTTCAAGTTAAAACATAGAACAATCTATTTCAGGAATATTCACATTGTTACCTTTATTAGCAATCCCATTGATCAAAGAGTTACAGCTATGCACCACCAAAATTAAGAGGGCTTAAAGAGTCACAAACTTCACAGGAAAAGCTATATATGGTATAGGAGTAACAGTTTGAATAACCCCAATTTACTGAATCTGGGTGACAGCATGGGAACTTGATCTGTAGTAAACCTCCAAGGAAGAAAAAAGGGGAGAGCTGCTACCCTGAGGCCATTATGGATATCGGATGCCTGAATTAAAGCGAAAAGTTACATGTAAAAATATCAGTATTGGGCCGGGCGCGGTGGCTCAAGCCTGTAATCCCAGCACTTTGGGAGGCCGAGGCGGGTGGATCACAAGGTCAAGAGATCGAGACCATCCTGGTCA
>NW_016107436.1:1067006-1077119 GCF_001604975.1 Cebus imitator
CCCGCCTCGGCCTCCCAACGTGCTGGGATTACAGGCTTGAGCCACTGCGCCCGGCCAAGGCCAGTGTTTTTTAAATGATAATGTGTAGACAGATTTGACATGACGCTGTATGACTCGTTAAATACAAAAACACCCTTGGGCATGGCCTCTTTTTGTAAAAGAAATGTGTACATATACAAAGTTGAGAAGGACATATGACATGTTAAAAAGAAGTTTTTCTTTTTTATGAGACAGGATATTGCTCAATAGCCCAGGCTGAAGTGTTGTGGCACCATCACAGCTCACTCCAGTGTCAAACTCCTGGGCTCACGGGATCTTCCCACCTCTTTCCCAGTGCACCTGGAACTACTGGCACATGCCACGACACCCAGCTAATTTTTTATTTTTTGTAGAGATAGGATCTCATTATGTTGCCCAGGCTAGGTTCAAGCAATCCTCCCGCCTCAGCCTCCCAAAATGCTGGGATTACAGGTGTGAGCCACCATGTCCAGCATAAAGTGGTTTCTTTCTGCAAGTGGTATAATCAATGAATTATTCTTAACTTCTTGAAATTTTGCATCTTTTACAGGATCTTAAAGCATATATTGCCTTGAGTTCATCAAGGATATAACCATGGTTCTTAGAGTTTAGTACAGAAAGGAAAACATGATTTCCACAGTCATGGTCTCCTATTCCTAGCCCAAAACACAGGAGACGGTTTGCAGGGAGGTTGCTGTTCTTACTATGAACTTTATCACTGAACTAAAGATTGATTCTCAAAATTCTGAAGCCTTAGTGGAAGGGCAAACACTGTTAAAAGCAGTCCTCATGTCTAATAAGAAATGATGTACAGTTATTTTTAGTATATAAAAGATACTATTAGGACCTTTCAAATGTAAAGTAAGACAAAATGGCTGTCAGAAGTTAAAATGCTTCTAAGGTCAGAAGCTATCATCATTGAACAGAATTTCAGAAATAAACTAGTTCCCATCACTAATAATTTTTCTCATCATTGACCTAAATTGGAATGGAAAACTCTGCAATAACCAAAATTCTATCTTTATAGCCAAAACTTGGGGGAGGGGGGTCAGGTACAGATAGAAGAAAGAGAAAGTTTTTGTTTTTAAATATATTTTCCAGGTCACTATCTGATTTCCATCTCTAACATCAGGGAGTTGCTCTAAGCCTGAAAAATTAATGTTAGGTACATAATTACAAAGTGTGTTTAAAATGATTTCCAAAAAGTGGAGGCTTTTCATTTGTCCTATATACCTGTTAGATTAGATGTCGTGATTAAATTAATCAATAATTATACTTCCTTAAAAATATTAATGTGTGTGTGTCTGTGTGTGTACTAAGATATTCTTATTGGCATAATTGATTATATTAGGATATACTTAGGGATTATCTTCTCCTATAAGTAAGAGAAGTACACTAACCCATCAAACATGTGGATGGAGAGAATGAGGAAAGGCCAGGAGCCAGAGCAAATCAAAGTTAACAAAGGCTGTAAGCACTCAAGACCTGATTTCTTGTTTGTCTTAATTACCGAACAGACCACAATTCCATAGCTTTATTCAATGAGTTACATAACATTCTTAAGCACAACTTTAAATAAGAGTCTTTCAAGCTTGTTTTATTCATTTAATTCACCATAAATTATGGAATTTGTGGCTCCAGAAATTCCTCAGACAGACTGTTTATTCTAAGAGCCCTTAACATGTTTATGAAACAATTTCTTTACATATTTAAAAACTTGATATTTCAGTTCTGTTTGAAGTTTAGCATAGTCTCATGTAGTTCCTTGAACAGTAACTTCTTTTTTTTTTGAGACAGAGTCTTGCTCTGTCACCCAGGCTGAAGTGCAGTGGTGGCATCTCAACTCACTGCAACATCTGCCTCCCGGGTTTAAGCAATTCTCCTGCCTCAGCCTCCTGAGAGCTAGGACTACAGGCATAAATTGTCCTAAATTTGGCAAGTGAGAGCTCCAAGGTTTGAAAGATCTTTATAATAATCTAATGTATATATCACAAAACATGATGAGTTTGGGGGACATAAAACTCTAAAATGTAGACTAAATGATTATATATACATTATATATTTTATTTCATTTTCTTTTTTCTTTTCTTTTTTGAGATAGAATCTCGCTCTGTCACACAGGCTGGAGTGCAATGGTAGCATCTCGGCTTACTGCAGCCTCCACCTCCCAGGCTCAAGCGATCCTCCCAGTCCCACCTCAGCCTCCCAAGTAGCTGGGACTATAGGTACATGCCACCACGCCCAGCTTAATTTTTGTATTTTTAGTAGACAGGCTTTCACCATGTTGGCCAGGCTGGTCTCGAACTCTTGACTTCGTGTGATCCGCCTGCCTTGGCCTCCGAAAGTGCTGGGATTACAGGTGTGAGTTACCGGCCTGGCCTCTTTTCAAGAGAGTGGTTTTAGCTATAGTTTCCTATAATACCTGGGGGCCAAAAATGTGTTGATTATCAAATGGTACCAAAAAGAAATGGTTTCTACTTTTAAATAACCTATATTTTAAGATAATACCAAAGAGTACCCTTCTAATCAATGGTATGATGAAGTCAACTAAACTGTCAATTTTTTTTTTTAAGAGGGAGTCTCACTCTGTCTTCTATCATCCAGGCTGTAGATGCAGTGGCTCGATCTCGGCTCACTGCAACCTCCACCTCCTGGGTTCAAGCAATTATCCTGCCTCAGCCTCCGGAATAGCTGAGATTGCAGGCGCCCACCACTACACCAAGCTAATTTTTGTATTTTAGCAAAGATGGGGTTCACCGTGTTGCCCAGGCTGGTCTCAAACTCGTGACCTCAAGTGATCTGCCATCCTTGGCCTCCCAAAGTTCTGGGATTACAGGCCGTGGTCCACCAGCCCCAGCCTAAACTGTCAAGATTTTTTGCAAGACAATTATTAAAAACAGCCATCATTACAAATTAAATTATATAAATTAGCTGAGAATGGTGGCTGAAAAAATATTTTCTATCAGGCCCAGCCTGAAAAAATATTTTTAAAAAAGACAAGAAAAACAGCTTGTGCTAGGTTTGATGTGTACCTGTAGTACCAGTTACTTAAAAAGCTGAGGCAGGAGGATTGCTGGAGCACTGGAGTTCAAGGCTGCAGTGTGTTATAATCTCTCCTGTGAATCGTCACTGCACTACAGCCTGGGCAATATAGTGAGACCCCATCTCAAAAACAAAGGTAGGAAGGAAGAAAAGAAAAACAGCTTGTAGGAAGAATGTTATCCTCTGTGGAAAATTGTGTAAGAACATCTTATAATAATACAAAAGGGCAGTGCTGGCTTTTTTTCTTCCTTTTTTTTTTTTTTTTTTGATATGGAGTTTCACTTGTCACCCAGGCTGGAGTGCAGTGACTGGATCTTGGCTCACTGCAACCTCTGCTTCCCGAGTTCAAGCAATTCTGCCTCAGCCTCCCTAGTAGTTGGGACTACAGGTGACCGCCACCACGCCCAGCTCATTTTTGTACTTTTAGTAGAGGTGGGGTTTGCCAAGTTGGGCAGGGTGGTCTCAAACTCCTGACCTTAGGTGATCCACCTCCCTCAGCCTCCCAAAATGCTGGGATTAAAGGCGTGAGCCACCATGCCTGGCCAGTACTGGCTTAGTGAAGTCAGTGGGCTAGGGAATAAGCAGGGAGCAAAAAGGATGCCAAAGAAATGATGAAAGATAGAAAAATAATCTTAAGACTGGGCACTGTGGCTCATGCCTGTAATCCCAGCACTGTAGGAAGCCGAGATGGGTGGATCACAACGTCAAAAGATCAAGACCATCCTGGCTAACATGGTGAAGCCCCGCCTCTACTGATAATACAAAAAATTAGCTGGGCATGATGGCACGGGCCTGTAGTCCCAGCTACTTGGGAGGCTGAGGGAGGAAAATTGCTTGAACTCAGGAGGCAGAGGTTACAGTGAGCCAAGATCAGGCCATTGCACTCCAGCCTGGCAACAGAGAGAGATTCCGTCTCAAAAAAAAAAGGAAAATATCTTAAATGTCTCTGCTCTGAATCCTTCATTTTATAAATGAGGAAATAGCAAAGTAACTTGCCTCTAGTTCTATTTCCATTACTGTTTTCTTATGTAGCTAGACAAAGTTATAGACGATATTTAAGCCAGTAAGAGTCACTCATGTGGATGGAAAAACTGTAAACTCTTTTTTTGTTTTTTTCTTTTTGAGACAGGGTCTTGCTTTGTTGCCCAGGCGAGTGCAGTGGCACGATCACAGCTCAATGGAGCCTCAACCTCCTGGACTTAAGAGATTCTCCTGCCTTAGCCTCCTGAGTAGCTGGGACTACAGACGCATGCTACCACACCCAGCTAATTTTTGTATTTTCTTGTAGAGACTAGGTCTCGCTATGTTGCCCAGGCTGGACTTGAACTCCTGAGCTCAAATGACCCTCCTCTCCTGCCTTACCCTCTCAAAGTGGTGGAACTACAGGTATGAGCCACCATGCCCATCCAAAAATATAAATTCTTCACCTAAAATTAAAGGTTTTTTAAAGTTTTAAATTAATATCACTAAAGTTATAAAGTTAGTCAACTAAAAATTCCCTCTAAACACAACCTGGTAGTATGGTACAGAAAAATAAAAGAATTGGGATACCTGGTAGAAATTCTAGTCCTGGTGTCACTAACCAGTTATGTGGCTCTAGGTTAAGTCCCTCTTTGGGTCTCCCCTATCAAATGAGAGTTGGAATCTAAAATCCCTTTCAATATTAAAATTCCATTATTTCTTTATATGACAAATAAACGCATTTATCAAAAAGAAAAATGTTACCTTCTTCTAATAAATTAAAAATTTACATTTAAGCCTCAGATTTTAATGTGTATAGTGAAATCTAATTCCTTGTTTTCTCCCTAAAGATGACTTTTGCTTGTTTCGGCTACTTAAGTTTCTGCAGCCTGCCCATTGTTCTTCCCAAACACCAAAACCCTATAAGCAATATTGCACTACTCAGAACTATTTACACAGCAGAGACAATATTGATAGGGTTCTAGGATCTGGTGATAAACAGATTTATTTTTTTAGTTAGATGACAGGAAATTTACTAAGCAATTATGATGATCTAAAACTCATTAGGGTCTGATTAATCATGTAAATTGATACTGATAAACATCATTCACTGCCCTTTCAGTTATAAATCAAGCCTCCTGGAAGCCTTGTAAATCAGTGAGGTTATTGTTTAACTTTTTAGGGGCACTGGAATATTTAAAATAAAACTAGTGATTTTTTTTTTTTTTTTTTGAGACGGAGTTTCGCTCTTGTTACACAGGCTGGAGTGCAATGGCGCGATCTTGGCTCACCGCAACCTCCGCCTCCTGGGTTCAGGCAATTCTCCTGCCTCAGCCTCCTGAGTAGCCAGGACTACAGGCACGCGCCACCATGCCCAGCTAATTTTTTGTATTTTTAGTAGAGACGGGGTTTCACCATGTTGACCAGGATGGTCTCGATCTCTTGACCTCGTGATCCACCCGCCTCGGCCTCCCAAAGTGCTGGGATTACAGGCGTGAGCCACCGCGCCCGGCCAAAACTAGTGATTTTTTAAAAGGCCAAGATATTCATATTTCAGAAAGCAGTTTTCTCCAAAATCAGTAATAAAAATAAAGGGGAAAAGTTTTATACTGACCTGAAAAGTGTTTAATAAAATACAAAATTTAGCTGAAAAAAGTCTATGGAAATCATCATGAAAGCACCCCAAGGGAAGCCAGGTTACATTCTGCCAATTATATTTCTGATTTCCCCCATTATTTTGGAATATTTGCATTATAATTACTGGTTGAACATCCCTAATCTGAATATTCAAAATGTGAAATGGTCCAGTGAGTTTTGGATTTTGGAGCATTTCAGATTTTGGAATTTTGGATTAGAGATACTCAACCTGTACTAGTTGTTTTGTTTGTTTGTTTTTTTGGGACAGGATCTCACTCTGTCACCCGTGCTAGGGGGCAGTAGCGCAATCTTAGCTCACTGCAACCTCTGCCTCCCAGGCTCAAACGATTCTCATGCCTCAGCCTCCCCAGTAGCTGGGACTACACGCACATGCCACCATGACCAGCTAATATTTTGTATTTTTGGTAGAGATGGGTTTCACCATTTTGCCCAGACTATTCTCAACCTCCTGAGCTCAAATGATCCACCCACCTCTGCCTCTGAAGTGCTGGGATTACAGGTGTGAGCCACGGCGCCCAGCCTGTACTAGCTTTTAATATGACCAGTTTAAGGCTTTAAGTAAGTGGCATGGGGTATTGCATACCACTCAACTATTAGGCAGCAAGGAGGAAAAAATATATTGTGGTTGTCACAATATATTGTGTGATCCCCAGTTTTAAAACACTTGCTTTTTACAAACAACCCATAGATTCTCACTGCCACGGTATGTCTCCTACAAAGGACTAGTGCTCTTAAAGCTCCAAACACCTCTTGTGAGAGACCTTATCTCAACAGCATTAAATCACATACAGTGAAAAAAAGTATTTCAGTCTCACCTATGGTGGGCTAGGCATAGAGAGAAGAGTTGGTAGACAGATGTGTTCTGGACTCAATAGGCTTAGAAAGGCACTGTCCATAGAAACATTTTAAGGGAGAACTATCTTTTTTTTTTTTTTTAAAGGTACTCAAATGTCAACTTTATTGTTTTTATATATACATCTTTTTGTACTGAAAACTGTAAAAATAGCATAAAGTTTGCTCTTATTGCAACCCAAATTTTTGAAAGCCAGAAAATCTAATTATTATGCTCTAGCCAAGCTAGCTAATGCTTTCTTTATCCACAAGTAACTTTGCTTCAGTTTCTTGATGTTGGGTGTCACCTCACTGACTTTGGGCTTCTAAAACACATGGGAATACTTATATCCTCTTGGCTTCTTCGGGTCAAATCAAACAGTAGAGCTAAAGTTATTCAAATACATTCAAACTACACAGATCCCTTATAAATTACTAGTATCACAGTAGGAAGAAAAAGATACAAGAAAAATACATCCTAGAACTCATTATCAAAATTATTGGTGTATAATCTATACTAGCAGAGAGTAGCTTTCTCGGTCTGCTATATAAAATTACCAGCAAGAAAAAAAAGTGCAAGAATAAGGTTTATCGCTGAAGTGGCTTGCTGTCATAATTCCCTATTCTAGCATTCTCAGACCATCCACTAGACACAAAGAAACTGCAGGGACATTTGAACATTCCTCTTCTTGATGAATATGTGTGTGTGTGTGTGTGTGTGTGTGAGACGGAGTCTCGCTGTGTCTCCCAGGCTGGAGTGCAATGGCACGCTCTTGGCTCACTGCAACATCTGCCTCCCGGGTTCAAGCAACTCTCCTCCCTCAGCCACCTGAGTAGCTGGGATTACAGGTGCACGCCACCACACCTGGCTAATTTTTGTATTTTTAAGTAGAGACAGGGTTTCACCATGTTGGCCAGGCTGGTCTCCAACCCCTGACATTGTGATCCACCTGCCTTAGCCTCCCAAAGTGCTGGGATTACAGGCGTGAGCGCCACCGGCCCGGCTGATGCATTCTTAACTCCCTTAAGCCCAGTGTTTGTTAGTGTTCTTACATGCTTCCTAGGACCTCTGCCAAGTAACATGTATCTGAATCTTGCCATCCTTTCTCTCTGCACAGGCAGCAATGTTCTTACTCCACCCCTCCTGTAAGGCAAATCATCTCCGACTTCCCTGAGGACTGCTGCTCCTATAGACTCTCGATGAAGTAAACCTTCTGGTAAAGGGGAAGGGAATTCAGTACCAGCATTGAGAGTCAGCTTACTAAGGTTCTTTATCAATGTGTCGGAGAAGTTTTGAGAGGCCCCTGAATCGTCCCGGGAATTTTCTTCGGTGAGCATTTGTGAAGACTCTGGGCTGAAGGTTGGATTAAACTTCTGTGTTGGGTCCATCCTCGTCTTGACACAACACTAAGCTTCTCCTGGATCTTTGAAACCCAGCATAAACTGATGACAGACCCTCAAATTGCTACAAGGTAGCCTGGAAAGAGACTGAAAACCAGAGCTCCAAGGAATGGTGGAAGAACCGACAGTAAACCAATGTTGAGAATTAAGTATCTTAATGGAACTAGTTTGGCTATATTATTAATCAAAATACCTACTTTCATTTTTTAACTTTTTAAATTTTTGAAATGAGCTCTCACTATGTTGCCCTGGCTAGTCTCAAACTCCTGAGCTCACACAATCCTCTCACCTCATTCTCCCAAAGTGCTAGGATTAGAGGTGTGAGCTACTGCGCCTGGCCAGAATCTGCTTTTCGTACATTTTCTTCTCTTCAGTGTACATTTAGAAACACCTTTATCTACTCTCCTTTTACTTTGTTCATGGCTTCGGTTTACTATCTTCTGTATTATATTTTAATCATGTTTACATGGTAACGTCACCACATGATTTCAAACTTCTTCCTGGTAAGAGCTCTCTCTTTTTTGTATCCTTAGTTTTTAATATACAGCCTAATGTGCAGTGATGAAAGGGAATCGATGAAAGAACAAATATTCATTCATTTGAAAGAACAAACTACCTGGGAACCCAGCTACCCTTTAAAACATGTTTAAGGAGAAATATTTCAAGTTTCCATCAAGCTAAGGACTACCTATATCATGTTTACACAATCAAAATTGGTTTTATTGGTTTTTGCCTTTTTCTGCTGCAGAGAGTGTTGACTATTTATTATCCATTCTCTCTTCCAAACAGAACAAATGCATGACTATGCTTGTCCAAAACAGATAAGCAGTAATATATCCTCACACCAGGTCACAGACATATTATTGGCAATAATCACCAGAGGGGATGAAAGTGGGCAGGGGCTTCAGGTTCATCAGTTCCCAATTCGCAGGCTTTTACAGAACAATTGTTAGGATATATACATGAGCCTCTGCCTCTAAAAGGCTAGTTTTATCAGTCAAAGTAGTCTACTTAACTTTTTCAAATGACAGCTGCGACCATGCACAGTGGCTCAGGTCTGTAATTCTAGCACTTTGGGAGGCTGAGGCAGGTAGATCACTTGAGTCCAGGAGTTCAATACCAGCCTAGCCAACATGGTGAAACCCCATCTCTACAAAAAAAATACAAAAACTAGCTAGCGTGGTGGTATGCACCTGCAGTCCCAGCTACTCAGGAGGCTGAGGTAGGAGGATGGCTTGAGCCTGGGAGGTCCAGGCTCCATTGAGTGGTGATTGCATCACTGCACTGGGTGACATCACTCCAGCCTGGGTGACAGAGCAAGACTCTGTCTCAAAAAAACAAAAAACAAAAAAAGAAAAAGATAGCCTAGATTAAACCAACATATTTCAAAATTGTGGCACATGATACCAAGAAACTCAGTGCCTTAAAAACTGTTAATTTATTCTCATGGACCTGCACAATGACCCATCTCAGCCTCTGAAAACAGCTGGGATTACAGGCCTCCACCACCATACTTGGCTAATTTTTGCTATTAGTTTTTGTTTTGCTATTAGTTTTGTTTTGTTTTGTTTTGTTTGAGTCAGAGTCCTACTTTGTTGTCCAGGCTGGAGTGGAATGGCGCAATCTTGGCTGACTGCAGCCTCCATCTCTAGGGTTCAAGAGATTCTCTTGCTTCACCCTCCCTATTAGCTGGGATTACAGATGTGCACCACCACACCTCGGCCTCCCAAAGTGCTAGCAAGGCTGAGTTTGGTGGCTTTGCTTCACACAGCAGTTCTGGAGGATGCCTGGTAGGGCCTTTGCTACTGGTGTCTCTCACCCTCTTTGAATCCATGAGATATTCTCATGGAGCTACAGGAAGCATAAGAGTATGCAGAAAGATTGAGGTATCTTAGAGGCCCAAGTTTAGAACTGCACACTGTCAATTCTACCCACATGCCACTGGCCAAAGCACATCAAGAGGAGAAAAATGTACCCTGCCCACCACGAAGTCATGACAAACATGTGGATACAAGCCGAAGTGAAGAAATGGGGTAAATTATTCAATTTACAACAATACTTCTATTTTCTTTGAGAAAAATCAAAGTAGGTCATGGTAGTACATGTAAATGAGAGGGATGGTGTTATTGAAAGCATGTTCAGATAAATTATTTAGCTTATATACGTATTTTTTTAATTTCTTTTTTTTTTTTTTTTTTTTTT
>NW_016107436.1:1079169-1087286 GCF_001604975.1 Cebus imitator
TTTTTTGTAGATACAAGAGGTTTTGCCATGTTGCCCAGACCAAAAACTTTTTTTTTTAATTAGCTGGGAGTAGTGGCACATGCCTGTGTTCTCAACTACTTGGGAGGCTAAGACAGGGGAGTATCATCTGAGCCTTGAGAGGTCAAGGCTGCAGTGAGCTATGATAGTGCAACCTGGGTAACAGGACAAGACCCTGTCTCTTTGCAACCTGGGTAACAGAACAAGACCCTGTCTCAAAAAAGAAAAGAAAATAGGCAAAAGATTTTACGGCATTTCACTAAAGAAGATGTACCAGCTACAAATAAGCACATGGAAAGAGATTCAATGTCATTAGTTAAGGAAATGCAAGTTGAAACTGCAATGGGGCACCACCACACACCTATTAGAAACCCTTCTAACAGCTTCAAATTAAAGCTGATATTTTTGCACCAACCTAATACCAAGTGTTGATAAGAATATGGAAAAACTAGAACCTAATCAATAGCTTTGGGAATGCAAAATATTACAACCACTTTGTAAAATATTTTAGCAGTTGCTTATAAGATCAACCATACTTCTTTTTTCCCCAATGATAACATTTATCATGCTACCAGCAATCCCATTTGACTACTGATTCAAGAGAAATGAAAACATTATGTCCACACAAAGACGTACTCCAACCAATGGTGGCTGACTCCCAGAGTCCCAGCACTTCGGGAGGCTGAAGTGGGAAGATCATTTGAGCCCAGGAGTTAGAGATCAGCCTGCCAACATAGTGAGACTTCATCTCTACAAAAAAATTTTAAAATTAGCCGGGTATGGTGATGCACATCTGTAGTTCCAGCTCCTCAGGACGGTGAGGTGCAAGGATTGCTTGAGCCTAGGAGTTTGATGTTACCGTGAGCTGTGATCATACTACTGAACTCCAGCCTGGGTGACAGTATGAGACCCTGTCTCTAAAGAAAAAGGAAAAAATATTGTTAAAAAAAATTAAACAAAGACATTTGGCAGGGCAACACAGGAGGATCACCTGAGCTCAAGAGTTCGAGACCAGCCGGGCGCAGTGGCCCATGCCTGTAATCCCAGCACTTTGGGAGGCCAAGGTAGGTGTATCACGAGGTCAGGAGATAGAGTCCTTCCTGGCTAACATGGTGAAACCCCATCTCTACTAAAGACACAAAAAATTAGCTGGGCATGGTGGCATGCACCTGCAGACCCAGCTACTTGGGAGGCTGAGGCAAGAGAATCGCTTGAACCCAGGAGGCAGAGGTTGCAGTGAGCAGAGGTCGTGCCACTGTACTGCAGCCTGGGCAACAGAGCGAGACTCCATCTCAAAAACAAAACAGTTTGAGACCAACCACCGCCATTTTATTCATAATAGGCAAAATGTGGACATGACCCAATGTTCATAATTGGTAGATAAAGAGTGTGTGATATTGTTAACAATGAATACTACTCAGCAATAAACTGTCCAACTACTAATATGTACATCATGGATGAATCTCAAAGTGCTATGCTAAGTGCAAGAGATGAATCTCAAAACACTGTGCTAAGTGTAAGAAGCCAGACACAAAAGATTGTATAATGTATGATTCCATTTACATGAAATTCTAGGAAAGGTTAAACTAGAGATCACTGGTTGCCAGGGAGTTTGGAAAGAAGAGGTTGACCACAAAGAGGCACAAAGGGGTCTCACTCTGTTTGTTGCCCAGCCTGGTCTGGAACTACTGAGCTCAAATGATCTTCCCACCTTAGCCTCCTGCGTAGCTGAACCTACAGGTGTACCACAAAGGAGCTTTTTGTAAAGTGACAGAAATGTTACACATACTGGCTATAGTGGTGGTTACATGACTGTATATATTTGTCAAAACTCATCAGTTCACTGGGCATGCCACACCCCTGTAGTCCAAGGTACTCAGGAGGCTGAAGTGGGAGGATCGCTTGAGTCTAGAGTTCTAGGCTGTGCTACATTATGATTCCACCTGTGAATAGTCACTGACCTCCAGTCTGGACAACACAGATAGACTTCAGCTTTGCTTAACAAACAGCTTGCTTACTTTTATTTTATATAATTGTATCTCAATAAAACTCATTATTTTTAAAAAGTGATGGATCCACATTATTATATCTCATAATTACAAGAATAAACTGTAAAAGAAGCACTCTTAGGTTTTAAATTCAACTATTTCCTAGACAATATGCTAAATTAACACCAATTAAGATCTGGAGGACAAGGCACACTGGCTCACACCTATAATCCCAGCCCTTTGGGAGGCCTAGGCAAGAGGACTATTTGAGCCCAGGAGTTCAAGACGAACCTCACCAACATGGTGAGACCCTGTCTCCACAAAAAAATTCAAGAAAATATTAGCCAGGCATGGTAGGACACATCTGTGGTCCCAGCTACTCAGGAGGCTGAGGAGGGAGGATTGTCCAAGCCTAGGAGGTCGAGGCTGCAGTGAGCCATGACTGGACCACTGCACTCCAGCCTAGGAAACAGAGCAAAACTCTGTCTCCAAAAAAAAAAAAAGACTTAGGACAAGTAACTGTAGGAAAAATATACAGCAGAAATTGTTTTCATCACAACCAATTCATCATAAAACTCAAATAAAACCTAAAGTTTGCCAGAACCTATCCAAATATGTAACAGAAAGCAACAAATTATAAAGTATTATTCAATTAGACAAACCATAACTACTTAGATATAAAAAAATTCTCTAGATATGTTTCATAATGCAGTAAAATAGTGAGTTTTTAATTAAAGTTTTTTTTTCAAATTATGACTTTCTAAAAGATACACTGCTAGTAACATTGTAGTTTTCAGCAACAAACGTTGTGATAAATTATTCACTGATACTGAAGAAAGATGTGAGGTAAGAATCAAAATTCTGATGTGCATCCTGCTTTCAGATGCTTTGACAATACTATTGCACTGCTAGCTGTAAAGTACAGTAGTGCAATAAAGTCAGAGCATTCGTTAGCAGTAATTAGTAGGAAAGGAACACAAAAGCACCTTGCATCAGTTGAAGCTTCAGTGTGAAACGAATTTAAAGTAGGATTGCCATTTTGGACAGAAAACATCCAAAACCAAAAAACATTTATATCAATTTTTTTTTAAAGGATAAGACTTAAATATCAAAGTAATGTTGCTTATTGATGCCTAATATACAAATTAACATTCAAACAGAAACATGCATAGATGTAGACAGGAATTTTGTAAATATGCCCTAAGCTTTAATAGTAATTAGAATGGGTATTGTTAATACTTGAGGATTGGTATTAACAAAACCGGTTATAATTACTACTAAGGCAAAGTTGTAAAAAATAATTCTGTTCTCTGCAGAGATATTGTTTAGCTCCTACTGCAAGGCAATTTACTAATTAACTGCCACATAAAACAAGCTCTTTGAATAAAAGTATCAAAGAAAACAAATGGAAAGTAAAATAAGTTTCTCAATCTCTACCTAATCTATCACTCTGGAATCTAACCCACAATACAAAGAAAACACAAAAGCACTTACCATCTTAGGCTTTTTACTAAAGGCCGTTATAACAATGGAAAGGAATCAATGTGCTCTAAACAGGACATGAACCCTATCTAACTGAATACTATCCAAGGGGATTTTAAAATTTCAGTTAACTCCTGAAATCTTAAATATTATAGCCAGAAGGCATCCCCATTTCCTTCAAACTTAGAAATATCAAGAGAAAATGATAACAGGGGGAGGTGGGACTGAGATTTAAGTAACAAGTTTCCTCAGTTCCAAGCTAGTTAACATTCTAATTTTTTAACAGATAAGAACCCAATCAGAAGAAATAGTATCATAGTATTACACTGTATTACCTTTTGTGTAAAATCACTAGTAGTTCCAGGAAAGAAGGAAGCTAAACAAATACCACTCTATCAAGAAGTGAAGGGGAAAAAGTTAGAGAACAAAAATTGCCCTATAATAAGCTTATTCTCCCATTAGTAATGTTGATTGACGCAGAAATACATTTCTGTTATTTTCGCCAACCTCCCTTTAAACAGTCCGGTTCAGCTACTTAGTCAGATTGAGCCTACTAAGAAATGGACTCATATTAAGGACAGCTGAAATGTAAGTGTCTTGGTGTCAAATCCCAGGTCACATAACTCAAATATCAGGATATTTAACTCTAGTAGCTAAGTATCAGGTGTAAAAAACAAATTTAAAGAACAAGTGTTTTCTGAATTGGAGGTTATTACAAACAAGAAAAATATGAAAAAAATTTAAGGTATCAACAAAATTAGGATAAACACTTTCTTTTCAAATTAAATATTATGTATTCTCTTTTTATAAATTAAATAATGAGTGCTAGTTCCTTGACAAATCCTTTACTAATTGATGTAAAACTAAAAATCAGAAAATAGCACAGGAAATCATTTACCCTTAAAATCTTAGAAACTAAACTGGTCCACAAGCAAAACATTGTTTTCTAAAAGCACATGGCAAATCTGAAGATGAGATGCACTGTTTTCTACTATCAAGTCTCAAAGCAGTAATATTTAAAGCCATGATAAAAATTCATTTTTAAATCCTAATTATGGAAAATAATAAACTGAAAGGAAAAAAAAAGCTACCACTAATTTACTTGCAAGGATGTAAGAAAGGAAAAAACCTCATTTCTTTTCTTCCTGTCTTCAAAAAGAATTTAAATACTATCCCATCATTCAAACAATATCTAAAAGTTTAAATGTCTGGCTACCTCATAATTTTCTAAAACCTACTTTTTCAAAATGTTTACTTCATCATTGTTCACGTAAAAGAGAATTTGTTCAATCTAAAGAAGTCCTATGAGAATACTGACTCTATTGCAAAGGCCAAAGTTTATAAATTAAACAGCCAACTTGAGAAGCAAACAACCTGTTAAAAGCAGAATGGGCATCATTTAGCAGAAATGAATTTAAGCAGAAATATCTGTCTCAGTAGGGAGGAATTCAGAATGGGAGAAGGGCAAGATAGTCTTAACATTTAAGCCTGTTGACAAAATCAAATTACAATACTTAATATTTTGTTTTTAAAAAGACGATAAAAAATAATAAAACTTAGAACTAAAAGTTCATTATTACACATGTGAATATCTGCAGGAAATTCTTCCTTCTTCCCTGCCATTTCTCCCTACACTTCTCCAACCCCACACACGCTGCACAAAGAAAATTTAAACACAAAATGTTAAAAGCAATTGAAAGCCTTAAAATTAAATTTGCATATGAGAGGCATTCCAATTTATTAGCACATCACATATATCAAGGCCTCACTTTTTCTGGGGTGGGAATGGGGGGTGGGTGAGGTTTCTTCCAGGATCACCACACGTCCTTTCCAAGGCAGAAGTTAGAGACCTAAGATTTAGCTTGGAGAAACCAGGGAAGGCACAAACGATACCTAAGCAGTAATGCCAGGGAATGGCATGGGGAAGAAGGACTGATTACAAATGAAGAAGAAACAAGTTTTTTACTTTTTTTAAACTTATTTTCTTTCTTTCTTTTTTTTAGGAGTCTCGCTCTGTCCCTGGGCCCAGGTGCAGTGGCATGATCTCAGCTCACTGCAACGTCCATGTCCCGGATTCAAGGGATTTTCAGCCTCCCAAGTAGCTAGGACCACAGGCGCGCGCCACCACACCGGGCTAATTTTTGCATTTTTGGTAGAGACGGGGTTTCACCATGTTGGCCAGGATGGTGTCCATCTCTTGACCTCGTGATCCGCCCACCTCGGCCTCCCAAAGTGCTAGGATTACAGGCGTGAACCACCTCACCCGGCTAATCTTATTTTATTTAATAGACAAGCAAACAAAAAAAGACAGGAGCTCAGAGGCAGGCGCTTCCTCCGAAGTCCAGGTTTCTAAGGAAAGCAGCCCAACCTGGAAAAAAAAAAAAAAATGAAAAAAAAAAAATTCCCATAAGGAAAAAAAAAAAAAAAAGGTAACGCAGGACGAAAAGGACTGAAGACAGAACAAGGGAAGTAAGAGGAAAAAAGCGCGGGCGATCAAGCTGGTAATCTAAGGATAGGAGGGAGGGAATAAAGAGGGCAAGTGAGAGACAGATCCTTAAAGAAATCTAGAAGGGCAGCCCCCCCCAACTGGGCGCCCCCGAGCAGGCCAAACACGCCAGCAACAACGGGAGTGCTTTCTAATTCTTCACCCCCGTTTTCTACTTTCACAGATGAATGAAAGTGGACAACTCGAGAGCAGGGTGACTCAATCCCGCCCGCGCTCCAGAAAGGAGCTCGCGGTTCCGATCCCCTTCGCTCAAACCTCTTCTCTCACCCAAGGTCTGCCACCTCCGGACCAAACAAAAACGGGTCTAGGGGCTTCCTTGGCCGTTAGGAAGTTGTGTATACAAGCCTAGCATCCTTTCTCAGACTTTCTCCGCCCGCCTTTGAGAACATGAGCGGTGTCGGCGCTACTGGGATTTCTCCCCGCCCCCCTCGGTTTATTCCCCACCCCACCCTCTGTTCCCCTTTCTTGGAGTGTGAACCACCTCTCCTTTCTTGGGACTCTTAGGGACGGTTCCAGTCACGTTTTTTTGGTACAAACACTGAATGCGGTCTGCACCGGGCGCAGTTCCGTGAGAGGTGTAAATCTGAGGGAAACGAACAAGGAATTCCAAAGGCCCCGCACCCTCAGCGTCTCCCGCCATTTCCCTGACGAGTTTCCCGGATGTAACCCCTTCCCCCGCGGCACTTTAGACACCACGGTGGCGGCTCCCTTTGGTGCAGGAGGAGGGAACTCGATTCTGGTCCAGCCTCCGCTGCCGGGAGTTTCCGGCGACTCCAATTCGTGCCCCACCTTCGAGGCCGTTGGGAAAAAATAAACTACCCAGTAGATCTCCTTCACTTTGCACTCACCATCAGTTCCAGCTTATCGACCTCCGCCTCCATGTTGAATAGTTGACATTCCTCAGACCGCGGCGGCGCTTAAGCCACAAGCCATACTAGCATGGAGGGCCTCCATTGGACAGCTGTCACTCAACGTCTCGCACTCATTGGCTCCTCCGTTCCACCGGCTCCCGCCCATTGGCAACTGGGTAACGCCCCTCTGCATGAGACACATTTTCCTGTTGGGCAAAGACACAAAACGCCGCAGGAGGATTGGCTGCTGTGCACATTTTGTTTTCCATTGGCTGCCCCCTGCTCTCTACTTTCAATTTTATAGTTAGGGCGCAGCAGAGAAGAGCTTGCGATTGGTGCAATCGGAAGAAGAGCCGACCAATCACACGAGAGCTTCCACCGACAGCAGAGGGGACGTAACACACCTTCTTTCCTCTCCTGCTTCCCCTCCCCTTCTCTCCCGACTTCCCTTATTCATACTAGAAGCGCCTCAGCTCTGATTGGCCGGGACACTGTGCTATCTCAGCCAATCACAAGCAAGGCTGTGCTCCTACACTATCCGAAGAGCGAATCATGCAGAAACCGTGTCCACGATTGGTCCCTCCCTGACAAGTATTTAATTTTGAATTTTTCTTTATGGCGTGGGAGAGGCTACAGCCCGGACTCCATCGACTCCCCCGGCTCTTAGACTAGTAAGTGCAGGGACGATTATTTCTTTGTTATCCAAGCTCGTGTCTTGAGTAGGTGGGCCTGTTGCTGCTTGTGTTTTTACTGTTTAAGGAGTTGGGGACTTTGGCTGGACACGGAGGGGAAATGGAAAAAGAAAGGGGAAGTTTGGGGCTGGGGAAGAAATGCTTGGCCTGGCTTCATCTTAAGCATACTTCTATTTAATTAACACTAAGCAAAATATGTTTTAGAGCAAAGCATCTGCCTTCCTTTTGAACATTTCTTTACATGTTTACTGCTCAAAGTCACAGATCAGCGACATCCGCATCTCTTGGTTGCTTATTACAAATACAAATTCTCGGGCTCCACCCGGATTTACTGATTCAGAATATGCATTTTAACAAGATTTGCCTCAGTGATTTTCTATGCACATTAAAGTTTGAGATGGTACATTTCTTGACTGGGAATATTACTATGTTACTCGGTATTGTCTGGCATCGTGTCAATTTTAAAAGTGTATCCTGTTTATTGAGTGCCTAATACTGTGCGGGACGAGACTTTAGGGAGCTGCAAAAACAAGACAGGAACAAAAAACAAAAAAAAAAGCTTTTTCTTTTTTTTTTTTTT
>NW_016107436.1:1087951-1090034 GCF_001604975.1 Cebus imitator
CACCACCATGCCCAGCTAATTTTTTGTATTTTTAGTAGAGACGGGGTTTCACCGTGTTGACCAGGATGGTCTCGATCTCTTGACCTCGTGATCCACCCGCCTCGGCCTCCCAAAGTGCTGGGGTTACAGGCGTGAGCCACCGCGCCCGGCGACAGAACTTTTTTTTTTTGAGACTGAGTCTTACTCTGTCGCCGAGGTTGGAGTGCAGTGGCGTGATCTCGGCTCACTTCAACCTCCGCCTCCTGTGTTCAAGAGATTCTCCTCCCTCAGCCTCCTGACTAGCTGGGACTACAGGCACACGCCACCATGCCCAGCTAACTTTTTTACTTTTACTAGAGATGGGGGTTTCATCATATTGACCAGGATGGTCTTGATCTCCTCAGCTCCTGATCCACCTGCCTCAGCCTCCCAAAGTGCTGGGATTACAGTCATAAGCCACTGCGACCGGCCATCATTGCCCTTTATGTAAGTCAGTTTCATATGGTTTAACCTAATATATTGGTGAAAAGGGTCAAGTGTTTGTCTACTATCTTTCCTCTCAACTTCTGACTTTGAACATAGAACATAAGCAGTTAGATGTCTTTATATATCCTATTGTCACTCCTGTAATCAGATCCTCATCCCGTAGACAGTTGCAATAGGCTTGTAAGTGGTCTCTTTGTCTTCAGTCATGGTCCCATAAATCAAATTTCCACAATGCTGCCAAAATGTTCTTTCTAAAGGACAAGTATGAGCATGACAATTATCTGCCTAAAATCCATTATTGTTTCTGATGTCTTGGTCCTTATCCACCCTCTAGCTTCATTGATCCCAAACAAAACTTTATGTTGCAGGATATGCTTAGGCACAATGAGTCCTTTCTGTGATTCCCCTGACATACCTTTCTGTGAAATGTTTTCATGTTATTCCCTCTGGTGAGATGAGTCCTCCCCAGGTCCACCTTAACCTATCCCCTTCATCAAAGCTCAGCTTAAGGAAAATCTTTTCCAAAAACCTCAACCCTATGAAAGAGTTATGTACCCTTGCTTTATTTCTCCATTAACATATACATTTCCCATCATAACCCATACCATATTGTATACCCGTTTACTTTCTGCTTACCCATCTCTCCCAACTATAAACCCTTGGAGGGCAGGGATGTGTCTTGTTCATCTTCATAGCAAGTTATCACTATATGTTGACTTAAACTTAACTTCTGTATGTTAAAAAATCAGATATAGTAATCTCAAGCAGTAAAAAAAAAAAAAGAATCAAAGAATAATAATGATAATAATGATAAAACTTACTGCCTGCCAGGAACTGTAAATACTTTACCTGATTTACTCATGTACTCCTCAAAACTCTGAAGTAACTTCCTGTTAATATTATTAAATTGAGCCAGGTGCTATGGCTCACGAATGTAATCCCAGCACTTTGGGAGGCAGAGGCGGGTGGATCACGAGGTCAGGAGTTTGAGACCATCCTGGCCAACATGGTGAAACGCTGTGCCTAAAAATAAATAAATAAACAAACATACATACATACATACATATATATTATTAATTCACAGGGGAGGAAACTGACACAGAAAGGTTAAAAATCTGTTGGAGGTCATAAATAATAATTTATGACAGTATAGTAGAGCCATGATTTGAACCTATGCAGTATAAGTCCCTGGTCCTCACCCTTAACCCCTACAGTATACGTCCTCTTGTTTTTTGTTTGGTTGGTTGGTTTAATTTTGGGGGGGTTTCTGAGGCAGAGCTTCATTCTAATTTTTATATTTTTAGTAGAGATGGGGTTTCACTATCTCTAGACCAGTTGGCCGGGCTGGTCTCAAACTCCTGACCTCCAGTGATCTGCCCACCTTGGCCTCTCAAAGGGCTGGGATTACAGGTGTAAGCCACCATACCTGGTCTATAATATTGTCTTTATTATTGTTTGATTTGTTATCAGGAGCTCCAGATATACCAGTTTTCTGGTTCCTTAGCCTAAAAATCTTTTAATGAAAAGAGGATATAAGTAAAAATGAGAGTAATTTCTAGAGATCATAGAATTACTTAGGATATATTTATGTTGTTGTTTTTTCTTTTTTTTTTTTTTT
>NW_016107436.1:1090757-1094562 GCF_001604975.1 Cebus imitator
GGCAGCTGAGGCAGGAAAATTGCTTGAACCCGGGAGGCAGAAGTTGCAGTGAGCCGAGATCGTGCAACTGCACTCCAGCCTAGCCAGCTGACAGAGCGATACCCCATCTCAAAAAAAAAAAAAAAAAACCATAAGGGCTGGGTGCAGTGCTTCACACCTGTACTTTCACCACTCTGGGAGGCTAAGGCCAGTAGATTGCTTGAGCTCAGGAGTTTGTGACCAGCTTGGGCAACATGGTGAAACCCTATCTCTACTAAAAATAGAAAAACCAGCCAGCCATGGGGATGCACCCTTGTAGTTCTAGCTACTCAGGAGGCTGAGGCAGGATTGCTTGAGTCCAGGAGGTCAAGACTTCAGTGAGCCAAGATCATACCACTGCACTCTAGCTTGGGCAACAGAACAAGACCCCGTCTCAGAAAAAAAGGAAAAATGTTTTAAGGAATCACAAAAGAATGAGTTTCTATTCAATGTTAACAATTAAAATCTCACCTAATCCAGCAAAAAAGAATGTGTAGGTCTCATTATCCTTTTGGAAAGGGGATCAGTATATGTATTTTAAGCTAGAGGAAGACTCCTATATACTCTTTCAATTTGGGCAATTATCCTCTGGAAAGTACTTACTGCTTTTAATAAAGTAATGATACATAAAAAAAAAAAAAAAAAAACCTTGCTTTTTTGAGCTCTTGTTCTGACTGAGGTAGAAATTTGCTATTCTCCACTTTTGCAAGAGCTGTGATTATTTTTGGATGGAACAACTATCTAGGAATTATCTTAGACTGCATGTTTCTACCCTGACAGATTTAGCATAGTTCCTTAATCCTCTGCATGTGCCAATCACTGTATTTAATTAGCAGGAGATTAGATAGAAGCACTAATGACCCAGGTTAGACACACAGACACAGACACACATACACACACACACACACACACACACACACACACACAGAGAGAGAGAGAGAGAGAGAGAGAGAGAGAGAAGAAAACATGACTTAGTTCCTAGACATCTTTTTTATTGAAAAATAATTCCCAAAATGACAGACATTGGCTTGTGTAGGACTCTTTGGAATTTGAATGCATGGACATTGGAACAGCCACCAGGAGAGGACTAGCAAGAGATGGCCCTGTTTCAGAATGGTGGTACTCAACTTTTCCAGCTAATGGAACATACCAAAGTTTAAACGTCAAACACACTACTAGCCTTATTATTATTATTATTATTATTATTATTGAGACAGTCTTGCTCTGTTACCCAGGCTGGAGTGCATTGGCATGATCTTGGTTCACTGCAACCTCCACCTCCCATGTTCAAGCAATTCCCTGCCTCAGCCTCCTGAGTAGCTGAGATTATAGGTGCATGCCACCACGCTCAGCTAATTTTTGTATTTTTAGTAGAGATGGGGTTTCCCCATCCTGGCCAGGCTGGTCTTGGACTCCTGACCTCATCATCCACCTGCCTCAGCCTCCCAAAGTGCTGGGATCGAGCCACTGCACTCCAGCCAACAAAAAAAATGGTAGTCCAGTTTAAACCACACTTCTGTAATCCTGACTCCCAGTTGTCAGAGGCAACAGTACTGTCTTGTAATTATTTCTTCTGGTATTTGCCTTCATATTTCTAAGCAACATTCATACTATTATTTCATGATTTTTTTTTCAAGTTTAGACACTATATAAATTTAGACAAATACTGACATTTTCTCTCCTTCTTCCCAGTATACCTACATCATCATTTTTGTTTAAATAAATAGTCAATGCTTATAATTTTTTTTTGAGATGGAATGTCACTCTGTTGAACATGGTGAAATCCCATCTCTACTAAAAATACAAAAATTAGCCAGGTGTGCACCTGTAACCCCAGCTACTCAAGAGACTGAGGCAGGAGAATTGCTTGAACCCTGGAGGGGGAAGTTGCAGTGAGCCGAGATTGTGCCACTGCATTCCAGCCTCAGAGACAGAGTGATACTCCGTCTCAAAAAAAAAAAAAAAAAAAAAGAATTCTAGGATGGAGCCAGGCATGGTGTCTCATTCCCGTAATCCCAGCACTTTGGGAGGCTGAGGTAAGAGGACTGCTTGAACACAGGAGTTCAAGACCAGCCTGGGCAACAGAAAAAGAATGGGGGAGGACCGTGAAGGGTCAGATGGAAGACAAAAGGAGGTTATTCGGGGAGTTTCAGATACTAGGGCTCCCAACCAGTGGACTCAGCATTAGGTAGAAGTTTCCAGTGGCATTTGTCTATAGAAGGTCGTGACCATACAGGAGTTCAAGACCAGCCTGGCTAACATGGTGAAAACCCATATCTACTAAAAATAAATAAATAAATAAATAAATAAAATTAGCTGGCCATGGTGGCGCACACCTGAAATCCCAGCTACTCTGGAGGCTAAGGCAGGGAACTCATTTGAACCTGGGAGGCGGAGGCTGCAGTGAGCCAAGATCATGCCACTACACTCCAGCCTGTGTGACAGACCAAGACCCTCTCTCAGGAAATAAAAAGATCCTGACCATAGATTTGATGAAGTGTAACCTTTTTTTTTTTTTTTTAGGCAGCCGTGAGATTACACCTTCCTAGGAGGCTCTCCTAAATATCTTCCTCATAGTATTTTTATCTTGTGGTTTTGTTTTGTTGTTTATGTGCTTGTTTGTTTTGGAGACAGGGCCTCCCTCTGTTGCCCAGGCTGGAGTGCAGCGGCACAATAAAATTCACTGCAGCATCAAGCTTCTAGGCTCATGTGATCCTCCCACCTCAGCCTCTTGAATAGCTGGGACTACAGGCTTGTGTTGTTTTAAGTTAAACGAACAAAAAGTCAGTCCTTTAGACATCCCGTGTGTTTAATAATCCCTGCTTCACCTTCCTTCATTATTTCAGCAGGAAGAAAAAGTGATATAATAGAGGTGAAGTCAACCAACTATGTTTGGTGTGTTTTCTAAGCCCCTAAGGAAAATTAAGAGCTTTTCTTAATTATCAAATTGGAACCTGATAGGCTAATAAGATGCTATCAAGAATCTCATCTTCTGGCTGGGCGTGGTGGCTCACGCCTGTAATCCAAGCACTTTGGAGGCCAAGGTGGGCGAATCACCTGAGGTCAGGAGTTCAAGACCAGCCTGACCAACATACCGACATGGTGAAACCCCGTCTTTAAAAAAAAAAAAAAGGATCTCTACTTCTAGGAGGAGGGCTGTGGATAGATGCACTGCCACCGTTTGCCATTAGGGGTGCCCTCTGCAAGTCTTGGAACCAAACCAGTGCTCAGTTTTTACAACCTGCAACAGGGTAGTGGGGTTTCATCAGCCAGTGGAATCTGAGCACTGAGCAAGTATAGTGCTGCATACCAAGTGCTGAAAGGTTTCTGAGTGAACAAAAGTGGAATGAATGTGTATTTTAAAGGCCAATTGTTCCCATTCAAATCTGAGTTTGAAGGGAAAGAGGCCCAGACCTTGAGGTAATTTTCAGTTCTGCTACTTGAATAACATCTTTGTTCCTCAAGTAGCAACAACTAAAACCAGCAAAGCCCTTCTGGAACTTCGGCTCAAACTAGCTGTGACTTAATTTTCTTCAGAAAAGGATCCAGACTGAAATGTGAATATACTAGATAATGTTTCTGTTCTGTTTTTCCATTTCGTACTACAGCTACAGAGACCATTTTATTGAAGGTTTCCAAACTGTTCACTTGGTCACAATCAAGATAATGGTAACACATATTTAATGGTAATATATTTAATGTTAAATTGATCATTATGATATATCGATATATAGATGTATGTTAGCATATAGTTTATTAGTATGTATATATATATATATATATATAT
>NW_016107436.1:1096882-1104539 GCF_001604975.1 Cebus imitator
AAAAAAAAAAAAAAAAAAAAAGAATGCCTAAATGGAGCCCAGCAGGTCTTAGCCTCATTTTACCCAGTCCCTATGCAAGGTGGAGTCACCTGGTTGAAACGCCTCTATTTTGTATCCTTTAACAAATCTCTCCCTATCCCTCCTTCCTCCCCACATTTCCCAGCCTCTAGTGTCCTCTGTTCTACTAGGTAATGCTTTTATTTGACATTATTTTATTTATTTATTTATTTTTGAGTTAGAATCTTGCTTCGTCACCGGGCTGGAATGCCATGGCATGATCTCAGCTCACTGCAACCTCTGTTTCCCAGGTTCAAGCGATTCTCTTGCCTCAGCCTCCTCAGTAGCTGGGACCACAGGCACATGCCACCATGCCCAGCTAATTTTTGTATTTTTAATAGAGACAGGGTTTTGCCATGTTGACCAGGCTGTTCTCAAACTCCAGGCCTCAAGTGATCTGCCCGCCTCAGCCTCCCAAAGTGTTGGGATTACAGGCATGAGCCATCTCACCCAGCCAGTGATGTTTTAAAATACTTTATTTTATTTTAATTTTTATTTATTTATTTTTAAAATATTATTTCCTTTACAAAAAAGATGGTGTTTCACCATGTTGGTCAGGCTGGTCTTGAACTCCTGACCTCAGGTGATCCGCCTGCCTTGGCCTCCAAAGTGCTTGGATTACAGGCGTGAGCCACCACGCCCAGCCTAAAATGCTTTAAAATAACTGTTTTAAGGCCCACACCTGTAATTCCAGCACTTTGGGATTATGCCACAGGGTGTGGTGGCATGTGCCTGTGGTCCCAGCTACTGAGGAGGCTGAGGCAGGAGAATTGCTTGAACCCGGGAGGTGGAGGTTGCAGTGAGCCGAGATTGTGCCACTGCACTCCAGCCTGGGAAACAGAGCTACACTGTGTCCCAAAAAATAAAATAAAATAACTTTTAAAAATAATAATAATAAAATAACTTTTAAAACACCCATGTCTAGGCCGGGCGCGGTGGCTCACGCCTGTAATCTCAGCACTTTGGGAGGCCGAGGCGGGTGGATCACGAGGTCAAGAGATCGAGACTATCCTGGCCAACATGGTGAAACCCCGTCTCTACTAAAAATACAAAAAAAAATTAGCTGGGTGTGGTGGTGCGCGCCTGTAGTCCCAGCTACTTGGGAGGCTGAGGCAGGAGAATTGCTTGAACCCGGGAGGCGGAGGTTGCAGTGAGCCGAGGTCGCACCACTGCACTCCAGCCTGGTGCCTGGTGACGGAGTGAGATTCTGTCTCAAAAAAACAAAAATAAATAAAAATAAAATAAAATAAAACACCCACATCTTAAATTTGGGGTAATTGTAATTTCATTTTACAGTATATTGCCTATTTAATCTAGTCTCACACCACAGCATATCAAAAAGAACATGGAAGACTTACAGGTCTAAACTTTATGGCATTGTAGTGACAGATTGTCTAATCTTTCTTACCCTCAGTTTATTCTACTGTAAAAATGGGAATAAAAATCTTCCTTGTCAGGGATAATACCTTGCAGAATAGTGAGGGTTAACTGAAAAGATGTATGTGAAGATGCCTAAAAGTAAAGGGGTGTTGAATAAATGGTTAATGTTTCCTCATCTTACTACCAATTCCGCCTGTCACAGTGGATGCTTAGTAGATGCTGCTGATAAAGAAACATATTCTTTTAATAACTGACTATAACCCAACTACAACCATTTTCACTACTATAAAGAAAGGGAAATTCATTTGACTTAATGAAGAAAAGCAACACAAGCAAACCAAACTTAGAGAATAATATAATGCCAAGACCGAGATCTCTCAAGAGATAGTTTAAATCTGGGTTTACATTTTCCTCTACTTCAGGGCTCTTCTGGGATGTTGGTAGTGACCTATTTCTGAACCAAGATGGTGTCTATAAGGGTGTGTTCATGGTATGATAATTCATTTAGCTATATACTTAAGATCTGTGTATTTTCTATATGTATATATTATTCTTCAATTAAAAATGTAAAAAATTTCTCTGCAGAAACCATGCCCAAGTTCAAACAACAAAGAAGAAAGCTAAAAGCCAAAGCCAAAAGATTATTGAAAAAAACAGAAGCCTCCCACATTCAGTCCAAGCTAATTACACCTCCTCCTCCACCACCCTCACCAGAAAGGTAAGGAATAATGTGGAACAGAAAAAAATACTAGAAAGATCTGATCAGTTTAAGATAAAGTTTCCAGATTTAGCAAATAAAAATAGAAGGCAGGGCCAGGTGCAGTTACTCATGCCTGTAATCTTAACACTTTGGGAGGCTGAGGCGAGTGGATAACCTGAGGTCAGGAGTTCGAGACCATCCTGGCCAATGTGGCGAAATCCTGTCTCTACTAAAAATACAAAAACTAGCCAGACGTGATGGTGGTTATCTGTAATCCCAGCTACTTGAGAGGCTTAGGCAGGAGAACTGCTTGAACCCAGGAGGCAGAGGTTGCAGTGAGCCAAGTTAGTGCCAGTGCACTCCAGCCTGGGCAACAGAGCAAGACTCCATCTCAAAAAAAACAAAACAAAAAAAAAGAAGGCCCAGTTAAATTTGAATTTCAGATAAACAGTGAATAATTTTTTCATATAATTATGTCCTATATGATATTTGGAATATATTTATACTAAAATTATTCGTGCTTTATCTGAAATTAATTTTTTAATTTTAATTTTGATTTATTTATTTTTGAGATTGAGTCTTACTCTGTCACCTAAGCTGGAGTGCAGTAGCACAATCAAGGCTCACTGCAGCCTCGACTTCCTGGGCTCAAGTGATCCTCCCACCTCAGCCTCCCAAGTAGCTGGGACCATGGGTGCGTACCACCACACCTGACATATTTTTTATTTTTTGTAGAGGTGGAATCCCACTACGTTGCCCAGGCTGATTTCAAAATCCTGGGCTCAAGCAATCTTCCCGACTCAGCCCCCCAAAGTGCTGGGATTACAAGTGTGAGCCACTGTGCCCAGCCTGAAATTAAATTTTAACTGGACGTCCTGAATTTTACTTGGCAAACATAGTTTAAGAATTCTATAGGAGCACAGGGAAAACTTCCCCTTCCATTTCTGAAGGTTCATGGAAAAATCAACTAACAAAAGAAAAAGATTAATCAAAGAAAAGACATACAAATGTATTGATGTGCACACAGGGGAAAACCACAGAATGATTATCCCAACCCCTCAGTGGGGTTCAGTACCTTATATACCATCTTGAGGTTGCAGAGAGAATGGGAGCTTAGATTGTGTCAAAACAGCTTATGGGAGATGGAGAAGAGGAGGCCTGGCTAGCAAAGGTGGTCTTGTTTGCGATGAAACCTCACAAGTAGCAGCCCTCAGAGACAATAGATGGTAAATGTTTCTTTCAGATCTTTAAAGGTGCCAGGCTTTCTGTGAATCTTTTCTAGATCTGAATGGACAAGGGAAAGCCTCAGAGAAAGTCTGGCAGCATCAACGCAGATTTTCTTTACAGATGCAAATCTCTCCCACCAGAGACAACTTCACGGCTATTACTATATTTCTAGTCCTTCTGCATACTATCCTGAACTGTGTCAAGGACATCTATTTTGGGGCAAAATATTTTGGTTTCTGGCCTGGCACAGTGGCTCATGCCTGTAATCCCAGCACTTGGGGAGGCCAAGGTGAGAGAATCGATTGAGCCCAGGAGTTCAAGACCAGCCTGGGCAACATAGTGAAAACCTCATCTCCAAATAATAAAAGTAAAGTTATAGCACTGAAATGTCCTTTGATGTGATAAAAAAAAAAAAAAAAAAAAAAAAAAAAAAAAAAAAAAAAAAAAAAAAAAAAAAAAAAAAAAAAGAAAGAAAGAAAGAAAAAGAAAAAGAAAAGTAAAGTTAAAAGAAAGAGAAATATTTTGGTTTCCTTCACTTCATTTGAAGTGAAAATAACAAGGAATTATATTCAAATGCAAAGTAACTACTTTTTTCTTCCCTTGTGAATTTAATGGCATAAATCTGGTAACTAAATAATGAAAGAAGGGCATAGGACTGCAATTGCCTGACAGGTTCTCCTTGTCCATTGCCCAGAAAAAGCCAGTTCACTGAGATAGTGGAATTGCAGTAGAAAAAGAACTTAATAAATGCAGAGCTGACTAAGTGACAGACCAGAGTTTCTTACTATAATCAATTTCCCCAAAAATTCAGAGACTAGGGTTTTTTAAGGATAATTTGGTAGATAGCGGGCTAGAGAATGTGGAATGCTTATTGGTTGGGTAGAGATGAAATCACAGGGGGTCAAAGTGTGTTCTTCTTGCTGTCTTCAGTTCCTAGGTAGGATCACAGAACAAGTTGAGCCAGTTTTCCAGTCTGGGTGGTGCCAGCTGGTCCATCAGAATGCAGGGCCTAAAAAATATCTTGGGCCAGATACCAGGGCTCACACCTGTTATCCCAGCACATTTAGAGACAAAGGCAGAAAGATCACTTGAGCTCAGGAATTCAAGACCAGCCTGGGCAACACAGCAAAACTTTGTCTCTATTAAAAATTAAAAATAAACCAGGCGGGGTGGCTCAAGCCTGTAATCCCAGCACTTTGGGAGGCTGAGGCGGGTGGATCACAAGTTCAGGAGTTCGAGACCAGCCTGGCCAATATGTAGAAACCCCATCTCTACTAAAAATACAAAATTATCCAGGCATGGTGGTGCATGCCTGTAATCAATCCCAGCCACTCGGGAGGCTGAGCCAAGAGAATTGTTTGAACTCCAGGAGGTGGAGGTTGCAGTGAGCCGAGATCTGGCCACACTCCAGCCTTGGCAACAAAAGGGAAACTCTGTCTCAGAAAAATAATAAAAATAATTAAAAATGATTATCCAGCATGGTGGCATGCACATGTAGTCCCAGCTATTCAGGAGGCTAAGGTGTGAGGAATGCTTGAGGCCAGGAGATCCAGACTACAGTGAGCTATAATTGTGCCACTGCACTCCAGCCTGAGTGACAGAGACCCTGTCTCAAAAAAAGAAAAAGACCTTGAACAGCAATCTTAGGTTTCACAATAGTGATGTTATCCATAGGAGCAACTGGGTAGGTTAGGAATCTTGTTGCCTCTGGCTGTATGACTCCTGAACCATAATTTCTAATCTTGTGGCTAAATTGTTAGTTTTACAAAGGTGATCTAGTCCCCAAACCAGGACAAGGTTTGTTTTGTGAAGGGGCTGTTAGCATCTTTGTTTCAAAGTTAAACTGTAAACTATATTTTTCCCATAGTTAGCTCTACCTATACCCAGGAATGAAGAAGGGCAGCTTGGAGGTTAAAAACAAGATGGGTCAATTAAGTCAGATTTCTTTCACTGTCATAATTTTCCTCTGTCAGATTTTGTTCTCACTGTCACAATTTTTGCAAAGGCAATTTCAGGACTAGAATTTAAAGCTTCATTTAAAATATTAGTTTAAGTTTGGGAATTTATTTTCTGACACTCACAACTTAAATGGGCCATTCAAAGAGATGAGACTCTGGGCCAGCATGGTGGCTCATACCTGTAATCCCAGCACTTTGGGAGGCTGAGGCTAGAGCATCACTTGAACCTAGGAGTTCAAGGTTACAGTGATTAAAAACAAAAAAGAAAGAGATTCTGAGTTCCTAGGGGGCTGGTTTTCACAGTAACTTTTTTGTTATAGCTCTTTTTACAGAAAGTTTTTTAAAACAAACAGACCCTTGCAGTGCAGTAACCATGATAATACCACCTTGATTCATTTCTCTCTCTCTTGAATATTGTAATAGCCTCCTAACTGGTCCTCCTGCTTATATCTTTGTCCCTCTGCCATGGATTCTCAATGCAGTAGCCAGAGCAAGCTTTGGAAAAAAAAATTTTTTTAATTAGTGCTTGTTTATTTAATTCTATTTACTTCTTCTTCTTCTTCTTTTTTTTTTTTTTTTTTGAGACAGAGTCTTGCTCTGTCTCCCAGGCTGGAGTGCTGTGGTACCATTTCTGCTCACTGCAGTCTCCACCTCCTCCTGGGTTTAAGCAATTCTCCTGCCTCAGCCGCCCAAGTAGCTGGGACTACAGGTGTACATCATGACACCAGGCTTTTTTTTTTTTTTTTTTGACAGAGTTTTGCTCTTGTTGCCCAGGCTGAGTGTAATAGCGAGATCTTCGCTCACTGCAACCTCTGCCTCCTGGGTTCAAACTATTCTCTTGCCTCACCTTCCCACCACACACAGCTAATTTTTGTATTTTTAGTAGAGATGGGGGTTTCACCATGTTGGCCAGGCTGGTCTTGAGCTCCTGACCTCAAGTGATCTGCCTGCCTCAGTCTCCCAAAGTGCTGAGATTACAGGAGTGAGCCCTACACCCAACCAATTTTGTTTACTTCTATCAGGTGCGTGTGTGGGCTCCCTATAACACACCCAGTTTCTAACATGGTAGTTACAAGACAGGTGAGACTATTTACCCATTGGTCTTCTTTTGTTTAATTTTCTGTCAAAGTAAATACAGTTACATTTAATTGCTAGATAGTTTTCCCCAATCATGTTGCCATAGTACACAAAGTTAATGCTAAAATGTAACTTACCTAATCCCTAGATCTCAGCTCACTGCAACCTCCACCTCCCAGGTTCAAGCGATTCTCCTGCCTCAGCCTCCCATGTAACCGGAATTACAGGTGCCCATGACTGCGCCCAGCTAATTTTTCTATTTTTAGTAAAGACAGGATTTCTCCATGTTGGCCAGGATGGTTTCGAACTCCTGACTTCAGGTAATCCACCTGCCTTGGCCTCCCAAAGTGCTGGGATTACAGGCATGAGCCACTGTGCTCGGCCAACAGGTATTTTCTTTAGGAAAAAATTTCAAGTTAATAAACCACTTTAGGCCAAAGTAGGAATTCACCATTCATGCTTACTTTGTGATTACTGAGTTTCTATTTCAATTCAATGGAAATGGATTTGGTTTTTGTTTGTTTTTATGAGGATTTGTTGTACATATTATTACATCACCCAGGTGTTAAGCTCAGTACTGGATAGTTACCTTTTCTGTTCCTCTCCCTCCTCCCATCCTTACGCCTTGTGAAAAGTAGAGTCATGTTTCTCCTTTACTTAAAATTCTCTAATGTCTTTTTCTATCAGAATAAAAATTAAAGTTCTTGGTATGACCAACAGGGCCTTTATGATCTGACTCTGACCTTATTTTATTTTTTTAGACGAGGCCTCACTCTGTTGCCCAGGCTGGAGTTAGTGCAATGGAGATCTGAGCTCACTGCAATCTCTACCTCCCTGGCTCAAACAGTCCTCCCGCCTCAGCCCCCGGAGTATCTGGGACTAGCACACGCCACCATACACAGCTAATATTTGTATTTTTTTGTAGATTTTGTTTTTGTTTTTGTTTTTCAGATGGGGTCTCACTCTGTCACCCAGGCTGGAGTGCAGTGGCACAATCTTGGCTCACTGTAACCTTTGACTCCAGGGTTCAAGCAATTCTTGTGCCTCAGCCTCCTTAGTAGCTGGGACCACAGGCGCGCACCACCATATTTTGGTAGAGACAGGGTTTTGCCATGTTAGCCAGGCTGGTCTCAAACTTCTGAGCTGGAACAATTCATCAGCCTTGGCAACCAAAAGTGCTGGGATTATAAGCGTGAGCCACTGCACCCAGCTTAATTTTCTAAGTTTTTTTCTTTTTTTTTTTTTTTTTTTTTTTTTT
>NW_016107436.1:1104714-1107546 GCF_001604975.1 Cebus imitator
ACCTCGTGATCCACCCGCCTCGGCCTCCCAAAGTGCTGGGATTACAGGCTTGAGCCACCGCGCCCGGCCCTCTAAGTTTTTTTCTTCTTTTTAATTTTTTATTTTCCTTATTTTCTAAAAGGTCTCTCCACCCTAGTCATCCTGTCCTACTTGCTATTTCTCAGATACTTCAGGCAAAATTCCACCTCAGGGCCTTTGTACTTACTATTTTCTCTGTTGATAATTTAAAAGGAAGATGCTTAGGCACAAAATATAACTTAAAGAGTTTACTTGAGCCCAAATGAGAGCAGCTGGTTGGAAGAGTAAGACCAAAGTAAACTTGAATACGAACTCCATTCAGCCTTTGCTACCAGCAGGTTTTTAAAGGCTTAAAGGGGGCACACAGAGTGGGCTGATAAAACCATTTGGCAGGAATTCTCAGTTTACAGAAATAACATTGATTAGTGATTGGCTACACATTGTTAAGCTATAGGGCATAGATTATAGTGTCATGTGGCATTATTAGGTTAATTTATAGCTACTTGTGGCAACAGCAAGCAATTTCAAGGGATGAATACATAGCTCAAAGCATGGAGTAGAATGTCATTGCCGTCTCATTTTAATCTCTCTCTGGGCCTGACAATTTAAAAGGACTCACATTCCTCAGGTAAACAAAAGTCATCTTCTCAGTGAGACTTTGGTATCTAAAATATCACCCCATCTAACATTTCACATTTCCTCTCCTCTCTTGCTTTTTTTCTCCTTAACATTAATTCATTCTCTAACAACCATATTTTTATTTATTTATTTTTACTTTCTTTCCTATTGAAACTGTAAACTCCATTAGGGCAGATATTTTATCTATGTTGAGCATTACTGAACCTCTGGTGCCTAGAACATAGTAGGACTTAGTAAATATATGTTGAATAAATAAATCCCTGAATTCTAGAATTTAATGAAGAGTTTGGCTATAGGGAGTCTCTGCTTCTGAATAATACTAAACAACCACCTTCTCGTTTAATTAGAGTAGTAGTATTTGAGACTGAATTTGTCTCTGTTACCCAGGCTGGAGTGCAGTGGCACCATCTCAGCTCACTGCAACCTCTGCCTCCCGGGCTCAAACCATCCTCCCACCTCAGCCTCCTGAATAGCTAGTACTACAGGTGCTCACCACCATGCCTGGCTAAGTTTTATATTTTTTTTGATAGGGACAGGGTTTCACCATGTTGCAGAGGCTAGTCTCGAACTCCTGGTCTCAAGCGATCTGCCCACCTCAGCCTCCCAAAGTGCTAGGATTAGAGGCACGAGCCACCATGCCAGACCAAGGCTATTATTCTAACTTAGAGTTTTTTTATTTGTTTCACTTTGTTTTTCCTACAGAGTCATTATTTCTTCAACAGATGTATCTCAAATCAGAAGCTGGCTAAGATCATCCTGGAACTTCAAATTTCCTAACATCAGAGGTGCAATAAAACTTTGGACAAATAGAGTATGGTCTATATACAGCTCGTGTCAGAACTGCATAACTCAGGTACGGACGTGACATCCCTGTTTTCAGCAGTATAGTTTTCCTACACACTTGGTGTTTATGTACATATGTGCTCAGGTCAGTCCAACCCTCGGGCTAAACTCAGATAAGATGAAATTATTGAGTAATGTCTGCCTTTGCTTCTATAAAACATACATCAAGTCATTTTCTGGTTCCTATTTTCTTGTCCTTATCATATTACTCATAGGACTCAGCATTGTTTATTATTCATTTCAGAGTTTAGAAGTATTGAAAGACACCATCTTTCCATCTCGTATCTGCCACCGAGAACTTTACAGTCTAAAACAACAGCTTTGCATTTTGGAAAGTAGATTATGCAAGCTCCAGGAAGCCCTGAAGGTTAGTATTGTCAAATAAAAAGTAAATCTGGAATTAGGTAAGGAGACACTTTATTTGAAAAGACTATTACAATAGGGAAAATGCTGAAGTCATAAGATTTATATCTCAAACATAAAGCAAAAAAGTTTTCTTTGTTAGCAAGGAATAAATAAAGCTAGAACAAGCCAGGTATGGGAAAGCAGGATGAAGAGTTGGGGTAATCTGATCAGATAGCTGATCAAATCAGGGAACATCTTTCCCTGAAAGTTGTTCAGCATGCTGATGCTTGCTGAAGCCCAAGAATAGGTCAAGGTTCTAGGGCCTATGGGGAGGGCTAAATCCTGACTAAAGTTTGGTCAAGTCAAGTTAGTAGATATTTTTGTCCAGATTGGTCAGTGGCATTGACAGTTCAGCTAATCACTTAGCAGATAAAGAATGGGCATTTGGAGGGTCTGTATGTGGGTTTGTCAGATAATCAAGAGAGCCATCCATAAATCTTATCCAACTGATATGGAAAAAGTTGGTTCCTTATAGCTTCCAAAATAGTTGCTCTCTTGTTATTGAGAAGGGCCTAAGTTAATAATTAGGTAACATCTATCAAAATTTTCAAAATGTATATCTTTTGATGCAACCAAATTTTGTACAGATGTAAAAAGTTATTTATTGCAGTGTGATTTGAAAAATTGCAAACGAAACCAAGTGTCAAAGAGTATGGGATTAATTGCATAAATTATAATCCATTCATTCAATGGAATACTATGTAGCTGTTAAGAAGAACGAGGTGGTTTTTTATGTACTAATGAGGTATGACCTCAAGAATACACCATCAGTCCCTTGCCCACTAAGAAAACTTTGCACTTTGGGAGGCCGAGGCAGGTGGATTATGAGGTCGAGATCGAGACCATCCTGGTCAACACGGTGAAACCCCGTCTCTACTAAAAATACAAAAATTAGCTGGGCATGGTGGCGCACGCCTGTAGTTCCAG
>NW_016107436.1:1109696-1111864 GCF_001604975.1 Cebus imitator
TGTGTGTGTGTGTGTGTGTGTGTGTGTGTGAGAAATAATTCTATAAACCTTCCCTTCTCTCCTTCACCTCTAGGATACACACTCTACCTTTCATGACTTTTCTCCTATTTCAGCTCTTCATATAATTTAACCCCAAATCACTAATCCCAATGTACCAGGGAGGATGGTGTTATAGAACAAAGAATGAAGCTTATGTTATTTCCTTCACTAAGAAAGCTCCTAGAAGGCTGTATCAGTCAAAATTCTTTTTAGCCGCAAGTGACAGAAACACAATGCAACCTGGCTTAAGCCCATAAAACCAGTAAGTCTAGGGTATCTCTGGATTCAGAGGCTCAAATGATAGTCAGCATCCTGGCTCTATCTCATCTTTCAGTTCTGCCGCCTTTAGAGTAAGTTTATGTTCCAGACAGACTCTCCCCTTGTGCTGGCAACATGGCTGCTGGCAGCCTTAGATTCTTATTCTCATACCAGAACAATCTCAGCTGAGAGAACTTGGCCTGGATTATGTGTCTAGCCCTTGAGTGAGTATCCCGACCAGATCATGTGGACTGAGGGAGAGAAGGGAAACCCAGGTGCTTTTACCAGAAGATGGAGGAATGGCCACAGGTGAGTGCTAGTCCCTGGGGCTGTTTGCCCCACTTCAGAAACTCTGCTCTGTATTGCTGGGAGGGCTGGCTCCTGCAGGATATATTCCTCAAACTCCAGGTCACCTGGTTCCTGGTTGTGATGGCCTATTGGAAGACACTGATGAAAGACTAGAGGGAGGGAGGAGACAAGGAGTTTCTTCCTCTCCTCTTTGCTGCATGATTTCTTCAGCAATGGTAATTGCTGCCTGCCTGGCCTCATCTCCCACAGAAGTCATGCTCCAGATCCTTGGCCTTTATCAGTTTCTTGAATGTACTATATTCTTGACTGCATTAAATATTTTTTCCTCTGAAAGGAACTCTTCCCGTAGTCCTTATCTCTCTTTATCTGCTAAGTCTCCATTCATTCTTGAGATCATGGCTAAATATCACTTCCTAAGACTCTAGCTGTTCATTCTCACAGCACACTTCATTGCTCTTACTGAAGTATTGTTTTGTTTTGAGTGTGTTTGTGCATGTTTTGTTTTGTTTTGTTTCACATGAGGTCTCACTATGTTGTCCAGGCTGGTCTCGAGCTCCTGGACTCAATTTGCTAGACTCAGCCTTGCAGAGTGCTGGGACTATAGGTGTCTATCACTGTGCCCGGCCTTCTGTGCATGTTTAATGTCTGTCTTCCCTCACCAGACGGTCAGCGCCATGAGGTGACAGACAGGGCCTATGTTGTACTTATAGTGCCTGGCATATAGCACATACAAAATAAATGAATGAATGAATGAAATGAAGAAACTTGTGATCATACATGAGAAAATATTATGACCCACATGATAAGATAGCATTCAATACATGGTGGCTATTATTTTGATGATGGTCACCTTCAGGAATCAAATTAACTTGCTATTTATTTGCCAAATGTGATGTCTTCTTCCAGACTATCTCAGAAAGTTCTTCCTGTCCAAGCTGTGGTCAAACGTGTCACATGGGTAAACTTACAAATGTGCCTGCCTGTGTTCTAATCACCCCCGAAGACTCCAAAGCTGTGCTTCCTCCCACACTGCCACAGCCAACCAGCCATCTTCCTCCTCCACCTCCACCTCCTCCTCCTCCACCTCCACCACCTCCTCCACCACCACTAGCACCTGTGCTGCTCCGAAAACCCAGTCTCGCTAAAGTACTTCAGGTAGGAAACAATCTAGTAATTATATGTTTTGGTCTGTGTGTAATATAGGAGTAAAGCCAAGTGGCCTTTTAAGGCCAGGCTAATCAGGGCTTGGGCCAGAAGGCTGTATTTTGTTCTCATTCCATATCTTAATTATTGTGTTTTTAAAATCTCAGTCCCTGAGGAATTCCTAGAAGCTGGATTGAGAAATGAAAGTGATGTGTGTGAAACCCAGTGTAGTGGAAGATTCCTATTCCCTTCTCAGCATGGCTTTTTACCCAGAGTAAAACCTCCCTAGGAAACCAAATTAAGAATAGAAGATTGTTTAGTGAGTGACTCAGAACGAAGAGTTAGCTGATTCCAAAGTTTCATGTCATTAGGCTGGAGAACCAATCTCTATTATAGTTCCTTTTTTTTTTTTTTTTTTT
>NW_016107436.1:1113780-1114949 GCF_001604975.1 Cebus imitator
ATATTAGAAAATGATTTAATTAGATTTAATTCAGACTCCCAACCATTAGTCTGAAGAGGTAGAGACATCCTTTGAAGCTCTGGAATAAAAATTGGGTGGAATAGTGGATATGCCTTACACATACTCAACACTCAGATATTTGCCATTTTTGCATGTTTACGTCTTGAATTATATTTTAAAATGTGTTTTAATAGTATCTCATTTTTTAATTAAAGATTATACCATCGCCGAAGGCACGGAATCCACTAGTTACTGTCTCTGACTTGCAGCGTGTTACCCTGAGACCTAACTCCAAAATATTATCAACTCGAGTTACAAATTTCTTAATGTAAGGAACTGCACAGTGCTATACTCTACTACTACTTAAAAGAATGATATTGTTGTACAAGGGCCTAAAAACAGGAAAAAATGACTTTTTTTTACTTATTTTTAATGTTAAAAGTTATATATGCTCATTATAGAAAAATTGAAATCTACAGAAAAGTTTAAAAAAGAAAACAAAAATTATCTAAATAATCCTAACATTGGAGATTGTCATGGTTAACATACTGCTGTTTATTATTCTAGTCTTTTCTGGGCATATGCTTTATTGCCCCATTTAAAGATGTTGTTTATTATAAAATGTGTCATTGATTTAATAACAGATTTTGGGAGAAAAATATTCTATCAAGAATTTTAGGATAGACGTGATGGCTTATGTCTGTAATCCCACCACTTTCAGAAGCCAGAGTGGGAGGATTGCTTGAGGCGAGGCATTTAAGACCAGCCTGGGCAACGTAGTGAGACCCTCATCTCTAAAAAAAATAATTAAATTAAAAATTAGCCTGATGCAGTGGTGTGTGCCTGTAGTCCCAGCTACTTGGGAGGCTGAAGCAAGAGGATCACTTGAGCCCAGGAGGTCAAGGCTGCAGTGTGAAGTGACTGTGCCACTGTACTCCAGCCTGAGCAACAGAGAGAGATTCCATCTTGAAAACAAGAAAAATCCTAAATGTCTCAAAACAAGATTTTATCTATGAAATTTACATACAATGAACTGCCTATTTTGAAGATGTCAAAGTGATACTTTAAGTTAATTTTCAAAAAGATGAAGAAGCCGGGCGCGGTGGCTCAAGCCTGTAATCCCAGCACTTTGGGAGGCCGAGGCGGGTGGATCACGAGGTCAAGAGATC
>NW_016107436.1:1117327-1119945 GCF_001604975.1 Cebus imitator
GTGTCTGATTTTATTAGTTCCTTTAGTAAATATTTATTAAGCACTTCCTATATGCCCAGCAGTGTGCTAAAATACTGGGGATATAGTGGTAAGCAAAAACAGATACAGATCTACTGTCTTGAAGCTTTCAGTCTAGTGGGGAAAATAGGCATTCATCAAATAATCCCTTATTTGTATACTATCACACTGCAGTATGTGCTCTGAAGGAAAGGAACGAGGTTCTGTGGGAACTCAGAGAGGAACTTGATCTAGCCTGGATGATCTAGGAAGGAATCCCTTAGGAAGTGTTGATGCTTGAGGTGAGAGTCAAGGAGGAAGAGGCATTTATTGGACAGGGTAACCGTGGGGTGGGTCCACCATGAATGTCATGGAGGAGAGAGTTCCAGGCAAAAAGAACAACATGCATAAGAATCCCATGGTGGGAAGGATCATGGAATGATCTCAAGGAATTGAGAAGTGACCAGTGTGGCTGTAACATAGAGAGGGAGCCCGATGGTGGTGAAAGACAGGGATGGAGATGTATTTAGGAGTCAGACCATGCAGAGTTGATAGGAAAACGTCTTGACAGCTTTCTTTGTCACCTACATGTACAACCACACACCAAAACCAGTAGATCAGCTGGCCCTCGTGTTACTTCTTCCAAACCCTGTTGATCTTAGTCATTTTCCTGATTGCCTTTATCATTAGATCTGTGAAGAACAGCCATCCACTGGCCACCCCTGCTTGAGTGCTAGGACACAGGGCTGCTGGCGTCTTTGGCTTTGAACTTCATAGTTCATTCTCCCTCTGGATGCAGGACATATCAGACTCCACTGCTGACATTCTCCACCCCAATACTGTCTTCCTTTTCTTCCCTGTTTAAGAATCCGTGCTTTTTGTGGGACAATATGATTTCTCTCTTACCAATCAACTTGGTCCTCCTAGGCAGTATACAGCTTTCTCTGGAGATGTGACCAGGTTCTTCTTTCCTTCTCTTAGAGCATGCTACCCCTAATCACATTCCTTGGTGATACCCAAAATTGTGAAGGGCGGGAGCAAAGGGAAGAGGCCTGACGGAAGGTCTTAGCCCCTTCCTTTTTCTGTTTAGCTCTAAGATCCTTGTTGTCACTGCCCCAGTTTATAACCAGTACAGTGAGTTGAGAACTCTGGAAATGGATAAACGGTAATAAATAGCAAGGCCACATATTGAACAACAACAAAAATCACAGATAAGATCTATGCCATACGTTGTGCACCTAAAATCTACTAAGGAGGAGGATGTCTAGTTAAAACTGTTGTTAGATACAGATGACTTATCCCATCCAGCCCTTAGGCTTCGACTTCTTTTTTCCTTAAACTCTGAATCAACTGTATCAGGTTTTGCATTTGGCTTTAGGTAACAGAAATCTGACTACAGTGGTTTAATCCAGTAGGGACATGGTAGGGTGTGATGGCTCACCCCTGTAATCCTAGTGCTTTGGGAGGCTGAGGCCGGAAAATCACTTGAGGCTATGAGTTTGAAACCAGCCTGGGTGATACAGCAAGACCCTGCCTTGACAAATAAATAAATAGATTAGGACTTTTTTTTTTTTTTTTTTAATATACACAACTAACTCATTTTTGTTTTTCTGTAATTTACAGACAAGATCTCACTGTGTCTCCCAGGCTGGTCTCGAGCTCCTGGGCTCAAGTGAGCCTCCTGTCTCGGCCTCCCAAAGTGCTGGGATTACAGGCGTGAGCCACCGCGCCCGGCCTTCATTCTCTTTTCTTTATGCTTTCTAAATCCATTTTAAAACTTGGCATAAAACACAGATACTATTATTTTTAATACCTTTGCAGGAGCCCAGGTGGAACCCCTCTTACCAATAAAGAAAATATGGAAACAGGAACAGGACTGACTCCAGTAATGACACAGGCCTTAAGGAGAAAATTTCAGGTAACCCTTTAGGAAAAAAATATTGGTTCCTTTGGTTGAAAATAATTAGGCCTGGTATGGTGGCTCCTGCCTGTAATCCTAACACATTGGGAGGCTGAGGGAGGGGGGATTGCTTGAGCCTAGGCTTTGATATGGGCAACATAGTGAAACTATGTCTCTACAAAAAATACAGAAAAGTAGCTAGGTATAGAGGTGCATGCCTATAGTTCCAGCGACTTGGGAGGCTGGTGTGGGAGGATCACTTGAGCCTAGGAGGTCAAGGCTGCAGTGAGCTGTGATTGCACCACTGCACTCTAGCCTGGGTGATAAAGCAAGACCCTATCTCAAAATAAATAAATAAATAAATAATCATAATCATAATTTATGATAATAATTTAAAGCAGCTTTCTTAGTAATAATAATTTTTAAATGGTGCCCTGTGTTTTGCAAAGTACTTTCATATTAGGCTTCATAAAATTCTACAAAATATAGGTAGGGCCAGGCGCGGTGGCTCACGCCTGTAATCCCAGCAGTTTGGGAGGCCGAGGTGGGCGAATCCCAATGTCAGGAGATTGAGACCATCCTGGCCAACACAGTGAAACCCCATCTCTACTGAAAAAAAAGGATTAGCCAGGTGTGGTGGCACGCGCTTGTAGTCCCAGCTACTCAAGAGGCTGAGGCAGGAGAATTGCTTGAACTCAGGAGGCAGAAGTTGCAGTGAGCC
>NW_016107436.1:1121310-1122615 GCF_001604975.1 Cebus imitator
AAAAAAAAAAAAAAACCTGCTAATTACATTTATATTATGTAAAAATAAAGGGAATAATTGACTAGCCTTAAAAAAAATAATAAAGGTAATAATCACTGAGAATAAAGCAGTTGAATATAACAATAATATTTTATGGGGCACTTATAATGTTTATAATATTGTAAACCACCATGTACTCTATTCATTTAATGCTAAATGACTTGACCATTCCTGTGGGATAGAAGATAGTAAGAAAAATGCTGGGACCAGGCGCCATGACTCACGCCTGTAATCCCAAGACTTTGGGAGGCCAAGGCAGGTGGATGACTTCAGCTCAGGAGTTCAAGACCAGCCGGGGCAAAATGATGAAACCTCGTTCTCTCCCAAAAATACAAAAAATTAGCCAGGTGTGATGGTATGCGCCTTCAGTCCTAGCTACTGGGAGACTGAGGTAGGAAGATGATTTAAGCCCAGGATGTAGCGGTTGCAATGAGCTGAGCTCGTGCCACTGCACTCCATCCTGAGCAGTAGAGTCAAACCCTGTCTTTAAAATAAAACCATAATAAATTATAAAAATTACCAATATTTAAATAATAAAAAAAGATGAATAAAAACAGATAGATATAAAAAAATTTAAAAAGAGGCCAGGCTTAGTGGCTCGTGCCTGTAATCCCAGCTCTTTGGGAGGCTGAGGGTGGAGCAGATCACTTGAGGTCAGGAGTTTGAGACCAGCCTGGCCAACATGGTGAAACCTCATCTCTACCAATATATATATAATATATATAGGTATATAATATGTATATATATATAAAAATATATAAAAATTATCTGGGCATGGTGGCATGTGCCTATACTCAAGAGACTTAGGTGGGAGAATCACTTGAGCCCAGGAGGTTAAGGCTACAGTTAGCTGTGTTCATTCCACCACACCCCAGCCTACTGGGTAACAGAGCAAGACTCTGTCTCAAAAAGAAGAGAAAAATGCTGTGCTACATAGTGGGGCCAGGCAGAAAAAAAAAAAAAGTCCTATAGAAATCATATAGATAAATATTTGCAAAGCTGCTACTGCCATTGTACCAGTGTTAAAATGTGTTCTACCTTGTATCTTTTACTGATTTTTATGACAGATTTTATACTGCAACCATTTGAGAACTCAGTAAGTGCTATGGCTTCCTTAAACTACTATTTATCATATGCTCCCAGTATGTACTTTGAGACTGAATAGCAACCGGAGAATGTAAACAACCAAACAACCAAGGTACATCTGGTTATGTTTTTAAATAAAGATTAATAAAATTTTGGTTTTTCTCTCTTTTTTTTTTTTTT
>NW_016107436.1:1124990-1126140 GCF_001604975.1 Cebus imitator
TGCAGTGAGCCGAGATCACGCCATTGCACTCCAGCCTGGGTAACATGAGTGAAACACCGTCTCAAAAAAAAAAAATATATATATATATATATATAATTAGCTGGCATGGTGGCACATGCTTGTAATCCTAGCTCCTTGGGAAGCTGAGGCAGGAGAATTGCTTGAACCCAGAAGGCAGAGGTTGCAGTGAGCCCAAATAGCACTACTGTACTCCAGACTGGACAACAGAGTGAAACTGTCTCAAAAAAACAAAAATAGGTGGGGGTGGGGGGCGGCGCATAGTCGAGGGGCTGGGTGCAATGCCTCACACCTGTAATCCCAGCACTTCGGGAGGCTGAGGCAGGTGGATGACGGAGGCTGAGGCATGAGAATCACTTGAGCCTGAGAGGCAGAGGTTACAATGAGCTGAGATCATGCCACTGCACTCATGCCTGAGCAACAGAGCAAGACATTTTCTAAAAAAAAAAAAAAAAAGACCAAGGGCAGGCTGCAGTGGTGGCTCATTTCTGTAATCCCAGGACTTTGGGAGGCCAAGGCTGGCAGATCACTTGATGTCAGAAGTTCGAGACCAGTCTGGCCAATACGGCAAACCCCATCTCTACAAAAAATACAAAAATCTGCAGGGCATGGTAGTGAGCCTGTAATCCCAAAACCTTGGGTGGCTGTGGCAGGAGAATTGCTTGAACCTGGGAGGTGGAGTTTGCAGTGAGCTGAGGTTGTGCCACTGCACTCCAGTCTGGGCAACAGCAACACTCTGTCCAAAAATATATATATTTATATACAACAAAAACACTCAGAACCACCAAAAAATATATATGATTAGTGTCCTCAGAAGCCCTACCTGTCTCCTTCTATCATAATCCCATCCTTCACTAAATAATCACTGACTTGTTTAGTACAATAAATATTTCCTTAGTAAAATATGTGCTTTTACTAAGAACACACCCCAAAATGCTATGGTTTATTTTGCTTGCTTTTGAACTCTATAGAAATAGAATCAGTCTGGGTGTAGTGGCTCATGTCTGTAATCCCAGCACTTTGGGAGGCCAAGTCGGGCAGATCACAAGGTCAGGAGATTGAGACCATCCTGGCCAACGTGGTGAAACTCCGTCTCTACTAAAAATACAAAAATTAGTTGGGCGTGGTGGCG
>NW_016107436.1:1127000-1135768 GCF_001604975.1 Cebus imitator
TTTAATTTGAGCGGCGTTTCACTCGTTGCCTAGGCTGGAGTGCAACGGCACAATCTCGGCTCACTGCAACCTCTGCCTCCCAGGTTCAAACGATTTTCCTGCCTCAGCCTCCTGAGTAGCTGGGATTACAGGTGTCTGCCACCAAGCCCGGCTAATTTTTGCAGTTTTAGTAGAGACGGGGTTTCACAATGCTGGCCAGGCTGGTCTCGAACGCCTGACCTCATGTGATCCGCCCCCTCTTGGCCTCCCAAAGTGCTGTGATTACAGGCGCGAGCTACCGCGCCCGGCCCCAGTCTTTTTGTTTTGTTTCGTTTTTGATGTCTCAATTCCTACAGTTGAGGAAACACTTCAACTAGAAGAGAGGCAGGAGGCGGAACCCAAGTGAGGGGAAAGCAGGAACTGAAGAAGCGGAGGAAGGATTTTGAAATGGGACGGAAGCCGGTCGGTTTTACTAGCGGACCGGAAGGACTCTAGAGAAGATTCTGCACCATGGTGGGTCCTGTGAGCTTGCGAGAGCTTCTAATGGGAGCCTCAGCCTGGGTGGGTTCTGAAAGTCCCGGAGGGTCCCCTACTGAGGGCGGAGGGAGCACGGCTGGCGGGCCGGAGCCTCCATGGCGGGAGGATGAGATCTGCGTTGTGGGAATCTTCGGCAAGACGGCTCTACGCCTGAATTCCGAGAAGTTCTCTCTTGTGAATACAGTGTGCGACCGACAGGTCTTTCCCCTCTTTCGCCACCAAGATCCTGGGGATCCAGGGCCTGGAATCAGGACTGAGGCTAGCGCCGTGGGCGAGGCCGGTGGAGCCGGGGACCCTGGGGCTGCAGCCGGGGATCCAGTTCGGGGAAGTGGAGCTGCCGCGGAAGGTAACCGAACTGAGGCAGGCTCCCAGGACTACAGCCTTCTGCAGGCCTACTACAATCAGGAAAGTAAAGTTCTGTATCTTCTCCTCACTTCCATCTGTGACAATTCACAGCTTCTGAGGGCTTGTCGGGCTCTTCAGAGCGGGGAAGCTGGTGGTGGACTTTCTTTACCTCATGCAGAAGCACACGAGTTCTGGAAGCATCAAGAGAAGCTGCAGTGCCTCAGTCTCCTTTACCTATTCTCTGTCTGTCATATCTTGCTTCTGGTCCATCCCACTTGTTCGTTTGATATCACTTACGATCGAGTATTCAGAGCCCTGGATGGGCTGAGACAGAAAGTTCTGCCACTCCTTAAAACAGCTATTAAGGATTGTCCAGTTGGCAAAGACTGGAAGCTAAACTGCCGACCTTGCCCACCTAGACTCCTTTTCCTCTTTCAACTCAATGGGGCCCTCAAGGTAGAACCTCCTCGGAACCAAGACCCAGCTCATCCAGACAAGCCCAAGAAACATTCTCCCAAAAGGAGACTGCAGCATGCCCTGGAAGACCAGATCTATAGAATCTTCCGAAAGAGTCGTGTCTTGACTAATCAGAGCATCAACTGCCTCTTTACTGTGCCTGCCAACCAAGCTTTTGTGTACATAGTACCCGGAAGCCAGGAGGAGGACCCAGTAGGTATGTTGCTGGACCAACTTAGGAGTCATTGTACTGTGAAGGACCCGGAATCTTTGCTGGTGCCTGCACCCCTTTCTGGGCCTAGGCGATACCAGGTGATGAGGCAGCACAGCCGCCAGCAACTTTCTTTTCACATTGACAGCAGCAGTTCCAGTTCTTCAGGCCAGCTAGTGGATTTCACTCTTCGGGAATTCCTATGGCAGCATGTGGAGCTAGTCCTAAGCAAGAAAGGTTTCGATGACAGTGTGGGCAGGAACCCACAGCCTTCCCATTTTGAACTTCCTACTTATCAGAAGTGGATCTCAGCAGCTTCAAAACTGTATGAAGTGGCTATTGATGGGAAAGAGGAGGACTTGGGCTCACCCACTGGGGAGCTAACATCTAAGATTTTAAGCAGTATTAAAGTCTTGGAAGGGTTTTTGGATATTGACACCAAGTTCTCAGAAAACCGATGCCAAAAAGCTTTACCCATGGCCCACAGTGCCTACCAGTCAAATTTGCCTCATAATTACACAATGACTGTCCATAAGAATCAGCTTGCCCAGGCACTTCGAGTGTACAGTCAACATGCTAGAGGTCCAGCATTTCACAAATATGCCATGCAGTTACATGAGGACTGCTACAAATTTTGGAGCAATGGCCATCAGCTCTGTGAGGAGAGGAGTTTAACTGATCAACACTGTGTACACAAATTTCACTCATTACCTAAATCAGGTAGCTAAATTTTTTTCATCATTTTGAAATAAAAACTTTGAGCTGTGTTTTCATTCTTGTTTTAAGATAGTTCACTATGTACTGATACTTTAGAAAGAGCCCTACAGAAATTCAGGTGCATTAACTATACATCTTCTCTCTTGCTGCAAAAGGAAAATATCAGCTGTGACTCATTTTTTTTTTTCTTTTCTTTTTTTTTTTTTTNTTTTTTTTTTGGTAGGACAGGGTCTCACTATGTTGACCGGTTTCGTCTCAAGTTACTGACCTAAAGTGAGCCTCCTGCCTCAGCCTCCCAAAGTCCTGGGATTGCAGGTGTGAGCCACTGCACCTGGCCTACACTGTTTGTTTCTGGGGTGTCATTGCCCCGGTGTCTTTCAGTGGACAGAGCCAGGAATAACACAGATATGTTTCCCGATTTTGACATATAAATATGAAAAGTCGTGAGTTCCTGCTAATACCTCCGATTCCAGCCTAATATCATGGTATACTTCCCGGGCTTGTGGCTCTCCATGTTTGTATATATATTTCTTTTCCTTGGTGATCTCAAATCAGCACTATATTCATTAATTTGCTTAATCCTACAGTACACAGAGAGTAGTTTCAAACTTGTTATACTCATATTACTGTGAAAAAAACAAACCCTACAACATAAACTTTAAGATTCAGGCTAGGCACAGTGGCTCACACCTGTAAGCCAAGAGCATTGGGAGGCCGAGGCAAACGGATCACTTGAGGTCAGGAGTTTGAGCCCAGCCTGGCCAATGTGGTGAAACCTCGTCTCTACTAAAAATACAAAATTAGTGGTGGGTGTCTGTAATCCCAGCTACTCAGTAGGCTGAGGTGGAGAATTGCTTGAATCCAGGAGGCGGAGGTTGCAGTGAGCTGAGATCGCACCACTGCACTGCAGCCTGGGTGATAGAGCGAGACTCCTTCTCAAAAAAAAAAGAAAAAATAATTTAAGATTCAGTTGCCCTTCCTGCCTCCCTCTACTCCTTCCTCCCTCCCTCCCTTCCTCCCTCCCTTCCTCCCTCCCTTCCTCCCTCCCTTCCTACCTTAGATTGAAAGTATGTAGTTAAGAACTGTGATACAAAGTTACTACAGAAGTGAGGTAGCTCACACCTGTAATCCCAGCACTTTGGGAGGCCAAGGCTGGCAGATTACTTGAGGTCAGGAGTTCGAGACGAGCCTGGCCAAAATGGTGAGACTCCCCTCCCCCTCCCCCAAAAATACACAAATTAGCCAGGCATGGTGGCGCACGTCTGTAATCCCAGCTACTCAGGATGTGGAGGCAGGAGAATTGCTTGAACCCGGGAGGGGGAGATTGCAGTCAGTGAGATCAGTCTTTAAAAAAAAAAAAGGTTACTCGGGTTACTTCTCCCCAGACCCCCAATCCCATTTAGTGTGCTTATGTTTATCTGAAATACAGTCAGGCTTATTTGTTTCTCTTTGTATTCATCTTTAAGAGTTTTCTCTATTCTGATGATTTGGATGGGTTTTTTGGTGTGTTTGTTTGTTTTCACAGATAGAGTCTCATTATGTTGCCCAGGCTGGTCTTGAGCTCCTGGCTCAAGTGATCCTCTCACCTCAGACTCCCAAAATGAGCCACCATGCCCAGCTTGATTTTTTTTTTTTTTTTTTACTCTAAAGAATGAGTCCTAGTGAATTGGTAAATGAGAACTAGTAAGTAGCACAAAATTTCAGACATTTCATATTAATATTTTTGCCTTGGAGGATTTGTTAAACTAAATGAATGTTATCTTAGATCACCATGATGATGATAGCAGGAGGAAAAAATCACTTAAACACTCTAAACTTCTGGGGCAGGGTGGGGGCTGCACCTGCTCGAGGAGCTCAGTGCTGGTCTTCATGCACCCCAGCCTTTTAAAATTATATAATGAGTAAAAATATAAAATAAAAACTCTAAACTTTAGATGTATAATATAATCATTTTATATATTTTCACTTGCTTCTTCTGTTATGTGAATTTAGTTAAGGTTTTTGTTTTTCTTTCCAAAGAACTATTTGGAGTATTTGTGGGGTTAGATGTTGTAGAATGCAAAGTAAATTTGTGCATTGCGTTTGTGAAATTAATATTGGCTGTTACATTTTCCAGGAGAAAAACCGGAGGCTGATAGAAATCCCCCTGTGCTATATCACAATAGCCGAGCTCGATCTACTGGTGCTTGTAACTGTGGAAGGAAACAAGCACCTCGAGATGATCCCTTTGATATCAAAGCAGCCAACTATGACTTCTATCAGGTAGACTCTGAATTTTTTCTGCTTCCTCTTCTGTCTTTTTTTGTTGTTGTTGTTAAATATCATCTGAGTAAGAACATATTTTCAATAGCAGAATAAGTAGAAAAGCAAATTCAACTGCAGTATAATATATAAACAACAGCAAGTTCTTTACATGTAAATATTTGCTTACACATCAATTATTGATCTTGTTAGGTGAAGAATGTATTATTTAAGATGAAAAAAAATTATTGGATTTTTTTTCTTCCCCCTATAGCTCCTGGAAGAAAAATGTTGTGGAAAATTAGATCATATTAATTTCCCAGTATTTGAACCAAGTACTCCAGATCCTGCTCCTGCTAAAAATGAATCTTCTCCTGCTCCTCCAGATTCAGATGCTGATAAACTTAAAGAAAAAGAACCTCAAACCCAAGGAGAGAGCACAAGCCTGAGTTTAGCTTTGAGTTTGGGCCAGTCCACAGGTAGCTTAGGTACCTATCCAGCTGATCCACAAGCAGGAGGAGATAATGCAGAAGTTCATGGTCAAGTAGAAGTGAAAACTGAGAAGAGACCAAACTTGGTTGATCGACAGGCATCCACAGTTGAGTATCTCCCAGGCATGCTACATTCAAATTGCCCTAAAGGTCTGCTACCCAAGTTCTCCAGCTGGTCTTTGGTTAAACTAGGCCCTGCTAAGTCTTATAACTTTCATACAGGTTTGGACCAACAGGGCTTCATCCCAGGAACAAATTATCTTATGCCTTGGGACATTGTCATCAGGACTAGAGCTGAAGATGAAGGAGACTTAGACACAAATTCTTGGCCTGCTCCAAATAAAGCTATTCCTGGAAAGAGAAGTGCAGTTGTAATGGGAAGAGGAAGACGGCGAGATGACATAGCTCGAGCTTTTGTGGGTTTTGAATATGAAGACTCTCGAGGTCGGAGATTCATGTGCTCTGGGCCTGACAAAGTAATGAAAGTAATGGGAAGTGGGCCAAAGGAATCAGCTTTAAAAGCCCTAAATAGCGACATGCCCTTATATATTCTGTCATCCTCTCAAGGTAGAGGGCTGAAACCTCATTATGCTCAACTTATGAGGCTTTTTGTTGTGGTTCCTGATGCTCCTTTGCAGATAATATTAATGCCTCAGGTAAGAAATATAACCCTCTGCCACCCCAAACAAGTAAAAAAAAAGCTGATATTTGTTTTGATTTAAAAAAGTACAGGTTAGTATCAAAACTAATTATTTCAGGCTAAGGACAGTGGCTCATGCTTGTAATCCCAGAACTTTGGGAGGCCAAGGTGGGAGGATTGCTTGAGCTCGGGAGTTTAAGACCAGCCTGGGCAACATAGTGAGACTTGCATCTCTACAAAAAAATTTAAAAACTAAGCTGAGTGCAGTGACTCACACCTATAATCCCAGCACTTTGGGATTCTGAGGCGGGCGGATCCCCTGAGATTGGTAGTTCAATGACGACACTGACCAACAGGGAGAAACCCTGTCTTTCAAAAAAAAAAAAAAAGTGATTAGGCCGGGCTCGGTGGCTCACACCTGTAATCCCAGCACTTTGGAAGGCCAAGGCAGGCAGATCACCTGAGGTCAAGAGTTTGAGACCAGACTGACCAACATGGGGAAACCCCGTCTTTAAAAAAAAAAAAGAAAAAGTAAAAAAAATGTGATTAAAAAACTTATTATTTTATTAAACAAGTCTTAAATTTAAATACCATCATACCCAATATTCTTTAAAAAAAAATACATTGTGGGCATTTTAATTAATTCACATTATCATTTCACATCATTTCATTGAAAGGCAGAGCTTTAAGTTAAAATTCTGGAGAAAAGGCTGGGTGCAGTGGCTCACCTGAGATCAGGAGTTCGAGACCAACCTGGGCAACATGACAAAACCCCGTCTCCAGCCTGGTGACAGAATGAGACTCTGTCCCCCCCCCAAAAGAAAAGTTCTGGAGAAAAGCAGAATATTAGAGACTAAATAATATAATATTGGATACAGTTAGAGTTAAGAGTGTACCCATATCTGCTTAATCTTATGTGCTCTTTTATTTATTTGTGTTTTTTTGAGACAGAGTCTTGCCCTGTGTCGCCCAGGCTGGAGGGCAGTGGTGTGATCTCAACTTACTGCAACCTCCGCCTCACAGGTTCAAGCTGTTCTCCTGCCCTAGGCTCCACAGTAATTGGGATTACAGTTACACCACCATGCCTGACTAATTTTTCGTATTTTTAATAGAGACGAGTTTCGCCATGTTGGCCAGACTGATCTCGAACTCCTGACCCATGATTCACCCACCTTGGCCTCCTAAAATGCTAGGATTACAGGAGCAAGCCACCACATCTTGCCTTACACGCTCTTTGAACCTATTGTTTGTTTAGGCATTTATCTTTCGCTTGTTTCATATTGAGAAATGTAGAAATAATTATATTACCTGTGTTTTTCAGGTTCAACCAGGCCCACCACCATGTCCAGTATTCTACCCAGAAAAACAAGAAATCACCCTTCCACCTGATGGCCTTTGGGTTTTGAGATTTCCGTATGCATACGTGACTGAGAGAGGACCTTGTTTCCCTCCTAAGGAAAATGTGCAGTTAATGAGCTACAAGGTGCTCCGTGGGGTTCTTAAGGCAGTAACACAATAAGTGTTTTCCAGCCAGTTCAATCCTATACTTGAGCTGGTTTTTATTTTTGGTATGTGTGGTTATGTTTTTGGTATGTGTTTACTGTGTTTTCGTTACAGATGGTATTTGGAAAATTATTTGTTCCACTATTTCATGATACTGTTATTTATTGTCAGCGTGGCTACAACTTTCTAATAAAGATTGGTTGTTCTAGAAAAGAATAATAAATACATGGATGGTACCTGTTTTTTCTCATTTCTGTTTTACTCTCCATAATTAAACATGTTTCTGTTACAACTGAATGTTGCATAACCATGTTGAGCCAAAATTTTGTTTTTGCTAAAATGATGTTTAGGCTGGGATTTTTATTAAGATGCTGGTCTTGAAATTATCTTCAAAACGATTTGGTTTATTAGGTTATCTGATAATGACATGAAGAGATTTGACTTAATTCCAAAAAAAAGCACAATTGTTTGACTCAAAATTCTGGTACTTTAGATAAACTGTTTTGTTCTTATCTTGGCCTGATGAGATACCTTATTTTAAATGAATGTTATCTGAACTAAACTTTTTAATCTAATACATAAATGCAGACTTTTTTTTTTTTTTTTTTCTTTTTGAGATGGAGCCTTACTCTGTCACCCAGGCTGGAATGCAGTGGCTTACCGCAACCTTCGCCTCCCAGGTTCAAGCAATTCTCCTGGCTCAACCTCCCGAGTAGCTGAGATTATAGGTGTGTGCCATCATGCCTGGCTAATTTTTGTATTTTTAGTAGAGATGGAATTTCAACATGTTGGCCAGGCTGGTCTCTAACCCCTGACTTCAGGTGATCCACCTGCCTCGACCTCCCAAAGTGTTGGGATTACAGACATGAGCCACTGCACCTGGCCAATGCAGACTATTCTTCAAAAATTCCTACACTATGAAATGATTTGCTAAGTGATCCAAATCTTGTCAATAAGGCTGAGCACAATGGCTCATGCCTTTAACAGTACTTTGAGAGGCCTAAGCGGCAGGAGGATCCCTTAAGAGCAGCCTGGATGACAGAGTGAGACCTTGTCTCTACAAAAAAAACAAAAGTGTGGTGGTGCATGCCTGTAGTCCCAGCTACTCAGGAGGCTGAGATGGGAGGATGGCTTGATCCCAGTGGATCTAGGCTACAGTGAGCTGTGATCATACTCCTGCACTCCAGCCTAGGCAACAGAGCAAGCCCTGTCTCAAAAAAAAAAAAAAAAAACCTACCAATCTATGGTAACTTTCACCAGCATCAACATGACAATATACCACTACAAGCTGGGCATGATGGCTCACGCCTGTAATCCCAGCACTTTGGGAGGCTGAGGCGGGCGGATCACCTGAGGTCAGAAGTTTGAAACTAGTCTGGGCAAAATGGTGAAACCCTGTCTTGAAAAAAATATATATACCACTACATCACCATCTAAATCCATCACCAATTAGATGATGATATAGTGGTATAGTGATATATCACCAATTAGGCAATTACAAAGTAAGCATACTTAAACTCTTATGCAATTGATTATATTTCCCTAGACACACTAATTTTGAAATGTTGGACAAATACACTTGTAGATTTTAGTCTCAATATATATGATACACTTTTTTTTTTTTATGATACACGTTTTTTTTTTTTTT
>NW_016107436.1:1136154-1137366 GCF_001604975.1 Cebus imitator
GCCCGGCGATACACGTTTTTTAACACATCTTGTTAAAGCCATTGTTTTTTGAATTAAAAGTATACAGAGGCCAGGTGCGGTGGCTCACGCCTGTAATCACAGCACTTTGGGAGGCTAAGGTGGGCAGATCACTTGAGGTCAGGAGTTGAAGACCAGCCTAGCCAACATGGTGAAACCCTGTCTCTATTAAAAATACAAAATTACAGGCCGGGCGCGGTGGCTCACACCTATGATCCCAGCACTTTGGGAGGCCAAGGAGGGCGGATCACACGAGGTCAAGATATTGAGACCATCTTGGCCAACATGGTGAAACCCCGTCTCTACTAAAAATGCAAAAATTAGCTGGGTGTGGCGGTGTGCACCTGTAGTCCTAGCTACTCGGGAGGCTGAGGCAGGAGAATCACTTGAACCTGGTGGCAGAGGCTGCAGTGAGCTGAGATGGCACCACTGCACTCCGGCCTGGTGACAGTGCGAGACTCCATCTCAAAAAAAAAAAAAAAATTATCTGGGTGTGGTGGCACTTGCATATAGTCCCAGCTACTTGGGAGGCTGAGGAAGGAGAATTGCTTGAACCTGGGAGGTAGAGGTTGCAGTGAGCCGAGATGGTGACACTGCACTCCAGTTTGGGCAACAGAGAGTCTCCATCTCAAAAAACAAAAAATGGTGGGCACCTGTAACCCAGCTACTCAGGAGGCTGAGGCTGAGGCTGAGGCATGAGAATCATTTGATTCCAGGAGGCAGAGGCTGCAGTGAGCCGAGATCCAGCCTAGGTGACAGTGAGACTCCATCTCAAAAAACAAAACATATATACACGCATACAGAGAAACATGTAACTGGCAGCCAATTTAGAATTGTAATTTAATTAGATGTATTTTTATATCTATTGTACTGTAGTTTGATTAGGAAAAGGAGATATGTGAGCCAATATGAAAATATGGTGGCTCACACCTGTAATCCTAGCACTTTGGGAGGCCAAGGCAGGAAGATCATTTGAGTTCAGGAGTTGGAGACCAGCCTGGGCAACATAGTGAAACCTCATCTCTATTTTTTAAAAAAATGAAAAAAAAAAAATTTATAAAATAAAATTAGGTCGGGTGTGGTGGCTCAAGACTATAATCCCAGCACTTTGGGAGGCCGAGGCGGGTGGATCACCAGGTCAAGAGCTTGAGACCATCCTGGTCAACATGGTGAAACCCCATCTCTACAAAAAAA
>NW_016107436.1:1141316-1158090 GCF_001604975.1 Cebus imitator
GACCAGGATGGTCTCGATCTCTTGACCTCGTGATCCACCCGCCTCGGCCTCCCAAAGTGCTGGGATTACAGGCGTGAGCCACCGTGCCCGGCTATTTTTTTTTTATTAAGATGGCGTTTCACCATGTTGGTCAGGCTGGTGAACACCTGACCTCAGGTGATCCGCCTGCCTTGGCCTCCAAAGTGATTGAATTACAGGCTTGAGCCACCACGCCCGGCCAACTAAGCGTTTTATATGCATTATCTCTGATTCTCAAAACATTGCACAATAAAAATTATCCCTATTTTATAGATAAGGAAATAAATGGTTGGAGTAAACAATTTGTCCAAGGTCACAAAGCTAGGGAGTGGCATAGTCAGAATTTAAATTCAGAACTCTGCAGTATTTGAGTAACGTGTATGCTAGAAGCCCATTTCTCATCCCTATGCAATATACCCATGTAATAAACCTGCATACCCCTTGAATCTAAAGAAAAGATTAATATCACTATATCACCATAGTTTTTTTGATTTTTGAGACAGAGTCTTGCTCTGTCACCCAGGCTGGAATGTAGTGGCACGATCTCAGCTCACTGCAACCTCTGCCTTCCAGGTTCAAGTGGTTCTCCTGCCTCAGCCTCCTGAGTAGCTGGGACTACAGGTGCACACCACCACGCCCAACTAATTTTTGTAATTTTAGTAGAGGGGGGGTTTCATCATATTGGTCAGGCTGGTCTCGAACTCCTGACTTCAGGTGATCCACCCATCTCAGCCTCCCAAAGTGCTGGGACTACAGGTGTGAGACACCACACATGATCATCACTATAGTTTTAAATAGGTAATTGCTCCTCTTTCTTCTCTCGACTTCATTAAAAGAAAATTATATAAAATAATAACTAAAAACAACAAATTCAGAACTCTGATTTTGAAGCCATACTTTTCCTGTTGTTCTGTCTTCTTAGAAAATATAAGGATGAGCCTGTAATCCCAGCACTTTGGGAAGCTGAGGTGGGCTGATTACTTGGAGTCAGGAGTTTGAGATCAGCCTGGCCAACATGATGAAACCCCATCTCTACTAAAAATACAGAATTAGCTAGGTGCACTGGTGCGCCCCTATAGCCGCAGCTATTCAGGAGGCTGAAGCAGGAGAATCGCTTGAAGCCCCTTGAAGGCAGAGGTTGCAGTGAACCAAGATTGAGCCATTGAACTCCAGCCTGGGCCACAGAGTGAGACTCTGTCTCAAAAAAAAGAAAGAAAGAAAAAAATGAAGTAAGAAGTTAGAATTTACGGTTTATATATCATCTAAAATTTACTGGGTGGGAAGGAGTAGAAGGGCACTTCCAGGAGAACAAATGACTTCTTAGAAGCTGGGGAGAAAGCACTTTTTGGAAAAAAAAAACCAACTTTTTGTAAAGATAAATATGTCCTTAGGAGAACACATGGGAGAAATCATACTTTTGTAATAGTATCTCTCTGCCATCTCTGACAAGATTAGAGTTATTCCCGGGGAGGAGGTTTATGACAGTTGGGTTCTTTTGGGAGCCTTTGATTTTAGGCAGATAAGGGATTCCAGGAACTTAAAATAATTTAAGTTTAAAATAATTTCAAAAAAAAATTTTTTTTTTTTTTTTTTGAAACAGAGTCTTGCTCTGTTGACTAGGCTGTAGTGGACTGGTGAAATCTCGGCTCACTACAACCTTCATCTCCTGAGTTCAAGCCATTCTCCTGCCTAAACCTCCCTAGTAGCTGGGTCTACAGGCATGTGCCACCATGCTCAGCTAATTTTTGTATTTTTAGTAGCAACGGCGTTTCATCATGTTGGCCAGGCTGGTCTCAAACTCCTGACCTCAGGTGATCTGCCTGCCTTGGTCTCCCAAAATGCTGGGTTTACAGGTGTGAGCCACTGTGCCAGCCTCAAAATAATTTTCATGCCACAGTGGTTTCTTCTATACCCTTCCATTGCCATCAGGTGATATTTTGAAAAATAGAAACAGAACTATGTCTGTCAGCTGATCTACACGAAATAGTTTGACAGCCCTAAACAAAGGACGATTTTTCCATCTGTGAGTTTCCTCAAAATGTTGCTCTGTCGCCCAGGCTGAAGTGCAGTGGCACCAGGAAGGCTCACTTCAACCTCGACTAAAGGAATTTTTATACTTTGTTCTTCTACAAAGGTGTTTCCATTTCTCTGGATATTTTTGGTGTTAGATGAAGAAATAAATGGCTACTGATAACTAACTGATAAAAAAGTCTTTTTTTTTTTTTTTTTTTTTGACACGGAGTTTCGCTCTTGTTACCCAGGCTGGAGTGCAATGGCGCGATCTCGGCTCACCGCAACCTCAGCCTCCTGGGTTCAGGCAATTCTCCTGCCTCAGCCTCCTGATTAGCTGGGATTACAGGCACGTGCCACCATGCCCAGCTAATTTTTTGTAGTTTTTAGTAGAGACGGGGTTTCACCGTGTTGACCAGGATGGTCTCGATCTCTTGACCTCGTGATCCACCCGCCTCGGCCTCCCAAAGTGCTGGGATTACAGGCTTGAGCCACCGCGCCCGGCCCGATAAAAAAGTCTTTTATAGCTACTTTTTAAAATTGAATGAAGTCTCCCCGTTTTTATTTATTTATTTATGAGGAGTCTCACTCTCTCACCCTGGCTGGAGTGCAGTGGCATAATCTCGGCCCACTGCAACCTCTGCCTCCTGGGTCCAAGCGATTCTCCTGGCTCAGTCTCCCGAGTAGCTGGAACTACAAGTGCATGCCACCACCCTGGCTAATTTTTGTATTTTTTAGTAGAGATGGAGTTTTGCCATGTTGGCCAGGCTGGTCTCGAACTCCTGACTTCAAATGATCTGCTCGCCTCAACCTCCCAAAGCGCTAGGATTACAGACTTGAGCCACTGCGCCCGGCCACCCCCTGTTTTCTTCCAACTTTCCTTTTTTAGTTGAGATAGGGTCTTGCTCTGTCACCCAGGCTGGAGTGCAGTGGTGCAATCAGAGCTCACTGCAGCCTCGATCTCCCAGGCTCAAGCAATACTCCCACCTCAGTCTCCCGAGGTGCGCGCCACCACGCTGGGCTAATTTTGTTGTATTTTTTGTAGAGATGGGGTTTCGCCATGTTGCCCAGGTTGGCCTCCAACTGCTGGGCTCAAGCGATCCACCCTTTCCGGTCTCCCAAAGTCCTGGGATTACAGGCGTGAGCCACCGCGCCTGGCTGAATCACAGGATTTTAAATACTCACTCTGCTTTTCTAGTCCTGTGGGAGACGTGGTTTTCTCCGTAAAATTTCTCCCTCTGTCCTGGGTGATTTCTTTTGCATTAAAGTGTGGCTCTTCGTATGTTAGAAGTTTGTTTTTATTTATTTATTTTGAGATGGAGTCTCACCGTCGCCCAGGCTGTGGAGTACAATGGCGCCATCTCAGCTCACCGCAGCATCCGCCCACATCAAGCGATTCTCCTGCCTCAGCCTCCCGAGTAGCTGGGATTACAGGCGCCTGCCACCCTGCCCAGCTAATTTTTGTATTTTTTAGTAGAGACGGGGTTTCACCATCTTGGCCAGTCTGGTCTTGAACTTCTGACATCGTGATCCACCTGCCTCGGCCTCTCAAAGTGCTGAGATTAAAGGCATGAGCCACCAGCGCCCGGCCAGCAGTTTGTAATTTGTGGGGTGAAAGGAAACTAGTAGAGTCTTCTGGTACTTAGTTATCTGTCTTTCTAGGAGTTTTAGGTAATATTTTAGACTTGGCAGTTTCCTTATTTTATACGGACTGGAAAGTCAACAAATACTTCTGCAGTGCCTATTGTGTACAAAGAATCAGAATTGCACTTTCACAATGAAATGAGGGAGGCGAAGGGCTGATCTCAGATATTTGACTGGTAAACCAGTACCTTTTCTAGCATATGTGGCCATAGGGGAAATTCTCTCTAGGCTAGATAAACGGAGGAGTTTATTTAGTGTTTTGGCAAGCTTTATTGCCTCCATAGGTAACAATTATTTGTATTTCCTAGAGTAGGGGCTAAGACGCGCCCTGGAATAATTCCTTTTTGATGTGGATTTTCCAATGAGGTCAGACTTCCCTGAAGGCTATCCGTGAATAGTCTTTTTTGCTTGAGTGATGGCCAAGACACGGGCAGGTTTGCAAGCTTTGTCTTCATGCGGATCCGTCCACAGAGGTAGATGACAAACGCTCACTTGAGGATCTCTGCAGGCTCCTACTCAGGAACCCAGGCGCGCCTGCGCGTCGGAGCCCCTTTGTTGCTGGGGAGCGGAGGTCCGGTTGCGCATGCGCAGTAGGCCGGCACAGACAAGTGCGCTGCACCATTGGCACCGGCTGGGGGCGAGCCCACCTCAGGCAGCCGCCGCCGCTACCGCCGTCGTTGCTACTGCAGCAGCGGAGTTCAGCGGGCCCGGACGTGGGAGACTTCCCACACGGTGGCTGAGATGTCGTCCACTGCGGCTTTTTATCTTCTCTCTACGCTAGGAGGGTACTTGGTGACCTCATTCTTGTTGCTTAAATACCCGACCTTGCTGCACCAGAGAAAGAAGCAGCGATTCCTCGGTAAACACATCTCTCACCGCGGAGGTGAGAGGGGTCCCCAGAGCCCGATGGCGGAGGTGGGGGAGGCTGAGGGTCCTTTGCGGCTCCGCAGAAGGCAACCGGGTGGCAATCCGTGAGAGTTTGAGGAAGAATGGGGTTGCGCGAATTGAGGGCTCCTCCGGAGGCGAAGGCTGTGTGAAGGGGAGGTCTCTTGAGGGGAAGGAAGGAGAGAGATTCCCCAGTCTGAGCCACAGCGGGGGTCCCTCGGGGGCAGCAGTGTGAGGGGTCCTCTGAAATGGGGAAGACCCGATCGAGAATGAAGGGTAGGCGGAGCGTTTCTCGGCGGATGGAAGGATGATCGCAAGGTCCCTTCCTAGCACCAAGACACAAAGGGGGAGAGCGGTGCACAACCGAAGGTACTCGGCGGGGGGCACCGGGAACTCACTGCTCCGAGCGAGCCGGTGGCTGAGTGGATGGGAAGAGCCGAGGCGGGGAGCAGGGCTGGGGATTTTCGTGAAGCTGGACGAGCTGTAGCCCCTGTGTCTGCGGTGCCTGGGGGCCCGTCCCACCCCACGCTCTGAGCACTCAAAATTGAGAAGAGAGGGAAAACGAGTCCCCCGAGCCAGGGACGTTTCCCAAGGTCACAATGAGAGCTTGGGCTGAACTGAGACAGGAACTAGAGTGTCCAGGTCCCCAGGGCTGCAAACCTTACACCTTTTTTCTGTCCTTTGAGCACTGCAAAAAAAAAAAAAAAAAAAAAAAAAAAAAAAAAAAAAAAAAAAAAAAAAAAAAAAAAAAAAAAAAAAAAAAAAAAAAAAAGAAAAAGAAAAAGAAAAACAAAACAAAACAGACACACACACGGAAGGACAGGTGGATTTTCAAAAGACTAAAAATGATTTCGTTTAGGACATGACAGTATTGTTTAAATAAAACAAAAAATAAGTTTCTTTTGGAAAAGTGTTTTTGCTAAAAGGAGCCTAGGTTGCTCACTCTCTAATTTCCCAAATAACAGGTCAAATCTTTGCTTCTTCATTATTGTGTTAATAATGTGTCTTCATTGCATTTCAAGTATGATGTATAAAGTTTGGTGAAATTGGATTATTTTCAATCAATTTTAACTGTTCTTTAAGGATGAATGTTAAACCAGTTTAAAAGTTGCTTGAAATTTAATACATACTTGAAATGATAATTTCTAAGAGTTTACAGTCCAAAACTTGATTTAGTACCATAACCACTTTACTAACAAGTATCAGCCAAGGAATAAGGTTTTGAAATATAAATACAGAAATACATTATCATTCTTCTGAATTTTATCAGTTAAACATAGTTCTAATGAGTGACTTCAATACTATTCTAGTCTTCCCACTCATGAAAAGCATTAGAGGTTTTAAAGGGTGGCCAGCCAAATGCCATGTTATTGCTTATTTGGGTTATCTGTTTTAATAAGCCACCTGGTTAAACAGTAGGATGAAGTTTAACTACTAAGGTGCCTTCAACCATTGGCACCAGGGGCCAACTTTTAGTATTCAAGTTGTTGTCACAGAAACAATCTACTTTTCTTCTTCTTCTTCTTTTTTTTTTTTTAAATACGGGGTTTCACCATGTTGGTCAGGCTGGTCTTGAACTCCTGGCCTCACGTGATCCACCCGCCTTGGCCTCCAAAGTGCTTGGATTACAGGTGTGAACCACCATGCCTGGCCTATCTTCTTCTTTTTCTTTTTTAATTTTTGTTTCTTTTTTTAAATTTTTCTTCTTCTTCTTCATCTTCTTTTCTTATTATTTTTTTTTCATTTATTATTATTATTTTTTAAGATGGGGTTTCACCATATTGGTCAGGCTGGTCTTGGACTCCTGACCTCAGGTGATTTGCCTGCCTCAGCCTCCCAAAGCACTGGGATTACAGGCGTGAGCCACCGTGCCCGGCTCATCTTATTTTCTTTCTTTCTTTCTCTTTCTTTCTTTCTTTCTTTCTTTCTTTCTTTCTTTCTTTCTTTCTTTCTTTCTTTCTTTCTTTCTTTCTTTCTTTCTTTCTCTCTTTCTTTCTTTTCTTTCCTTCTTTCTTCTTCTTCTTCTTCTTCTTCTCCTCCTCCTTCTTCTTCCTCTTCTCCTCCTCCTTCTTCTTCCTCCTCTTCTTCTTCCTCTTCTCCTTCTCCTCCTCTTTCTTCTTCTTCCTTCTTCTTCTTCTTCATTTCTTCTTCTCTTTTTTCTTCTTTTTTGAGGCAGAATTTTGCTCTTGTCACCCACACTGGAGCGCAATGGCACAATCTTGACTCACTACAGCCTCTGTTTCCCAGGTTGAAGTGATTTTCCTGCCTCAGCCTCCTGAGTAGCTGGGTTTACAGGTGCCCGCCACCACGCCCAGCTAATTTTTGTATTTTTAGTAGAGACGGGGTTTCGCTATGTTGGCCAGGCTGGTCTCAAACTTCTGACTTCAGGTGATCCACCTGGCTTGGCCTCCCAAAGTGCTGGGATTACAGGTGTTGCACCCAGCCAGAAGTAAAGTCCTATTCTGGGGATGGGCAGTACACATTACTTTTTTGTTTGTTGTGTTGACTGATTTACAGAAAGTACGCTTACTAAAAACTCCAAAACAAAACAAAACCAGATACTCTAAAAAGCTATCTAAACTGTCATTGTGAATTATCAAAATTTTGTTTTAGAAGGAATACGTGTCAATCTTTGAAATTTTGCAACACTCTACAGGTGAAAAAACCCAGCGCTCCATAGGCGTTAAAGACTGTGCTAGATCATCACAGCAAGTATCAAAGCCAGGATAAGCTAGATCTCAAATTTTTGTTTACTGTTCAAGATACTTTTAAACTACTTTCTTCCTAGATATTGAGTCATTTCAATATTACCTCTTATATAAAAATTTTCATTCATTATTTGTAAATGTGGCATCAGTATTCATATATTTAAAGATGTAATGGATTCTTTTTTTTTTTTTTTTTTTTTGAGACAGAGTCTTACTCTGTCATCAGGCTGGAGTGTAGTGGCACAATCTTGGCTCACTGCAACCTCTGCCTCCCGGGTTCAAGTGATTCTCCTGCCAAGTAGCTGAGATTACAGGTGCGCGCCACCACGCCTAGCTAATTTTTGTATTTTAGTAGAGACGGGGTTTTTCCATGTTGGCCAGGATGGTTTCAATCTCTTGACTTCGTGATCTGCCCGCCTCAGCCTCCCAAAGTTCTGGGATTACAGGCATGAGCCACTGCACCTGGCCAAGGTAATGGAACTTTTTATGAAAATCTTGTTAAATATCTACAGACTAAAAATCTGTTTTACCTATATAATGGTCCTACAACTGTTCTGGAAAATCTTACCCAACAAGAAACCCAAGTGGCACTAGGGATTGGAGGAACACACTTTATTACGCTGGCGGGCCCAGAAGGGTTGCACCCAAAAGTCTGGACCTCGGCTTAGAATAGTACACAGTTTTTATAGGTAAGGGGAAGGGGAAGTAACTTAGGACTTCAGGAATTAATTTAGGACTTCAGACAACGCAGCAGGTTTTAGACAACGAGGCAGTTTCTCCTAAAGGTTTTCCAGTTAGTAAGCAATAAGCTGATGTACAGAAGCAGAAAGAGGCGGTTACTAACAAAAATAGGGGCAGTTTTAAAATAGGGATGGTTGCTGACTACGTGCTGACAAAATTCTGGGCAACATTTCCACTTCACAACCACTGTAGTAAGTTCCCATGTCAGTGCTTCATACACTTTTGTTGAATATGTACACTCAATACTACAGTTGAATCCAGAATGATAGAGGAGATAAAACACTTTGTAATGCAAGATACTATGTCTCTGGACAATAAGAGACATATGTAACTAGGAAGGAGTCACTCCCTTGATTGCCTTTAATTTTTGTCTTAGACATGGATAATAGCAATCACTGGTTTCTCTGTGCAGGTTACTAGTATTTGGGCTTATTCTCTATTGCCATAACTGCAAATACCTGATATTTATTTATTTTTCCCCATAAGTAAGGAAACAATGATATTTCTTGTAAATTAGGTATATGACCATTGAAACATTAATCATGTTATATGTATAAAGTATATGCACTTGAATTGGTATAACCTGAAATTCTGAGTATCTACTCTGTTTCTACAATATTATGTCTGCTCCAAAAACGTGATAAAGATTTTTTTTTTGAGACAGAGTCTCACTCTGTCACCCAGGTTGGAGTGCAGTGGCGCGATCTTGGCTTACTGCAACCTCTGCCTCCGAAGTTCAAGTGATTCTCCTGCCTCAGCCTCTCAAGTAGCTGGGACTACGGGCACATGCCGCCATGCCCGGCTAATCTTTTCTATAGTAGAGACAGGGTCTCACTGTGTTAGCGGATCTCCTGACCTTCTGATCTACCCACTTTGGCCTCTCAAAGTGCTGGGATTACAGGCGTGAGCCACCATGCCCTGCCACATGATAAAGATTTAAATCACCCAAGTCAGATACTCGATTTACCAGTTTTTAGCCTTGGGAACAAGTCTTAGTTTCTGTTTATTTTTCCGGACAGACTCTCGTTCACTTACCTTAGCTGGAGTTCAGTGGCAGCGAGCCAGGATTTTGCCATGTTGGCCATGCTGGTCTTGAACTCCTGACCTCAGGTGATCTGCCTGCCTCTGCCTCCCAAAGTGGTGGTATTACAGGCGTGAGCCATCAGGCCTGGCCAGCCAGAAGCCTGTTTTTACTTACTACAAACTGGGGACCATTTGCCTTGCTTACCTCTGAGTTGTAATGATGATCAGTTGTATAAAATGCTCTTTGAAAAGTGTGAAACTGTTTAGAAATATTATATGGGTGGATACAAAGTTTTCACAGTTGTATTTTGTAACAAAACTTTGAGGTCATTGAAAAGGAATGAGATCAGTCTTGTGTTTTCAAAGTTTTTTTTTTTTTTTTTTTGAGACGGAGTTTCGCTCTTGTTACCCAGGCTGGAGTGCAATGGCACGATCTCAGCTCACCGCAACCTCCGCCTCCTGGGTTCAGGCAATTCTCCTGCCTCAGCCTCCTGAGTAGCTGGGACTACAGGCACGCGCCACCATGCCCAGCTAATTTTTTGTATTTTTAGTAGAGATGGGGTTTCACCATGTTGACCAGGATGGTCTCGATCTCTTGACCTCATGATCCACCCGCCTCGGCCTCCCAAAGTGCTGGGATTACAGGCTTGAGCCACCGCACCTGGCCTGATTGTCTTTTAAAATAGAAAATACTCTGTTTCAAAAATTAAATGCTGTAGGCTTTATTTCTTTAAAGCATAACATTGTATTTAGTGTATTATATTGTAATGGGATCTGTTGATGCAGCTGCTTCCCTTATTAGACTCTGAGTTCCTCATGGGCAGGGATCATATTTGTTAGTTTCTGTGTTTCTAGCCACTAGTACAGATGCTGACAAATGATAGAATAATAGCTAATTGTCTGCTAATTATCTACTGTGTACTAGATACTTTTCATGTGTCTCCTAAATTTATTTGAGCATATAACATTTTTTATAATTACAAAGTGTTGATGAAACATCAGTAAGACTAAAGAGAAATGCTTTGGATTAAATGGAGAACAAACAATGCTCTCAAAGACTATTTTCTTAATTACTATATAAATTATGAATTTTATACTATTTTTAAGATACATATATTTTCCAGTTGCATAACTAACTCATGTTCATTGTAGAAAATTTGGAAAACATAAAAATGAAAAAAGAAAAAATAGTTCCTAAAACTTGACTATCTGGAGATAATCTCTGTTAACATCTTGAAGTAAGCTCTTTAAGGACTTATTTTCCTTTGTTTGGAATCATACTCTATATACCTTTATTCCAAATGCCCACCGAGTTAGCTAGAGAATTAAGCAACAGATTTTTTAGAAAGAGTTCTAGTTATTAGGCCTTAGTGGCCAAAGAATAAAAAACCTATCAACAACTGATCGAATTCCCACCTTTTCTCCCAGTCTTTAACTTTTGTTCTCAAGGCAGGGTAGTATCACAATCTGGGTATCCTGCCACAGATGGGTTTGGTGGATGATACTTTGAGGGTAAGGATTGCTCTTGGACACTGGCTGCTTCTGGGCCCTAAACTTTAATTGGTTGTTCAAGACGAACAGCAAGGCATCAGTTTGAATCTCAAAGTGTCACTGGAAGCCGCATTTCATAATTGTACCTGAAACATGTTCCATGTCAGGGTATTGATTCCCTGGAGTTTGAGACCAGCCTAGCCAACATTGTGAAACCCTGTCTCTACTAAAAATACAGCTCTTGTTTCTTCATTTTTTTTTTTTTTTTTGAGACAGAGCCTCACTCTGGAGTGCAATGGCGCCATCTCGGCTCACTGCAACATCCGCCTGCTGGGTTCAAGCGATTCTCCTGCCTCAGCCTTCTGAGTAGCTGGGATTACAGGCATGTGCCACCATGCCCGGCTAATTTTTGTATTTTAGGTAGAGACGGGGTTTTGCCATGTTGGTCAGGCTGGTCTCAAACTCCTGACCTCAAGTGATCTGCCTGCCTTGGTCTCCCAAAGTGCTGGGATTACAAGCATGAGCCACCATGCCCAGCCCCTTTATTCCTTATATGGAGGAAAGAGTTCCTCCATATAAGGAACTCTTCCACCCTTATTAGCGAGGACCTTCTTCCAGCTGGCTTGCTCATTCCACTTTTCTTTCTTTCTTTCTTTCTTTTTTTTGAGACAGAGTTTCGCTCTTCTTGCCCAGGCTGGAGTGCAGTGGCACAATCTTGGCTCACTGCAACCTCTGCCTTCCAGTTTCAAGCGATTCTCCTGCTTCAGCTTCCTGAGTAGCTGGGATTACAGGTGCCCACCACCATGCCCAGCTAAATTTTTGTATTTTTAGTAGAAATGGGTTTCACCATGTTGGCCAGGCTGTTCTTGAACGCCTGACCTCAGGTGATCTGCCTCAGCCTCCCAATGTGCTGGGATTACAGGTGTGTGCCACTGTGCCCGACCCATAATCTTAAACTTTTAAGCTCTGTGAATTTAGAAAAATAATTTTTTTTTGTGACAGGGTCTCATTCTGTTGCCCAGGTTGGAGTGCAGTGGTGCAATAACGGCTCACTGCAGACTCAACCTCCTGGGCTCGAGCCATCCACCCATCTCAGGCTCTTGAGTAGCTGGGACCACAGACACAAGTCACCACGCCCAGCTAATTAAAATTTTCTTTTTTTCTTTTATAGAAATGGGGTATCTTTGTGTTGCTTAGGCTAGTCTTGGACTTCTGGATACAAGGAATCCTCCTGCCTTGGCCTCCCAAAGTGCTGGGATTATAAGCATGAGCCACTGTGCCTGGCCAAAAATTAAATATTCTTCTATTAAAATTACTGAAATGATCACAAAACATATTTTTAAAAATAATTATTATTAAAGACACATACATATAATATCTAGTTGTTAAATGCTCCCTGTATATCTACATACAGTTTGGATGTCATCCTTTTGTACTTCAGGTGATCTTGTGTGGCTTACTGAGATTTTTACATATGGCACACAGTTCTAAAGCCCACAGATAGCATACTAGCTATATTGATATGCCTAATCTTTTTCTTATATCTGCAAATATAAATTTCACTAGTTTTTTTCCTTTGAAATATAAAAATAATTTTGCATTGTTCCAGGAAATCTATGTTGAGAAATGCACTTTTGTACATACCATCTCTAGTTATTTCAAGCTCTTCATGCTTTTTTTTTTTTTTTTTTTGAGACGGAGTTTCGCTCTTGTTACCCAGGCTGGAGTGCAATGGCGCAATCTCGGCTCACCGCAACCTCCGCCTCCTGGGTTCAGGCAATTCTCCTGCCTCAGCCTCCTGAGTAGCTGGGATTACAGGCACGCGCCACCATGCCCAGCTAATTTTTTGTAGTTTTAGTAGAGACGGGGTTTCACCGTGTTGACCAGGATGGTCTCGATCTTTTGGCCTCGTGATCCACCCGCCTCGGCCTCCCAAAGTGCTGGGATTACAGGCGTGAGCCACCGCGCCCGGCCCTCTTTATGCTCTTGTATAAGTCATATATAGTGTTTACAAGACACACTATAAATGTTGAGTGAACAAATGATTTTAAAAATGAAGGAAGGCCAGGCATGGTGGTCCAAGCTTGTAATCCCAGCACTTTGGGATTTGGGAGACTGAGAAAGGGAAGTCAAACAATTTCATGAGGGAAGAGTTACCACTAAATAATTCCTTGGAGAGGAATGTCATACTTCTTAATTAGTCCCTTAGTTATTCTCCAGATTTTCCCCATATGAATCTACCAAGTAATTTGTGGGTTTTATCATCGTGGAATGTATCTTCCAGCTTTATATAACCATAGAAATATATGGGAATAGGGGTCAATGTGAATAACTTAACTGTAAAGCTGAAGTAAAGGATGCTATATGGATGGCAGCATAAAAGCTGCAGCATAGTGGCAAAAAGGTTGGACTTTAAAATCATACTGCTGCCAGGTGAGGTGGCTCACACTTGTAATTCCAGCACTTTGGGAGACTGAGGCAGGTGGATCACCTGAGGTCAGGGGTTCAAGACCAGCCTAGCCAACATGGTGAAACCCCATCTCTACTAAAAATTAAAAAATTAGCTGCGCATGATGGCGGATGCCTATAATCCCAGCTACTTGGGAGGCTGAGGTGGGAAAATTGCTTGAACCTGGGAGGCAGAGGTTGCAGTGAGCTGAGATCATACCACTGCACTCCAGCCTGGGCGACAGAACGAGACTCTGTCTCAAAAAAAAAAAAAGAAAAAGAAAAAAGAAACCATACTGCTTGTGCTTGAATCCCAGTTTGTTTTATTGGTTATGTGACCTTAGCCAGTTTTTATGTAGAGATATTTAATATTAATACTACCTCATGGGTGGTTGTGAGGATTTTAATGAAATAATATATAAAGTGCTAAGCACAGTCTCTGGCTTTTGCTAATTATTAATGTCTTGGCTACCTTTTTAATATTTTAGTAGTGACTATGTAATAAACATAAAATAGATGAAGAATCTTAATAATGTTGGCATGCTCCAGCTGTTAGGTTTAAATGAATTACAATTTACTATGGAAAGCAGACATAAAAGATGTAAATAGGCAAATAGGGAATGTAAATACTGGTAGTAATAATCATATTGACTGTGGGGACGTGTATTGAATTTCTGTCCTATCTTTTTCCTAGCATCTTTCCCCTAAGCCAAAAGATCAAACAAAAAATGTCTTTTTAAGACTCCCTGAACCCATCACCGATGTAAACAGTTATTAACTTATGCCCAGTCTTGTTTCACCTATATCCCTGTCCATTCTTCTCACCCAGATTATTTTGAAACAAATTTCTTTTTCTTTTCTTTTCTTTTTTTTTTTTTTTTTTGAGACAGAGTTTTTCACTGTTGCAGGCTGGAGTACAATGGCGCGATCTCAGCTCACCGCAACCTCCGCCCTTGCGGGTTCCGGCGATTCTCCTGCCTGAGCCTCTGGAGAAGATGGGATTACAGGCATGCGCCACCATGCCCAGCTAATTTTGTGTTTTTATTTTTTTTGAGATGGAGTCTTGCTCTGTCGCCAGGCTGGAGTGCAGAGGCACAATCTCGTCTCACTGTAACCTCCGCCTCCTGGGTTCAAGTGACTCTTCCACCTCAGCCTCCCTAGTAGCTGGGACCACAGGCATGTGCCACCACGCCCGGCTAATTTTTGTATTTTTAGTAGAGACTGGATTTCACTATATTGGCCAGGATGGTCTCGATCTCTTGACCTCGTGATCTGCGCGCCTCGGCCTACCAAAGTGCTGGGATTACAGGCGTGAGCCACTGCACCCGTCCTTTTGAATTTTTAGTAGAGACGGGGTTTCCCTACGTTGGTCGGGCTGGTCTCGAATTCCTGATCTCAGGTGATCTGCCCGCCTTGGCCTCCCAAAATGCTGGGATTACAGGTGTTAGCCACCGTGCCTGGCCAACAAATTTCAAATATCAAATGATTTCAAACATAATACTCATGGAACATTCTTTTGTAGAATATTCTAAAAGATGTTAGGACAAAGTTCTTGCCATTGGGATTTGAGAAGACTAGTAACATTGCTTAATTTCCCTTCCCAAGTTTTGAACCAGTTTAGAAATAAAATATAGGCATCAGATAGATAGAAGTCAAAATATTAACTCTATTATTAATATAACTGCATTTTGGCCCTATAATGCCTTCTTGAAATTGATCTTAACACTAAAATGGGGTCCTTTTCCTTGCATTGGCAGGACCTACCTTGGCAAACTTTCTATACAGATGAACAAAAATTTTATTTCTGAGGTTGGGCTACTCCAAATTAAGAGCACTCTGATGGGTTGAATTACAGATGGACAGACAGTTCTTTCTCTCTCCTTTTTTTTTTTTGTGACAAGGTCTCACTCTGTCACCCAGGCTGAAGGGCAATGACACAATCACAGCTTACTGCAGGCTCAAACTCCAGAGTTCAAGCAATCCTCCCACCTCAGTCCCCTAAGTAGCTGAGACTACAGGTGCACACCAGCAGGCCTGGCTATTATTTTAATTTTTTTATAGAAACGGAGTCTCACTATGTTGCCCAGGCCAGTCATGAACTCCTAGACTCAAGCAATCCTCCTGCCTTGGCTTTCCAAAGTGTTAGGATTATAGGCATGAGCCACTGCACCCAGCCAGAAGACTATTTTTATTTAAAAGACTGAGTAGCTGCCCGACACAGTGGCTCATGCCTGTAATCCCAGCACTTTGGGAGGCCAATGCAGGCGGATCACCTGCATTGGCCTCACTTGAGGTCAGGAGTTCAAGACCAGCCTTGCCAACATAATGAAACCCTGTCTCTACTAAAAAATACAAAATTAGCTGGGTGTGGTAACACATGCCTGTGATCCCAGCTACTTGGGAGGCTGAGGTAGGAGAATCGCTTGAACTCAGGAGAACTCTGGAGACAGAGGTTACAGTGAGCCGAGATTGCACCATTGCACTCCAGCCTGGGTGGGCAACAAGAGCGAAACTCTGTCTCAAAAGAAAGAAAGAAAGAAAGAAAAAAGAATGAATAGAAAATTATGGTTACTTAGGCTTGATTATTTAGCAGTTATGTTCTTTTTTTTATTATTATTCTTATTAAGTTCTGAGACACATGTACAGAAAGTGCAGGTTTGTTACTTAGGTATACATGTGCCATGGTGGTTTGCTGCACTCATCAACCCATCATCTACATTAAGTATTTCTCCCAATGCTATCCCTCCCCTAGCCCCCATCCCCCAACAAGCCCTGGTGTGTGATGTTTCCCTCCCTGTGTTCATGTGTTCTTACTGTTCAACACCCACTTATGAGTGAGAACATGTGGTGTTTGGTTTTCTGTTCTTGTGTTAGTTTGCTGAGAATGATGGTTTCCAACTTTATCCATGTCCTTGCAAAGGACATAAACTCATCCTTTTTTTTTAAAATTGCATTTTAGGTTTTGGGGTACATATGAAGAACATGCAAGATTGTTGCATAGGTACACACATGGCATCGTGATTTGCTGCCTTCCTCCCCTTCACCTATATCTGGCATTTCTCCCCATGCTATCTCTCCCCAGCCCCCCAAACCCCACTGTCCTCCCCTATTTCCCCCCAACAGACCCCAGTGTGTGATGTTCCCCTCCCTGTGTCCATGTGTACTCATTGTTCAACACCCACCTATGAGTGGGAACATGAGGTGTTTGATTTCCTGTTCTTGTGTCAGTTTGCTGAGAATGATGGTTTCCAGATTCATCCATGTCCCCACAAAGGATGCGAACTCATCGTTTTTGATGGCTGCATAATATTCCATGGTGTATTTGTGCCACATTTTCCCTGTCCAGTCTGTCATCGATGGGCATTTGGGTTGGTTCCAGGTCTTTGCCATTGTAAACAGTGCTGCAGTGAACATTCGTGTGTATGTGTCCTTATAGTAGAACGATTTATAATCCTTTAGATATATACCCAGAAATAGGATTGCTGGGTCAAATGGAATTTCTATGTCTAGGTCCTTGAGGGATCGCCACACTGTCTTCCACGATGGTTGAACTAATTTACGCTCCTACCAACAGTGTAAAAGTGTTCCTATTTCTCCACATCCTCTCCAGCATCTGTTGTCTCCAGATTTTTTAATGATCGCCATTCTAACTGGCGTGAGATGGTATCTCAGTGTAGTTTTGATTTGCATTTCTCTAATGACCAGTGATGATGAGCATTTTTTAATATGTTTGTTGGCCTCATGTATGTCTTCTTTTGTAAAGTGTCTGTTCATATCCTTCACCCACTTTTGAATGGGCTTGTTTG
>NW_016107436.1:1159850-1162064 GCF_001604975.1 Cebus imitator
TGACCAGGATGGTCTCGATCTCTTGACCTCGTGATCCACCCGCCTCGGCCTCCCAAAGTGCTGGGATTACAGGCTTGAGCCACCGCGCCCAGCAAAAATAATTCTTAAAGACTTTCCTAATGAACACAGATGTTAACAAGTGTGATTTTTAAAATATTGCATAATGTGTTGACATTTAGAAGGCCAGCATGGTTCAATGAATTGATAGTTTCTAGATGAACTATGCATGCTATTAGAAAATCATGCATGGGTGAAAGATCATTCAAAGTTCAAGATGGACCAATGGATTTTCACATAATAGAGTATGAAGTGATTACTCATATGGCTTAGATTCCACATTGCAATAGACTTTTAAGAAACTAACACTTGTTGAGCTGCTTGTGGTGGTGCCTACCTGTAGTCCCAGCTATTTGAGAGGCTGAGCCAGGAGGATCACTTGAGCCCAGGAGTTTGAAGTTGTTGCTACGATCATGGCTGTGAATAGCCACTGAACTTCAGCCTGGGCAACATAGCAAGACCCTGTCTCTAAAGTAAGCAAACAAATTACCACTTATTGAATTTTGATGCCATATCAAAGAAGACTCTTTCATTTCCAACTACACATCTCTGTGACTGTGGGTATAAATGAAGCAGATATGAGAATCTTACTGCTTTCTCTTAAGCCAGATAGTAAACAGATTTGCAAAAATATAAAATGATACCACTCTTTTCATACATTATTTTGAAAAAGTTATTTTTTATAAAAATGTTATTTTAACATGTAATGTGTTTATTATTTTCTCTCTCTCTCTTTTTTTTTGAGACGAAGTCTTGTTCTGTTGCCCAGACTGGAGTGCAGTGGCAAGATCTGGACTTACTGCAACCTCCACCCCCTGGGTTCAAGCAATTCTCATGCCTCAGCCTCCTAAATAGCTGGGATTACAGGTGGTGCCACCATGCCCAGCTAATTTATTTTATTTTTTATTTTTTTTATTTTTTAGTAGAGATGGGGTTTTGCCATGTTGCCAGGCTGGTCCCAATCTTCTGAGCTCAGGCAATTAACCTGCCTCAGGCTCCCAAAGTGCTAGGATTACAGGCACGAGCCACCACACCTGGCCTATTTTCAAAGCAAGGATGCAGAAATCAGCTTGAAGGAATTAACGCAGAAATCAGTTTTGATCACTTGTTAAGGTGGTGTCTGCCAAGCTTTTCCACTGTGTGGTTACATTTTCCCTTTAAAATTAATAAGAGAAAAGGCCCTTATAATTAATAAGAGGCTGCCCACCTCAGCCTCCCAAAATGCTGGGATTACAGGCATGAGCCACCGCACTCAGCCAATTTTTGGAGGGAGATACTTTAAAAAACTAAGAACACAAATATCCCATTCCTTAGCAAATCATCAATCCGTTTATTAAAATGGATTCAGAATTTATTTATTTATTTATTTTTCTTTCTTTTCTTAACTTTTTTATTGTTATTTTTTGGGTTGAAGTCTTGCTTTGTCTCCCAGGCTATAGTGCAGTGATGCCATCTCAGCTCACAGCAATTTCTACCTCTGTGGTTCAAGCGATTCTCCTGTCTTAGTCTCCCAAGTAGCTGGGACTACAGGCACCTACCGCCATGCCCAGCTAATTTTTGTATTTTTAGTAGAGACGGGGTTTCACTATGTTGGCTAGGCTGGTCTCAAATGCCTGTCCTCAGATGATCCGCCTGCCTCATCTTCTCAAAGTGCTGGGATTAGAGGCATGAGCCACCGTGCCCAGCTTGAATTCAGAATTTCTTTTTTATTTTATTTTATTATTTATTTATTCTTAAATTTTTCTTTTTTTTTTTTTCTTAATATTCTTGGAGTGCAGAATTTCCTACTCACTGATTTAAAATCTGTCACTATCATTATTTTGATGCTAGCAGTGTCACAGATTTGTCCAGTGAGAGGTCCTTCAAGCTGGCTCTTGTGTCCTTTTAACTTCTTTGCTCTGATATAAGTGGTCAGTAGATTAACTTAACTTACTGGTAACCCCTCTAGCACTCTTGTGTTTTTAGAAATATTCAAGGGTGGGCCAGGTGTGGTGGCTCATGCCTGTAATCCAAGCACTTTGGAGGCCAAGGCGGGTGGATCACCTGAGGTCGGGAGTTCAAAACCAGCCTGACCGACATGGTGAAACCCCGTCTTTATTTAAAAACAAAAGAAAGAAAGAAAGAGAGAGGGAGAGGGGGGTGGAGAGAGAGAGAGAG
>NW_016107436.1:1163414-1164566 GCF_001604975.1 Cebus imitator
TGGTCTCCAACTCCTGACCTCAAGTGATCCACCTGCCTGAGTCCCTCAAAGTGTTTGGATTACAGGCATGAACCACCGCACCCGGCCTAAGCAGTACCTTAAATCCACTTTCTATTTAGAGTTTATTGAATTGTCTCTTTCTATTAAGAAGAAATTGGCAGTTTTTCCAAAATGTATGGGAAAATATTTCCATTTTTCTGTATATTTCATAAATTATTTGGTAACACTGAAATGTTATAGTTTTAAAACATTTTAGGCTGGGGATGGTGTCACACACCTGTAATCTCAGCACTTTGGGAGGTCGAGGAGGGTAGATCACCTGAGGTCGGGAGTTTGAGACCAGCCTGGCCAACATGGCAAAACCCCATCTGTACTAAAAATACAAAAATTATCCAGGTGTGGTGGCATGTACCTGTAGTCCTAGCTACTTAGGAGGCTGAGACAGGAGAATTGCTTGAACCCAGGAGGTGGAGGTTGCAGTGAGCCGAGGTTGCAGTGAGCCAAGATTGCGCTGCTACACTCCAGCCTGAGCGACAGAGCAAGACTTTCTGTATTAAAAAAAAAAAATTTTTTTTTAAATCTTTGAGTAGCATCCATAAAGTTAGTTAACATTTTTTACATACTATATAACATTAGACTTTTTTATAATTCAGTATGTTCACATAGAAATCTATAAAATTACAATATTATTTATTATTCCAGTTAATGGACATTTACCAAGTACCTACTCTTTACCAGTGACTATGATAATGGCAATAGTAATAATAATACTAATAATAACAATCATTTACTTTCATGGAATGTTTACTATAGAATTTCACTAAATCTAATGCCTTTGGTTATAAAGTACACACATTTTACATACTGTTAAGAAAGAGACCCCTGGCCAGGCATGGTAGCTCACACCTGTAATCCCAGCACTTTGGGAGGACAAGACGGGTGGATCATGAGGTCAAGAGATTGAGACAATCCTGGCCAACATGGTGAAACCCCATCTCTACTAAAAATACAAAAATTTGCTGGGCGTGGTATACAGTCCTAGCTCCTCGGGAGGCGAGGCAGAAGAATCACTTGAACCTGAGAGGTGATGGTTGCAGTGAGCCAAGATCGTGCCCCCCAGCCTGGTGACAGAGAGACTCCTCAAAAAAAAAA
>NW_016107436.1:1165286-1167147 GCF_001604975.1 Cebus imitator
GAATGGAGACACTTGTGTCTTTTTCTTTTTTTTGAAACAGTGTCTCACTCTGTCACCCAGGCTGGAGTGCAATGGCACAATCTCAGCTCACTGTATGGGGATACAGAGGAGAGATTGTTTAACTCTGTCTGAGGAGATGTATGTGTACCAAGTCCTCTTCGGTCTTTCCTTTGACAAGCAGATATTACAGCTTAAAAATCATGGTTAGGCCAGTCACAGTGGCTCACACCTGTAATCCCAGCACTGGGAAGCTGAGGCAGGAGGATTGCTTGAGTCCAGGAGTTTGAGTTTGGACCAGTCTGGGCAACATAGTGAGACCCTTGTCTCCACATACACACACACACAAATTAGCTGAGCATGGTGGCATATGCCTGTAGTCCTAGCTACTTCGGAGGCTGAGACTGGAGGATTGCTTGAGCCAGGAGTTTGAGGCTGCAGTGAGCTCTGATTGTGCCATTGCACTCCAGCCTGGGAGACAGAGTGAGACCCTGTCTCAAAATAATAATAATAATAATAATGTTTAGGTTCTGTCTAACCCTCTTGTGTTGCTATGGCTGTGTTTTGATCTTTGATTCCTACTGTTGCAGCTAAAAAATATTCAAAATACAGATTAAGCTTCCCTAATCTGAAAACCTGAAATGCTCCAAAATCTGAGCACACACACAACTCCTCAGGTGGAAAATTCCTGGTAAAAAATCATTTGAGGGAAAAAATAATTTTTAAAAAAGAAAAAAATATATATACAGTGAATTCCATACCTGACCTCATGTGACAGGTTGAAGTCAAAACAAAAGCAAACAACACATTGCTTATTCAGCATCCCCAAAGGAAAAAAGGCCCTTCCAGCTCCCTTCAGTTACAATATATCTCTTCTGAGTTTGCCCAGATTTCCTCATGCAAGCATGCCCATGAAGGGTAATAAAATGGTACGTATTCAGACTGGTCACAGCAACAGCAAATTCCTCATGATGCCCTGCATGGTGCCAAGATCTATATGCATTATTCATTGTGTGTTTTTGTTTGTTTGCTTGCTTGCTTATTCTCTGCTCTTTGGTATAAACATGTTGTTAAAAATATCAAAAAGGCCCACAGATACCCCTATGGGTTATAGTGATAAGAAAAAAAGTTAACATTTATGTTTATCTATTGCACAGAAAGCTAAGGTGTTGTAGAAACTGAACAATGGTGTAAGTGTGAAATATCTTACAGAGGAGTATGGTGTTAGAATAACCGCTATATATGACCTGAAGAAAAAGAAGGATAAACTGTTGAAGTTTTATATATATCAGAAGTAGTACATATGAAGTGGAAGCGATGAACAGAAGTTAATTAAAAATAGGAAAACTGCATAAAGCTGAAATGAAGATCTCAATCATGTATTGAAAGTGCATCCATCAGCATCACAGTAAATACATGCCACTTCATTAGGAAATGCTGATTAGGAAACAAGCAAAGAGCTATCATGATGAAGTTAAAATGAAGGGAACTGTGAATAATGAACAGGCCAGATGCAGATTTTTTTTTTTTGAGACGGAGTTTCGCTCTTGTTACCCAGGCTGGAGTACAATGGCGCGATCTTGGCTCACCGCAACCTCTACTTCCCGGGTTTAAGTGATTCTCCTGCCTCGGCCTCCTGAGTAGCTGGGATTACAGGCATGTGCCTGGCTAATTTTGTATTTTTAGGAGAGATGGGGTTTCTCCATGTTTATCAGGCTGATCTCGAACTCCTGACTTCCAGTGATCTGCCCACCTCAACCTCCTGAAGTGCTGGGATTACATGCGTGAGCCACCGCACCTGTCACATTTGCAGAAATTTAAGAGAAGATGTGACATTACATTTTTTTTTTTTTTTTTTTTTTTT
>NW_016107436.1:1167442-1168573 GCF_001604975.1 Cebus imitator
CGCCCGGCCTGTGACATTACATTTTTAAAGATTAATGGTGATTTAGATAAATGGTGATTATGAAGCAGCAAAGGAATTCATTGACAAGTTTGCCAAGGTCATTGCTGTTGAAAATCTGACCCAAGAACAAGTCTATAATTCTGATGAAACAAGACTGTTTTGGCATTATTGTCCCAGAAAGACACTGACTGCAGCTGATGAGATGAGAATTAAGGATGCCAACGATAGAATAACTGTGTTAGGATATGCTGATGTAGCAGGCATGCATAAATGTAAACTTTCTGTGGTAGGCAAAAGCTTCCTTCCTCACTGTTTTCAAGGAGTGCATTTCTTACCAGTCCGTTATACTACCAAAAAGGCATGCATGGATCACCATGGATATCGGCATCTTTTCAGATCGATTTCACAGACATTTTGTACCAGTGGCTCGTGCTCACTGCTGGGAGATTGGACTGGATGACAACTGCAAGATTTTGTTATTCCTTGACAACTATTCTGCTTATCCACCAGCTGACATTCTCATACAAAATAGTGTTTATGCCATGTACTTCCTCTAAACGTGACTTTATTAATTCCATGTGACCAGGGTATCCTTGGATCAATGAGAGTAAATATAAAAACATTTTCTTATGCTAGCAGTGGTGAATAGAGGTGTGGGTGTGGAATGTTTTCTTTTATTTAAAATGAAGACAACCACAGATTGTTCCTATGGAGGATTAACATAGTGACTCCTTTGCTTTCTGATGGTTCAGGGTACACAAACTTTGTTTCATGCATAAAATTATTTTTGCTGTGTTGCCCTGGCTAGTCTCAAACTCCTGGGCTCAAGTGATCCTTCCACCTGGGCCTCCCGAAGTGCTAGGATTATAGATATGAACCACCATGCCCTGCCAGAAAGTTTTCAAAAGGAGTTTAGCATGGACACCTTATATGCTGTTGCCAGTGCGTGGAACACAGTGAATAAAGATAAATTTTTGTGTGCCTGGCACAACCCCTGGCCTCTGACTATGTTTAGTGATGATAATGAACAAGTGGTGACTTTTAAGAATTCCATGTGTCGACAAAGTGAGAAAAAAAATGATGTCTTGGCCCGGAGCAGTGGCTCACGCCTGTAATCCCAACACTTTGGGA
>NW_016107436.1:1173273-1174779 GCF_001604975.1 Cebus imitator
GGAGTGCGGTGGTGTGATATCGGCTCCCTGCAAGCTCTGCCTCCCTGGTTCAAGTGATTCTCCTGCCTCAGCCTCCTGAGTAGCTGGGATTACAGGCGTGTACCACCATGCCTTGCTAATTTTGTATTTTTAGTAGAGACGGGGTTTCACCATGTTGGACAGGCTGGTCTCGAACTCTTGACCTTGTGATCCACCTTCCTTGGCCTCCCAAAGTACTGTTTTTTAACATTGACCATGAGGTTCTAGTTGTTCATTAATTGACCAATGGTGAAACAGCTGAAATCGTTCTGAATAAAGGTGATCATGATAATAGTCATGATAACAATGAAGGTGATGTTAACATGGCAGAAAAAGTGCCCATAGACAACACGATGGAAATATGTGAAGAGCTTATTGAAGGACTAGAGCAGGGTGCATTCATAACAGGACAGGAAATCATGTTCGTTTATAAAATCAAAAAGAGACTTCTAAGACAAAAACTTATAAATGAGGCACATGATTCTGGAGGAAACATTTTAAAAATGAATCCAGCAGAATGCCCCCTCATCCCTAGAGGACCCAATTCCTGGTCCTTCAACTGCTTCTGATGTTTCTTCTCACGGAAAAAAAAAAAAAAATACAGTGTATAGTAACCTTTTAATCAAAACACAGCAAGGCTAGAAGCAATGGCTTGCACCAGTAATCCCAGCACTTTGGGAGGCCAAGATGGGCGGATCACTTGAGGCCAGGAGTTTGAGACCAGCCTGGCCATTATGGCAAAACCCCATCTCTACTAAAAATATAAAAATTAGGCAGGCATGGTGGCAAATGCCTATAATCCCAGCTACTCGGTAGGCTGAGGCACAAGAGAGGCAGAGGTTGCAGTGTGCTGTGATCATGCCACTGCACTTTAGCCTGAGCAACAGAGTGAGAGAGACTCTGAAGAAAAAACAAACCAAAACAAAACAATGAGACAGGTGGAGACTAAACACCTGCCTTTTTGTTGCTGTTTTTAGCAACTGATTGATAGAGGTTTTCTGGTGATGCTACTATGTTACTTAGTTACCCTAACCATGTTATTTTTTAATTGTATTAGTGGTATTTCATATTTTTTACTGTTACATACTTACATGTGAATAAGTATAAGAAAATGTTTACTGGTAGCCTATAAATTCAGAGTCAAGAACGATGGTGATGCCAAACAACCACAGATTGTTCCTGTAAATGACTAAGAGAGTGGCTCCTGTGCTTTCTGATGGTTCACAGTACACAAACTTTGTTTCATGAATAAAATCGTTTAAAATATTGTGTAAAATTACCTTCAGCCTATGTGTATGGAGTGTGTATGAAACCTAAATAAATCTTATGTTGAGACTTGGGTCCTTTCCCCAAGATATCTCATTATATATATGCAGATATTCCAAAATCTAAAGAAGTCAGAAATCCGAAACATTTATGGTCCCAAGCATTTTGGATAAGGGATACTTAACCTATACCATTACACTCTTTAAAACACTTGTAATGTCA
>NW_016107436.1:1175637-1177905 GCF_001604975.1 Cebus imitator
GAGGTTGCGGTGAGCCGAGATCGCACCATTGCACTTCAGCCTGGGTAACAAGAGCGAAACTCCGTCCCAAAGACGGAGTTTTCCCATTCAAAGACACCTTAGAGATTATTTTTCCTATTATAATTAGGTACAAAGTTACTGTTTTTTCATATGCTAGTTTCACCTAAATCCCATCTTCGTTGTATTTATCATCTCTTACTCTTCTCGTTCTATTCTATGATGAACTTTTGTCTATGATCTTAAAACCCTCTTACAAAAATTTAAAATTTTGACTGGGTGCAGTGGCTCACACCTGTAATCCCAACACTTTTGTATGCCAAGGGGGGCAAGTCACCTGAGGCCAGGAGTTCGAGACCAGCCTGGCCAATGTGGTAAAACCCTGTCTCTACTAAAAATACAAAATTAACTGGGCATGGTGGTGCATGCCTGTAATCCCAGCTACTCGAGAGGCTGAGGCATGAGAATTGCATGAACCCAAGAGACGAAGGTTGCATTGAGCCGAGACTGCATTGCTGCACTCCAGCCTGGGCATAGAATGAGACTCCGTCTCAAAAAAAAAAAAAGGAAAATTGTTCCTCCTGTCACCAACCATAAAATGGATTACATATGCTCACGTATGGTATATTCTTGATAGGATGGGTAGTTGAGGGAGAGAGAGTAAGAATAAAATGAATAGCTAAAACTTAGATCTTATTTATGTACATATTTAGATGTACATTTCACAAAGCGTATACATTTCAAAATGGAGGTGAAGGCTGGGCACGGTGGCTCATGCTTGTTATCCTAGCACTTTCGGAGGCCAAGGTGGGTGGATCACCTAAGGTCAGGAGTTCAAGACCAGCCTGGCCATCATGGTGAAACCCCATCTTTTAAAAAAAGAAAGAAAGAAAGAAAAGAAACAAAATGGAGGTGAAGATCAGGAGATATTAAAGACAGTATACACAGTCGGTATGGGAAGCCTGATTAAAATTAACCAGAAAAATGCCCGGGTGAGATGGCTCATGCCTATAATCCCAGCACTTTGGGAGGCCGAGGTGGACAGATCACTTGAGGTCAGGAGTTCAAGACCAGCATGGCCAACATGGTGAAACCCCGTCTCTACTAAAAATACAAAAATTAGCCAGGCATGGTGGCCCATCTGTAATCCAGATGCTTGGGAGGCTGAGGCAGGAGAACTGCTTGAAGCCAGGAAACAGAAGCTGCCGTGAGCCAAGATTGCACCACTGCACTCCAGCCTGGGTGATAGAGCAAGACTCTATCTTGGAGAAACCACACACACAAAAAAAACCCCAGAAAATCAAAAGATATTAAGACTAGAAGGGCTATCATTGAAGACAGAAAGGAGCTATTCTGAAATTTAGGCTTAGCTGGGTGCAGTGGCTCACACCTATAATCCCAGCACTTTGGCGGGTCAAGGCAGGCAGATCACTTGAGATGAGGAGTTCGAGACCAGTTTGGCCAACATGGTGAAACTCATCCCTACTAAAAATTAAAAATTAGCTGGGCATAGTAGCACTCACCTGTAGTCCCAGCTACTTGGGGGGCTGAGGTAGGGGGATTGCTTAAACCGGGAGGTCGAGACTGAAGTGAGCTGAGATGGTGCCTCTGCACTCCAGCCTGGGTGACAAAGTGAGGCCCTGTCTCAAAAAAAAAAAAACAAACAAAAAAAACACAACCAAAACATTCATTTGTATGTGTGTGTGTGTGTGTGTGTGTGTGTAAATTTATTATGTTACAGTGGGGCTAAAGAAGTAATTAAAACTGACAAATAATTGTGTCTCAATGTGTGAAATGTCCTTTAATGTGGTATATAAAATGCTTTCACGAGCACCATTTAATGTGGTGTATAAAATGCTTTCACAAACACCATCTCCCTTAGGTTATGAATATGGCTCTTCTATTATTTCTTTAGGAGCAGGAATCTTTTCTTATTGATTTCACAATTCTTATTGCTTAGCTCAGGCTCTGACATCAATAGGCCCTCACTAGTTGCTTAATGAATGAAATATGGAATGGGACACTCAGGAATAAAGCAGAACATTATTAAAGACTGACTGAAGGAGACTGAGCCTCCTTCATAGTAAAGCATAGAAGCAAAAACTAAGGAACTGTACTCTACACATATACACACACACAGCCATTAAGCCCTTGAGCATTTAAGATGTGGTTCCCAAGGGCTAATACAACTAGGTTATTTTTTTTTTTTTTTTTGAGACAGAGTTTCCCTCTTTTTTCCCAGGCTGGAGTGCAATGGCGCGATCTCGGCTC
>NW_016107436.1:1179801-1181934 GCF_001604975.1 Cebus imitator
AATTTTTATTATTTTTAAAGAGACAGGGCCTCACTTTGTCTCCTAGGCTGGAGTACAGTGGCATGATCGTAGCTCACTGCAACCTTGACCTCTTGGGATCAAGTGACCCTCCTGCCTCAGTATCCCTAGTAGCTAGAACTACAGGGATGTGCCACTTTACCTTGCTAATTTTTGATTTTTTTTGTAAAGATGAGATCTCTTCATGTTGCCCAACTTGTCTCCAATTCCTGCAACTCAAGCAATCTTCCTGGCTCGGCCTCCCAAAGTGCTGGGATTACAGGTACTTGGGAGGCTGAGGCAGGAGAATCACTTGAACCAGGGAGTTGGAGGTTGCAGTGAGCCCATATCGAGCCATTGCACTCCAGCCTGGCAACGGAGTAAAACTCCGTCTCAAAGTAATCCTAGCACTTTAGGAGGCTGGGGCAGGCGGATCACCTGGGGTCAGGAGTTACAGACCAGCCTGACCACATGGCGAAACCCCATCTCTACTAAAAAATACAAAAATTAGCTGGGCATGTTGGCAGGTGCCTATAATCCCAGCTACTCAAGAGGCTGAGGCAGGAGAATTGCTTGAACCCAGGAGGTAGAGGTTGCAGTGAGCCGAGATTGTGCCACTGCTCTCCAGCCTGGGTGACAAAAGCAAAACTCTGACTCAAAAAAATAAAATGAAATAAAATAAATGAAAGAATGTTCAGCATTTATTAGATTAAATTCCTGCTGTAATTCATTATATTGACTTTGAATAAATTCATGCCAAGAATGTTGTCTTGTAGATAACTGGTTATGGAAAGGAGGCAACATGATTCTTTTATTCTCAGTTCGCTTAGAATATTTTCATATGAATAAGTCATACTAGGTGGTGGTATTAAGGAGATATTTTAGTATTGTGGGATTTTTTGGATTTGTAACTCTTGAATTGTTACATCTGATGCATGTAACCTAAATGTATACATAAGTGTCACAATGTCATTCTTCTTTTATTTCTTCAGTGCAGTTAAAATCGGAACTGATATGCTAGAATTGGACTGCCATATCACAAAAGATGAAGAAGTTGTAGTGTCACATGATGAGAATCTAAAGAGAGCAACTGGCGTCAATGTAAACATCTCTGATCTCAAATACTGTGTAAGTAAAAATGCATGAAAAATTAATATCTAATAGATATCATGGCCTGTAAGATTTTTTAAAAATAGTGAATAGCTGACATTGCTTCAGTAAATAATTTCTAAAATTATTTAAATATTGATTAAATATTGAATGTCAAAGGAAATTAAAAAAAAACATTTTGGGGCTGGGCACACTGGCTCATGCCTACAATTCCAGCACTTTGGGTTGCTGAGGTGGGAGGATTGTTTGAGGTCAGGAGTTTGAGATCAGGCTAGGTGACATAGCAAGATTCCATCTTTATTTTAAAAATAGGAAAATTGGCTGGGTGTGGTGGCTCACGCCTGTAATCCCAGCACTTTGGAAGGCTGAGGCGGGCGAATCACCTGAGGTCAGAAGTTTGAGATCAGCCTGGCCAACATGGTGAAACCCCGTCTCTACTAAAAATACAAAAATTAGCCAGGTATGATGGCGGGCACCTGTGATCCCAGCTACTCAGGAGGCTGAGGCAGGAGAATCACTTGATCCCAGGAGGCAGAGGTTGCAGTGAGCTGAGATGGTAATACTGCACTCCAGTCTGGGACTGGAGTGGGACTCTGTCTCAGAAAGAGTCAGAGTCCCACTGAAAATTATCCAAAAAGGAAAATTATCCAAGCATAGTGGCACATGCCTATGTTCCCAGCTACTCAGGAGGTCAAGGTGGGAAGATTACTTGATCCTGGGAATTTGAAACTGCAGTGGGCCAAGATTGCACCACTGCACTCCAGCCTGGGTGACAGAGTGAGAGCCTGTGTCAAAAGCAAAATGAAGCCAGATGCAGTGGCTCACACCTGTAAGCCCAGCACTGTGGGAGGCCGAGGCAGGTGGATCACCTGAGGTCAGAAGTTTGAGACCAGCCTGACAAACATGGTGAAACCCCATCTCTACTAAAAATACAAAAATTAGCTTGGTGTGGTGGTGCGCCTATAATCCCAGCTGTTTGGGAGGCTGAGGCAGGAGAATCGCATGAACCCATGAGGCAGAGGTTGC
>NW_016107436.1:1183434-1190425 GCF_001604975.1 Cebus imitator
GAGACGGGGTTTCACCATGTTGGCCAGGCTGGTCTCGAACTCCTGACCTCAGATGATCCGCCCGCCTCAGCCTCCCAAAGTGCTAGGATTACAGGCGTGAGCCACCGCGCCTGGTCTTTTTTGTTTTTTTGAGACAGAGTTTCACTCTTGTTGCCCAGGCTAGAGTGCAATGACGCAATTTTGGTTCACTGCAACCTCTTCCTCCTGGGTTCAAGCAATTCTACTGCGTCAGCCTCTCAAGTAGCTGAGATTTCAGGCATTTGCCACCACACCCAGCTAATTTTTTGTATTTAGTAGAGATAGGGTTTCACCATATTGGTCAGGCTGGTCATGAACTCCTGACCTCAGGTGATCCACCTCCCTCAGCCTCCCAAAGTGCTGAGAGTACAGGCGTGAGCCACCGTGCCCAGCCTGCACTGAACAGCTTTATGCATAAAGACAAAGCTTCGTCTCCCCGGTGGGGATGTGTGTAAAAAAAATAAGAAAGAAAAACAAAGACAAACCTTCGTCTATCTTTAGCTTTTTATATAGTTATTTATAAAGATATACAAATATTTAGATTTATAAAAGTTATTTATATAAAGTTTTCTCTATTTTAAGATTATTTCTCTAAATATACTCCCAGAAGGAAAATTATTGAGTAAAAGGACATTTGCCAGCTGAATGTGGTGGCTCATCCCTGTAGTCCCAGTCCTTCTGAGGATCCATTGAGCTCAGAAGAGCAAGGCTACAGTGAGGTATAATTGTGCTACTGCACTCCAGCCTAGGCAATAGAATGAGACCCTGTCTCAAAAAAAAAAAAAAAAAAAAAAAAGAGAAGGTAAAATAAAAATAATATTTACTAGTATTGAGCATTTTAATTATACCAAAATTTACTAGATTAAATTTTAATTAACACTTTATTGGTTATTAAGAAGTTTAAATATCTGTTCAGTTGTTCATTATTTTTCTTTACATTGAATTGTATATTCCTGATATTTCTACTGAAATCTTTGTATATTATTGTGAAAAGGTATATATCAAGTAGTACAGATATCTTTTTTTATAGATGGCATAAGTAAGTAATATGGTTAATTTGCTGTTGGGGATGTTCTGCTGATGGGCACCTATGTAAACATGTTTCCTAGTGTTTTACTCTTTATGTTGAAGAAGGACATCTTTATGTCTGCATGTAAGACATTAGAATCTTATTATTTTTTGAAAGGTAACTTTTTTTTCAATCATATCTTTTAAAGGAGCTCCCACCTTACCTTGGCAAACTGGATGTTTCATTTCAAAGAGGTAATATTTCTTATTTGTGGCTTAAACATTTATATTTTTTACATATGTGTGTTTCTTGTCATAGTACATTCTTCCTGAAAGCAACTGACCTCGAAGCCTGTTCTCTCAGGTCTGTAAATCTGAAGCCTTGAAGATTATCTGATGTGAAATTATCAGGTCCAAAGATTTAACCGATTCATTCTACTTAAATTCACATACAGTTAATTTAAACCTGAATACTGATTTCAAGAGACATTTCACTTCTAAAGCTTCAAATTGTAGAATACTGTTGCAACTTATAGTAGCCATCCATCAAAAAGTATAAAAATCAATAAATGAAAAGGGCTGGGCACTGTGGCTCATGACTGTAATCCCAACACTGTGAGAGGCTGAGGTAGGCAGATCACGTTAGGTCAGGAGTTCGAGATAAGCCTGGCTAACATGGTGAAACCCTATCTGTACTAAAAATACAAAAAAAATTAGCCAGGCATGGTGGTGCACACCTGTAGTCCTACCTACTTGGGAGGCTGAGGCAGGAGAATCACTTGAACCTGGGAGGTGGAGGTTGCAGGGAGCCAAGATTGCACCAGTGCACTCCAGCCTGGGCAACAGAGCAAGATTCTATCTCATAATAAATAAATAAATAAATAAATTAAATAAAAATAAATGAAAAGAATGGAAAGGATCCCTTTCAAATCCTTTCTGGTTCCATAATATTTAATTCTGTCTTTTACCTGCTTCCTATTTTAAATGATTAAATAGGGATTAAATAGGGATTCTTTCTTTCAAATAAGCCATTTCCTAGCCATCTTCACTTAGCAGTTTTCTTCTGAGGGAACATTTCTCACAAAGAATCATGTCCCTTGACCCAACTTGTTAGTTACTACAGATGTTAGAATGGAAAATATACCACCTTAAGGTGTGTGCTGAACAGATATATCTTTGCCCCCTCATTGTCACAAGTCAGCCTCACATTTTGGAATGATTCAAATGTATAACTCATATAAATAAAACCATAAGATGCTACATATCTTATGTTGTGAATATATCATGAATCTCCGTATCATGTATGATTTGCAATTATTATCAGTGGAGCTGACAATTAATGAAAGTTGAAACCTTCACTAAATGTCAGCTCCACTGATAATAATTTTTTAAAAGAACTGTAACTGTTCTATGAACTAGATTTAAAATGGGCCAAGCTAGGTGTGGTGATGTACACCTATATTCTCAGCTACTTGGGAGACTGAGTTGGGAGGCCCGTTTGAGTCCAAGAGTTGGAGTCTAGCTTGGGCTACATAGCAAGACCTTGTCTCTTTAAAAAAAAAAAAAAAAAAAAAAATTGACCACTGTTAGGGAAATTTTGGAAAACCAAATAAAAATCAGAAAAAATTTAACATTAGCTATTTCTAAGGGATATTTAAATCTCAGATATGTTTGATTTCAATTTCCAAGTAAGTCGAAGTTGTTGGTGTGAGGAAACTTTTCTCATTCTTATAATTTATAGGATTATACTTGCCAAGCTACTGTAATATTTGTGTCAATTTTGAACTTATGAAAGTTAAAAGAATTTCAGAAATTAAGTTTTTTCCATTTTTCCCTTTGTAGAGCAAAGCCAAAGAAAGCCCCACAAAAATTAAAAGATCCAGCAGATGTGGTGGCTCACACCAATAATCTCAGCACTTTGAGATGCCAAGGTGGGAGGGTTTAGCCAGACCTCATCTCTAAAAATATTAGCCTGGCATGTACCTACAGTCCTAGCTATTTAAGACACTTGAGGTGCGAGGATCCTTTGAGCCCAAGAGTTCAAGGCTGCAGTGAGCTATGATCATACCACTATGCTCCAGCCTGGGAGACAGAGTGAGACCTTGTCCCCCCCAAAAGAATCCTTTGAGGGAAATAAAAAATTTTAATTTTTTTCCTGGTGTGTGTATCACTCATAAAGTCATGAAACTATTTGCCTAGGCTGGAGTGAAGTGGCTCAATCTCAGCTCACTGCAACCTCTGCCTCCCGGGTTCAAGGGATTCTTATGCTTTAGCCACCTAAATAGCTGGGATTACAGGCGCCAGCCACCACACAGCTACTTTTTGTATTTTCAGTAGAGATGGGGTTTCACCACATTGGCCAGACTAGTCTTGAACTTTTGGGCTCAACTGATCTGCCCAACCCACCTTGGCATTTCAAAGTGTTGGGATTACCGGCGTGAGCCACCGCACCTGGCCAGTTTTTGAACGTGAAGAGACCTTTGGGTCAGTAATGAAAAATGTTGGCATAAAATCAAGGAAACTGAAGTCTAAAGATGCAAATTGACCTAACGAAATTCATATAACAAGGAAATAACAATGCTAGAACTTGAACTAGATCTCTATCTTACCAGACCAGTGTTCAGCTGTACCATACTGCCTCTCCACTGGGACACTATTCTCAACTGCTGTATTAAAAACAATGCTGGCCAGGCTCAATGGCTCACGCCTGTAATCCCAGCACTTTGGGAGGCTGAGGCAGGTGGATCACGAGGTCAGGAGTTCGAGAGCAGCCTGGCCAATATGGTGAAACCCCATCTCTACTAAAAATACAAAAAAAAAAAAAAAATTAGCTGGATGTAGTGGTGCCCACCAGCTGCTTGGGAGAATGAGGCAGGAGAATCGCTGAACCCAGAAGGCAGAGGTTGCAGTGAGCCGAGATCAGGTCACTGCACTCTAGCCCAGGCGGCAGAGCAAGACTCCATCTTGGGGGCGGGGGGGGAAGAACAATGCTGTGGACGGGATGCAGGGCTCACACCTGTAGCTCACCGCCAGCTACTTTGGGAGGCTGAGGCAGGTGGATCACCTGAGGTCAGGAGTTCGAGATCAGCGTGGCCCACATGGTGAAACCCCATCTCTACTAAAAATACAAAAATTAGCTGGACATGGTGCATGCGCCTGTTATCCCAGATACTTGGGAGGCTGAGGCAGGAGAATGACGTGATCCTGGGAGGTAGAGACTGCAGTGAGCCAAGAACATGCCACTGCATTTCAGTCTGGGCAGCAAAGCGAGACTTCTCTCTCAAAAACAAAAAAAAAAAAAGAAGTGTTAACCAAAGGGTCTGTTATTATCTATCCTGATTATTTGAAAGTAATCTATTTGTTTTTCATGGAAGTAACCTATTTGTTTGTCATGGAAAATATATAATTTGGATAATCTAGAGTTGACTATAATTATCGTTTTTTTGTTTTTGTTTTTGTTTTTGTTTTTCAAGACGGTGTTTCACCATGTTGGTCAGGCTGGTCTTGAACTCCTGACCTAAGGTGATCCGCCCGCCTTGGCCTCCAAAGTGCTTGGATTACAGATAATTATACGCCCAGCCTATAATTATCGTTTTAAAGTTCCCTGAATAGTGAAAACTATTTAAATAGTGGCCCCTAACTTTTATACTGGCCACTATTACATCAAACAACACATCCTGTGGCATACTCCTTGTTTATCTTTTCTGTTTCCTGTTATTTCCCTCTTTTCTTTTTGTAGTCCACCATTTTCTAACTGGTTATCATCTGCCTAGAAAAATACTGGGGCAAACTTCTCTTTTTCCAACTGTGGTTATCTCAAAATAAAAAATTAATTAAAAACAAATCATAATCCGGGCCGATCGTGGTGGCTCACACCTGTAATCCAGGCACTTTGGAGGCCAAAGTGGGTGGATCACCAACACAGTGAAACCCCATCTTAAAAAAAAAAACAAATCATAATCATAAGCACAGCAAAACAACAGGAAAATATTTTTATGTGAAAATATCAGGTTAAACTCTGTAGCACATCATATTATTACTATATTAAATCATGCATAGGAAAAAAGAGTAGAGAAAGTATACCAAGTGGTCATAGTGTTTATATCTAAGTTGTTGGATTTACGTGATTTTTTTCTTCTTTATATTTTTCCTTATTTTGTAAATGTCCTTTAATGAATATATACTATAACTTTTCTAGTTATCAAAAAGCAAAAGTTATATTTAAAAAATACATTTAAAATTCTTGCTTTCTCAGCATGCCAATGTGAAGGAAAAGACAACCGAATTCCATTACTGAAGGAAGTTTTTGAGGCCTTTCCTAACACTCCCATTAACATCGATATCAAAGTCAACAATAATGTGCTGATTAAGAAGGTACTCAAGGCACTCAAGGCATTGCCTCTTCTGGGTGTGTTATATCCTATTTCATGAAGTAAATAAGGTTAGAGTAGGTGACTGCTTAGATTGATAATGCTCAAGGAAATGTGATACCCTAGGGATCAGCATTGTTTTAAATAATGCCCTAGTAGAAGAGATAATTTTTTTTTTTTTTTTTTTTTTTGGAGACGGAGTTTCACTCATGTTACCCAGGCTGGAGTGCAATGGCGTGATCTCGGCTCACCGCAACCTCCGCCTCCTGGGTTCAGGCAATTCTCCTGCCTCAGCCTCCTGAGTAGCTGGGATTACAGGCACGCACCACCATGCCCAGCTAATTTTTTTTTTGTATTTTTTTTTTTTTAGTAGAGACGGGGTTTCACCATGTTGACCAGGAAGGTCTCGATCTCTTGACCTCGTGATCCACCCGCCTCGGCCTCCCAAAGTGCTGGGATTACAGGCTTGAGCCACCGCGCCCGGCCAGAAGAGATAATTTTACTGTAGAAGAGCCTATTTTCAGAGAGAGCTGTCATGTCTCAGTCATGGATAAAATAAGCTTGTATGAACCAGTCATTCTGGCATTTACATAATTAACTTCTAGTCTGACTTGTTTCATTTGTGATTAGTTTATGTCAAATTACTAAATAACTGTAATCTGTTAAATAAATTATATGATGGCATAATGTGAATAAATTTTGCATTTTATAAAATAATTAAATTTATCTATTGATTATTCCAAAATGTTATGCTATTCATTGACAGATAGTCAATTCTAATTCATTTTTTAAGTGAAATGTTGTTAGTGGATTTGCAGATAGGCACATGATTAAAATTTTGAATTTTCACACGTAGGTTTCAGAGTTGGTGAAGCAGTATAATCGTGAACACATAACAGTGTGGGGTAATGCCAATTATGAAATTGTAGAAAAGTGCTACAAAGAGGTAAGCTTCAAAAATGATACAGAATTATCTATCTTTGTTGTTGTGTGTCTATAAATGATAAGTTATTATGGCAACACTTTTTGTTTTCTTATTTTTAAAGATAGGGTCTCACTTTATCACCCAGGCTGGAGTGCAGTGGTGCAATTATAGCTTACTGCAACCTCAAACTCCTGGGCTCAATCAATCCTCCTGCCTCAGCCTCCCAAGTAGCTGGGGCTACAAGTACCCAGCTAATTTTTAAATCTTTAGTAGAGGTGAGGTCTCACTATGTTGCCCACTCTGGTCTCAAACTCTTGGACTCAAGCAATCCTCCTGCCTTGGCCTCCCAAAGTGCTGGAATTACAGGAGTGAGCCACTGTGCTGGGGTCCTATTACAATAATAATTTTTTAAACTTATCTTATTTCAGCTGGGCACTGTGGCTCACACCTGTAAGCACTTTGGGAGGCTGAGGCAGGTGAATCACGAGGTCAGGAGTTCAAGATCAGCCTGGCCAACATGGTGAAACCCCATCTTGACTAAAAAATGCAAAAATTAGCCGGGCATGGTAGCACACGCCTATAATCCCAGCTACTTGGGAGGCTGAGGTGGAGAATTGCTTGAACCTGGGAAGCGGAGGTTGCAGTGAGCCAAGATCGTGCCACTGCACTC
>NW_016107436.1:1192315-1195295 GCF_001604975.1 Cebus imitator
CAGCCTGGGTGACAGAGCCAGACACTGTCTCCAAAAAAAAAAAAAAAAAATCCTATTATCCTTCAGGAAAAAAAATAGAAAAAAATTATCTGGTTCCTCACCTTTAGCTTCTTTTTACCCTAACACCCGAAATGGACTTAAGGAAGTTAAGCCAAGATCATGCAAGTTCATGATTATTAAATAAGATGTAAAAGCAGGACCATCTACCCACTGAAAATTTTCTGGTTAAAGAAAATATATCAGCCGGGTGCAGTGGCTCATGCCTGTAATCCCAGCACTTTGGGAGGCTGAGGCGGGTGGATGACCTGAGGTTAGGAGTTTGAGACCAGCCTGGCCAACATGATGAAACCTCATTTCTACTAAAAATATAAAAATTAGCCAGGCATGGTGGCGCATGCCTGTAATCCCAGCAACTCAGGAGGCTGAAGCAGGAGAATGGCTTGAACCAGGGAGGCGGGGGTTGCAGTGAGCTGGGATTCCACCACTGCACTCTAGCCTGGGCAACAGAACGAGACTCTGTCTCAAAAAAACAAGTGTATAAAAATTAATTTTATGTGCTTTAAAATGATAGTTAAACCTTCATAAGCAAGTTTACATAAATAATCAGCTAAGAGAATTTAAAATTTAAGATGTTAAAAAATCTTGAGCATTGAAGATGCTGAAATAATCTGTAATAGAGAAGAAATACCATGATATAAGTAGCAATTTTTAAATACAAAGAACTTTTTGGTGGCTGATCTGAGTGTAGTGGTGTTTACAATTAATTGATTACAACCAATTGCCGATTTCTTTCCTTCTCCATTCCTACTGTTTCATTTGACTAGCCTTAAAAAATAAACAAACAAAACAAAACATCTATTTGGGCAGGCCTTCCTTCCTAGCAGAGAAGGCAAAAACTTGCAAAGTCAGCATCATTACGATTCAGAGTATAATTGAGATTCCCATTAAAACAAGCAATTTTGTTGTTGTTGTTGTTTTGGAGACTGCAGCCCAGGCTGGAGTGCAGTCGCTTGATCTAGGCTCACTTCAGCCTCCATCTCCTGGGTTCAGACAGTTTTCCTGCCTCAGCCTCCTGACTCGCTGGGATTGCAGGCGTGTGCTGCCATGCCCAGCTAATTTTTGTATTTTTAGTAGCGATGGGGATTCACTGTATTGGCCAGGCTGGTCTCGAACCCCTGACCTCAAGTAATCTGCCTGCCTCGGCCTCCCAAAGTGCTGGGATTACGAGTGTGAGCCACCACGCCTGGCCTAATGCAAGTAGGTTTTATGTGCAGCACAGCCTGAGAGATCCCAAGGTAACTGTCTATAAAAGGGGAGAAAAGAGGTGATGAAACAGCTTTGTATCTTGACTGTGGTAGTGGTTACATGAATCTATACATGGGTTAAAATTGCATAGAACTACACACACACAAACGAATGACAGTGTTTAAAAAATAATGAAAATCGAATAAATTATGTAGTCTAATGAACAGTAAGATACCAATATCAATTCCAGGTTTTGGCACTATACTAATCAAATGTCACCTTTTGAGGAAGTTGGGCGAAGGCTGCATGGGACTATACTATTTTTGCAACTTTCCATAAGTCTATAATTCTTTCAAAATAAAAGGCTTACTTTTAGCCTATAATCACAGAATATTTCCCTTGATTCCTATATTTTTCCAGAATCCTCTGGCTTTCTGTCATTTTTGAATTTAAAAACTCTAAAAACCTTTCAGCAGCAATTTCCAAACATCACCGTAAAAATGTGTCAATAGGCTGGGTGTGGTGGCTCACGTCTGTAATCCCAGCATTTTGGGAGGTCAAGGCGGGCAGATCTCGAGGTCAGGAAATTGAGACCATGCTGGCCAACATGGTGAAACCCCGTCTCTACTAAAAATACAAGAATTAGCTGGAAGTGGTGGCATGGGTCTGTAATCCCAGCTACTCCAGAGGCTGAGGAAGGAGAATCGCTTGAACCAGTGAGTCAGAGGTTGCAGTGAGCCCGGATTGCGCCACTACACTCCAGTCTGGCGACAGAGCAAGACTCCGTCTCAAAAAAAAAAAAATGTCTCAGAAAAATTTGTTATTCATGTTACCAACATGCAATATAATTGATATAACTTTTGCACGTTTTTTTGTTTGTTTGTTTTTGTTTTTGTTTTTTTGAGACAAGAGTTTCAAGAAAACTCCAGCCCAGGCTGGAGTACAATGGCATGATCTTGGCTCACTGAAACCTCTGCCTCCTGGGTTCAAGCAATTCTCCTGCCTCAGCCTCCGCAGTAACTGGGATTACAGGCATGTGCCACCACCAGGCATGTGCCACCACCAGGCCTGGCTAATTTTGTATTTTTAGTAGAGACGGGGTTTCTACATGTTGGTGAGGTTGCTCTCGAACTCCTGACCTCAAGTGATCTTCCCAGCTTAGCCTCTCAAAGTGCTAGGATTACAGGCATGAGCCATTGTACCCAGCCTACTTTTGCAATTCTTAAAGTATGATTTATAAGAATTTTACATCAGCCTTTTAATTTCCAGATGTTGGAAACTGAAAATATAAACATAAAAAGAATTGGGGCACACAATGGTAGTGGGAAAATGTGGCATGTAATGACTTTTTATTCATTCACACTCAATGCAGTGGTTCTTTTTCTTTTTTTTTTTTTTAGTGCTCTGGTTCCAAAGTTGCATAAGTTTATTTTATTTTATTTTTTGAGACAGAGTGTTGCTCTGTTGCCCAGGCTGGAGTGCAGTGGTGCAATCTTGGCTCGCTGCAACCGCCACCTTGTGGGTTCAAGCAATTCTCCTGTCTCAGCCTCCCGAGTAGCTGGGATTACAGATCCCACCACCACACCCAGCTAATTTTTGTATTTTTTAGTACAGATGGGGTTTCTCTGTGTTGGTCAGGCTGGTCTTGAACTCCTGACCTCAAGTGATCCACCCACCTCAGCCTGCCAAAGTGCTGGCTGGGGTTACAGGCATGAGCCAGTTGTGCCCAGCCAAG
>NW_016107436.1:1195335-1197200 GCF_001604975.1 Cebus imitator
TTTTTTGAGACAGTCTCACTCTTGCCCACAATGGAGTGCAGTGGTGCAACCTCAGCTCACTGCAACCTCCATCTCCCAGGTTCAAGTGATTCTCCTGCCTTAGCCTCCAGAGTAGCTGGGATTACAAGCACCGGCCATCATGCCTGGCTAATTTTTGTATTCTTAGTAGAGTACTAAAAGTATTCTACTAAGAATAATTTCTTATTATTATTATTGAGGCCAGGCTGGTCTCAAACTCCTGAACTCAAGTGATCCACCCACCTCAGCCTCCCAAAGTGCTGGGATTATAGGTGTGAGCCACCACGCCGGCCTTAAGTTTTTGAGGGTCAGCCCCTAACCCTGTTTTTTCTCATAAGCTCTGTTATGCTTACTGTATGAATTTGCAGAACTCAGGATTTTTCAGTGACTTGTACATTGTGTTACAACTGAAACACCGGTATTAAGTAAGCCAAAAACATTACAAAGCACCATGTCACAAAGGGGCAAAATAAATTCTCAAACTTATTTACTCTATTTTTTTAAAACAAAGAAGAGGATAATTTAGAACTAGTTATTTATTTATTGTTTTATTTGAGACAGAGTCTTGCTCTGTCACCCAGGATGGAGTGTAGTAGTGTGATCTCAGCTTACTGCAACCTCCATCTCCCAGGTTCAAGTGATTCTCCTGCCTCAGCCTCCCGAATAGCTGGGGTTACCACCGTATGCCACCACACCTAGCTAATTTTTATATTTTTATATTTTTGGTAGAGATGGGGTTTCACCATGTTGGCCAGGCTGGTCTTGAACTTATGACCTCAAGTGATCCGCCTGCCTCAGCCTCCCAAAGTGCTAGGATTACAGGCGTGAGCTACTACGACCAGCCTAGAGCTAATTATTTAAAATGAATTACTTTTAGGCTGGGCGTGGTGGCTCACGCCTGTAATCCTAGCACTTTGGAAGACTGAGGTGGGTGGATCACCTGAGGTGAGTTCAAGACCAGCCTGGCCATCATGATGAAACCCCATCTTAAAAAAATGAATAAATAAAATAAATTATGTGATTTTAGAAATATGTTTTTATTAAAAGTTTAATGTAAGCATAATTTTTGTTTTTTAAAAATAAATATAGCAGGGCCTGCCATGGTAGCTCACACTTGTCATTCCAGCACTCTGGGAGGCTGAGGTGGGAGAAATGCTTGGACCTGGGAGTTCAAGACTAGCTTGGGCAATATAATGAGATTCTGACTCTACAAAAAATTTTTGAAAAATTAGGTTGGCATGGTGGCATGTGTCTGAAGTCCCAGCTGTGTGGGAGGCTGAGGTGTGGGATCACTTGGGTCTGGGAGGTCTAGACTTCAGTGAGCCATGATCTGGTCACTGTACTCTAGCCTGGTTGACAGAGCGAGACCCCGTGTAATATCTATCACCTATCTATCTATCTATCTATCTATCTATCTATCTATCTATCTATCTCTGTGTGTGTGTGTGTGTGTGTGTGTGTGTGTGTGTGTGTAAACACATGGGTCTATAATATGCACATATGAGGACAAGGAGAGAGGGAATGGAGATTTGTTGTTTAATGGTATAAAGTTGGCTGGGGCAGGTGACTCACACCCATACTCCCAGCACTTTGAGAGGTTGAGGCAGGTGAATTGCTTGAGCCCAGGAGTTCGAGACCAGCCTGGGTGACATGGTGAAACCTCATCTCTATAAAAAAATACAAAAATTAGCTGGACGTGGTGGCTCACACCTGTAGTCCCATCTATTATAATTCAGGAGGCTGAGATGGAAGTATTGCCTGAGCCAGGGTCGAGAATGCAGTGAGCTTTGGTTGTCCCACTGCACTCCATCCTGGTTGACAGTGAGACCTTGTCTCAAAAAAAAAAA
>NW_016107436.1:1197700-1202607 GCF_001604975.1 Cebus imitator
CCCCAGGCTGAGACAGGATCTGGAACAGAATCTGACAGTGATGAATCAGTACCAGAGCTTGAAGAACAGGACTCCACCCAGGCAACCACACAACAAGCTCAGCTGGCGGCAGCAGCTGAGATAGATGAAGAACCCATCATCAGTAAAGCAAAACAGAGTCGAAGTGAAAAGAAGGCACGGAAGGCTATGTCCAAACTGGGTCTTCGACAGGTTACAGGAGTTACTAGAGTCACTATCCGGAAATCTAAGAATATCCTCTTTGTCGTCACAAAACCAGATGTCTACAAGAGCCCTGCTTCGGATACCTACATAGTGTTTGGGGAAGCCAAGATCGAAGATTCATCTCAGCAAGCACAACTAGTAGCTGCTGAGAAATTCAAAGTTCAAGGTGAAGCTGTCTCAAATATTCAAGAAAACACACAGACTCCAACTGCACAAGAGGAGAGTGAAGAGGAAGAGGTCGATGAAACAGGTGTAGAAGTTAAAGACATAGAACTGGTCATGTCACAAGCAAATGTGTCGAGAGCAAAGGCAGTCCGAGCCCTGAAGAACAGCAGTAATGATATTGTAAATGCTATTATGAAATTAACAATGTAACCATCTGAAAGCAACTTTTTTTGGTGTCTCAAAGGAGTAACTGCAGCTTTGTTTGAAATTTGTACTGTTTCTATCATAAATAAATTTATGGCTCCTTGTTGGAAAAAAAAAAAAAAAGATCTTAAATTTTGGCTGGGCATGGTGGCTCATGCCTGTAATCCCAGCACTTTGGGAGCCCGAGGCAGGTGGATCACCTGAGGTCAGAAGTTTACGACCAGCCTGGCCAACATAGTGAAACCCTGTCACTACTAAAAATATAAAAAAATTAACCTGGCATGGTGGTACAGGCCTATAATCTTAGCTACTTGGGGGACTGAGGTAGGAGAATTGCTGGAACCCGGGAGGTGGAGGTTGAGGTGAATTGAGATTGTGCCACTGCACTCCAGCCTGGGTGACAGAGTGGCACTCCAGCCTGGGTGACGGAGTGAGACTACATCTCAAAAAAAAAAGATCTTAAACCGTTATGTGTATTTTGGCACAATTAAAAGTGTGTTTGTATATATGTCTATCTTGCATTTTAAAAGTTTTGGGATATTGAACACATTTCCAATAGAAACTTAAAATGGTGGTTAGATTCTTGGACTAGTTTACAAAATCCTATTTATATTTGATATTTGATTCATAACATAGCTAAAAGATGACATTTCCAACAGTATTGATATGTATCTATATATATGCTCATATATGGAGATATGTAGCTATATATTTTTTAAACAGAAGTAAAGTTATTGAATATTCCATATATTCATCTTTTCATTTTGTTACATTGGATTCTGACATGTTTAGTCTTTAGCTCTAAGTACTGTAACCAACAGACAGAAGTGGTATTGCAAAAGCAGAGAAGGTAATAGAGAAACTTTAGTAACATCGTTACACTGTAAGGCTCCAAGATCAATCCTGACCCATTTATCAAGGACTAGCCACTTTTAAGCGTGGTGTATTTGAAAATGAATATTTATAATCCAGGGAATGCTTGTAATGGATGTCAAATATAGCCTTGGGAAATATTGAAAGTTGTGAAGTAACCCTCTTTATTTGAGCAGTTGTAAAAGCAACATGTAATATTGTTTGTGTCTTTTAGAATTCAGATATTCCCATACTCTTCAGTCTACAACGTGTCCTGCTCATTCTTGGCCTTTTCTTCACTGGCCTCTTGCCCTTTGTGCCCATTCGAGAACAGTTTTTTGAAATCCCAATGCCTTCTATTATACTGAAGTAAGTGGTTACTCTTTTATTTTAAAATCAATTATCAATTACAGAAGGACTAAGGTAAAAGCTCACTAATATCAGTATCGATGATGAAGAAGAGATTTCTGTAGTGATTTCCATGTTCTATCACCTGACCTATATTATGAATTTTTATGTAATTAAGACACGTTCTCTAAAACAAATAATCAGGACCCAGTTTAGATTATGATGGTTTTCTGTGTCTGTATAGTCAGAAATCAGATAAAAAGAATTTAGTTTAATTACAGAAAATCAGTAATTCTTTTATTCTCACATCAAATAACAGTTGCCCTCCACTTTCCCCTACTACTTTCTACTTCATTGACAGCTTTACCCAGCTGAAACTCCATTAAACTCCAAATTAAACAACGGTATTACTGTAATACATTTAGGAAGAAAAACCACCACCGCCTCTACCATAAAAACCTCTGGAGATAGGAAAAGTAAAGTTTATATAGGATGTCTCTTTTTTTGAGTCAGAGTTTCACTCTTGTCGCTTAGGCTGGAGTGCATGGTGCAATCTCGACTCACTGTAATCTCTGCCTCTGCCTCCCAGGGTCAAGCGATTCTCCTGCCTCAGCCTCCCTATTTTATTGACAAAACAATAGAAAACACTTCTTATCTACCAGAAAAAAACCCCTATTTTATTTGCTAGATTAAAGTGATCCTTAATCATTTATTCCTGGCCAAAAGAGGTGGCTCATACCTGTAATCTCAGCATTTTGAGAGGCCTGGGGAGGGAGTGGGGGGTTCACCTGAGGTCAGGAGTTCCAGACCAGTCTGGCCAACATGGTGAAACTCCATCTCTACTAAAAATACAAAGTTAGCTGGACGTGGTGGCGCAAACCTGTATGCCACCACGTCCCAGCTACTCAGGAGGCTGAGACAGGAGAATCACTTGAACCCCAAAGGTGGGAGTTGTAGTGAGCTGAGATGGCACCATTGCACTCCAGCCCGGGCAACAGAGCAAGATTCCATCTAAAAATAAATAAATAAATAAACATTTATTCCTAAACTACTTAGCTTTCTTCTGGCCTGGAGTAGACTGTTTACTCTATGTTTATCTTCATGTGTTCTTTTTAGAAGCAAGTATTATTGAAATACAGACATAAGAACAAACGCTATAGAATTAATCTTTTCTCTAAAAAGTGATTATGGATTAAGACACAGGTAGGATATCTTTCCTGTGTTTTAATACTTCTATGGAAAACAATGGATACTTCCTAAGACAACATTCATTGTTTAAGGAGGTAATCAGTATTTGAGGTACTAAGTCTTTAAGATTCCTGAAATTGCAGCCAGGACTTTCCATTGGGGCCAGAGTTAGGGAAAAAAGAACCTGTACTTTATTTAGCACTTTTTTTTTTTTTTTGAGATGGAGTTTCACTCTGTCGCTCAGGCACAATCTTGGCTCACTGCAACCTCTGCCTCCCAGGTTCGAGCAATTCTCCTGCCTCAGCCTCCCAAGTAGCTGGGATTACAGGTGCCCACCACCATGCCTGGCTAATTTTTCTGTATTTTTAGTAGAAACAGGGGTTCACCATGTTGGTTAGGCTGGTCTCTTAACTCCTGACCTCAAGTGATCTGCCCACCTTGGCCTCCCAAATTGCTGGGATTACAGGCATGAGCCAACATGCCTGGCCCAGATATACATTTTTTTTTTTTTTTTGCCTGGCTAATCTTTATGTTTTTAGTAGAGACAGGGTTTCACCATGTTTGTCAGGCTGGTCTGGAACTGCTGACCTCAGGTAATCCACCTGCCTAGGCCTCCCAAAGAGCTGGGATTACAGGCATGAGCCACCATGCCTACAGATATTTTATTTTATTATTTATTTTTTTATTTTTTTATTAAGATGGGGTTTCACCGTGATGGCCAGGCTGGTCTTGAACCCCTGACCTCAGGTGATCCACCCACCTTGGCCTCCCAAAGTGCTAGGATTACAGGCGTGAGCCACCGCGGCTGGCCTGCCTACAGATATTTTAAAGGAAAGGAAAACATGCGGTAAACAGCTCACTTTAATCTATAGTACAGTTTCATTGTATGTTAAAATCTACCACATACTAAATTGTAGCAGACAAAGCAGGAGAAAGATTTCATCAGAAAAGAAGAGACTTGAGCCCAGGGCACCAGGGTCTCTGGAAAGACATTCATTTATTTATTTTTAAATTTATTACTTTTGAATAGGGATAGCAAAAAGTTAGCTTGAGACCAGTGGAAACAGAATCCAACTGGACTTTATTTTGTTTTTATAATTTTTACAAATATTTTTTGAGAATATACAAAGTACAAGGCACTGTTTTCATTCTTGAATTTGTTTTATTGTATCACACTGATATATTCTGTGTTTCTAATTTGTAATTCAAACTTTATTTTACCCTAGGCTAAAAGAACCACACACCATGTCCAGAAGTCAAAAGTTTCTCATCTGGCTTTCTGATCTGTAAGAATTTTAGTTTCTTAATATGCAAGTTATTGCTTCAGCCATATTTATTAAATACTACACTTAAAATTTAGTGCAGGCTTTCCACATGTAATTTGTAACAAGGACAAATTGAGTACCTACTATACAAAATGTATAGGAATTATTTAGAACTATCTTAATAACTAATCACAAAACCTTAGGAAGAATCTTGAGAGATAATCCTGTCCAACTTCATGGGAAAAGTGAGCCCCCATATACTCAGTTAAATTATTTACTTGGGGTTGTCTAGCTAGTTAGTAGCAGTACTAGAATAAATAACCATTCCTTTTTGCTTACTTGCTGTTTCCACAAAGTATGGTGAAAAGAAGTATGGCGACACAGTATATATAAAAGTATGTGTTGCCTACAGCACATTTCTCAGAAAAATCTGCTCTGCACCAAGACTTAACAGCAGAAAGGAAATCCCATCTATAGAGTGAATATCAACTTTAAAGGAAATGCTTTAATTTAGACATGATGGGTTTAATTTTAGTAAAAATCACAATATAATTGTACTATATTTTGCTTTAAGATGGAACCTTGAATGCTTAAATATTTTGATCGTCCCAAATCACAACTTTTTATTATTTAACACCTTTTTTTTTTTTTTTTTTTTTTTTT
>NW_016107436.1:1202744-1207467 GCF_001604975.1 Cebus imitator
TCATATAATTTTTGTATTTTTTAGTAGAGATGAGGTTTCATCATGTTGGCCACGTTGGTCTCAAACTCCTGGCCTCAAGTGATCTGCCCACCTTAGCCTCCTAAAGTGCTGAGATTACAGGTGTGAGCCAATGCAACCAGCCTTAACGCCTTTTTCAAAGAGTCTTAAACAGTTTTATCTTTTCTTTTTGTCAGTGTTTATTATTTTTTGCTTTATTCCTGATTTAAGCTCCAGTTTTTAAGGATGCATTTTTTTTTCTTTTTTCAACCCTATTAACTGACAAGGATGCATTTTTTAATTGGTGTTAAGAGCACATGAGTTGTACTTTCTGTTATTTAATCATTCTAATAGCTACAACAGAATAGAAATAATGTATATATCTTTCCAGTACAATGAATTCCTATCTTGCTCAAGAGATTTGTATTCTGAAAGTTCACTTATCAGTGAGTTACTTGAAACAAAAAAATGTTTTTTTCCCTAGACATAGGATAGTATAATTAACGGATATAATGCTTCCAACATAGCTTACAAAAGACTAATCCATTATGTAACTGAACTATGATGTTATAGAAATTGACCTGCATTTTCTGACTTATTTTAACTTGGAAAGTCAGGAACACATATTAATAGTAAGAAAGGAAAGCCAGTTCTTTCTCCTTCTTCAGCAGTGAAAATGAGGCAGCCTCTTTTCCATTGAGCTGTGTCAACAAGAATAAGTCTCCTACAAATCTGGTAGCAGCAAGGAGTGAAAAGGAGGTTCTGGTTGTCCACCAGTCAGCAGCCCGCAGTGAAAGGCGATCCAGCAATTAAGACATAAATTAATTCACAGCAGCCAGTATTACTTGAGACCATTTATTTTATTGCTGAAGCATTGGAATTAAACTAGGAATTACTAAATTCTAATTGACTCAATCAGGACTAAGGACTAAATTCCTGAAACAGTTATACCTTTTCTTTTCTAGTTTACTAATGAGGAAAGCTTTATTTGACCACCTAACTGCTCGAGGCATTCAAGTAAGTTTTTGGAATGATACATTTTGGAAGCAGCATAGCTCACCAGTTTAACATGACTATAAAGAGCAATAACTTTTAACTGACTTAGTTTGGCCCCTGCCTCTGATGATACTGCTTTACCGACCCACAGATGAGGACCTTTAAGCTCTTCCTTACAGTTAGCAATGAAGGATTAGCATTTCTGAAGCTAGGTTCCTCTTATGTACAGAATAGCTGATGCCAGAGGGTTGGGACAGTGTGTGTGTGTGTGTGTGTGTATAAATTTTTTTTTCCTCTATTTTTTTGAGATGGAGTCTCACTCTGTTACCCAGGCTGAGTGCAGTGGTGCAGTCTCGGCTCACTGCAACCTCTACCTCCTGAGTTCAAGCGATTCTCATGCCTCAACCTCCTAAGTAGCTGGGATTACAGGCGTGTGCCACCACTACTGACAAATTTTTATATTTTTAGTAGAGACTGGGTTTCGCCATGTTAGCAGAGTTGGTCTCAAACTCCTGACCTCAGGTGATCTGCCTGCCTCAGCCTCCCAAAGTGCTGGAATTATAGGCGTGAGCCACTGTGCCCGGCCAGGACAGTGTATATTTAATGAGCACAGTGAATTTTTTTTTTTTTTTAACATCTCTCATTTCTGTAAGGAACAAAGTGGAGTTTTAAAAAAGGATCTAATGATTTCTTTAAATGACAGCTTTAAAAGGTTATTTCTAAATGTACCAAGATTGTAGTGGATACTGTTATAAAAATAATTTTGTATTTTAACATTTATTCTCATACTTCTCACACTTCTAATTTTCAGGTGTATATTTGGGTATTAAATGAAGAACAAGAATACAAAAGAGCTTTTGATTTGGGAGCAACTGGGGTGATGACAGACTATCCAACAAAGCTCAGGGATTTTTTACATAATTTTTCAGCATAGAAAAAGAGGTACTTAGAAGTATTGAAAGAAAAAATGAAGACCTAAGAAAAAGATACTTCACCATCATTTTCCTAAGCCATTTTCAGAGTGGTAAAAGGTTTAATCAGTTTTTATTACCTCATTTTTAAGCCTGTATGAGAATGTAGACATTATGTATTATATGTATATTTATTTTAAATAATATTGTATATTTTATGTTTGTAAATTATTTAGAAAGATAATTGGTTATGAGATGTAAGTTTTAGTTTCTTAATATGCATTTTAGTTTCTAGATCTTCTAAGAAATCTTGATTGATAACATACACAAAAATGTTACATATACTACATCATCTACAAAAATCTTGATCAATAATCTGGAAACTAGATTATCTTTTATTAAAAGCAGATTTAATAAAAGATTTAAGATGGAACCTTGAATGTTTAAATATTTTAGTAGTCCCAATTACAACTTTTTATTATTTAATGCCTTTTTCTTTCCTTTCCTTTCCTTTCCTTGCCTTTCCTTTCCTTTCCTTACTTTACTTTACTTTACTTTTTACTTTACTTTTTACTTTACTTTACTTTACTTTACTTTACTTTACTTTTTTTGAGATGCAGTATTGCTCTGTCACCCAGGCTGGAGTGCAGTGTAGTGATCTTGGCTCACTGCAACCTCCGCTTCCTGGGTTCAAGTGATTCTTCTGCCTCAGCCTCTAGAAACGAAATTATCTAGATTATTGATCAAGATTTCTGTAGATGATGTAGTGTTCTATTATAAGTAATTCTGGAATCAAAGACTATTGGATACATTTGGCATTGGGCCAAGTGCGGAGGCTCACACCTGTAAATCCCAGCACTTCAGGGGGCTGAGGCAGGTGAATCACCTGAGATCAGCAGTTTGAGAGCAGCCTGGCCAACAGGGCAAAACCCTGTCCCTACTAAAAATACAAAAATTAGCCGGGCGTGGTGGTGCATGTCTGTAATTGCAGCAACTTGGAAGACTGAGGCAGGAGAATCGCTTGAACCCAAGAGGTGGAGGCTGCAGTGAGCCAAGATAGCACCATTGCACTCCAGCCTGGGAGACAGAATGAGACTCTGTATCAAAAAAAATTGCATTAGCCTTCACTGGAATACAATCAACTGGTTAGTAAAAGGTGTTTTTTTTGTTGTTTGTTTTTTGTTTTTTAATTTTGTCACAGAATCTCACTCTTTCACTGAGGCTGGAGTGCAGTGGTGCAATCTTGTCTCACTGCAACCTCTCCTGGGTTCCAGCAATTCTCCTGCCTCTGCCTCCCAAGTAGCTGGGATTACAGGCATGTCTGCCACCAAGCCCGGCTAAGTTTTTGTATTTTTAGTAGAGACAGTGTTTTGCCATGTTGGCTAGACTGGTCTCGAACTCCTGACCTCAGATGATCCACCTGCCTCGGCCTCAAGGTGCTGTGATTACAGGTGTGAGACACCACACCTAGCCACTAAAAGAAATTTTGAAGGCCACTGCAGCTATTTGGTAGTGTCTTGTTATTTTTAGGTACATCTTAGTTAAAGGGGAAATATAAAATGGAAGAAGAGCTTGGAAATCAGTGATGTGTAGTTATCTGGCAAGTTATACATAATTAGCAGCAGTCAGTCTCAAGAAAATAAAAGTTGATTAGTTGATCAGAAATAAAATCCTGAAGAGTGAATTAGATTTCTGAGTTGCTATTGTTAATGGGAACATTCTATTTGAAACCTTTTTCAAGTGTGTAACAATTCTACCGTGTCCCTTTTTTTAAGCATTAAAAGTGAACTTATCAATTGTAAATTAAGACAAGATCCAAATAGTCATATTTTTGTGTTTCCTCAAAAAAAAATATAAGATTTCCAATTTTGGCATTAACTAACTGAGCCTACATCTAGATTTTAAATACCATCTTGAATCCTAATAATTATAGCAAACTGATGAAAGTGCATATCATTGTTCCTAAGACTTAAAAAACCCCCATAAAGATGTTCCTGATCCTTAAAATTCATTTGAGTATTCAGTAGAAACAGAATTTTCCAAAGCATTAGACATGACTTTCTCAGCTTATGTGAGGTGACTTCACATAAATCTGTTTTTAATATATTTGACTAATTTTTATGATCTCAGATTGTGAGGTGAATATAATCAGGAATAATAAGTGTCTTTTACCTAGATTACATCTCTTGTTTGGAGTTCAGCAATGAAACAGCTATGAAGGATGACTGTACTCTCCCTCTGTCCCTGGATGACATAAATATCATTTGCTTTGTTGTTTAAACTGAAATAAAGTTTTCCAAGAACAAAGTAAGGGTTTTTGATTTTTTTTCAGTTTTAATTCCAAATATGCTTTATAGATTTTTTTTTTGCAGAATTTAATGAGGTGTGCTTTAATCATATGAATAATAAATGCACCTGAGATTTCTCTCTAGTAAAGAAAATAAAAGAAAATATGGAAACACTTTCGTGGTAAGCAAGTTGCTTCTTGGCATTTAAACAAATAACTTGGGCGGGTAATCCATTGAATCAGTCATTTTCAGTTTCACTTATTGTAACTTATGATTATAGTTGCTAGGGATCATTTCGATCATCTTTGATAGAATTATTTTTGTTATTCTTTCTAAATTTTGCTTTGTTATGATTCAGAGTAGATCATATTAAAGGGCCAGCTTATACATTATGTAAACCAGTAGGAGAAAAAGCATCCAACAAGGTAAAGATATTTAGAAAATAATGTTTCAGGCCGGGCGCGGTGGCTCAAGCCTGTAATCCCAGCACTGTGGGAGGCCGAGGCGGGTGGATCACGAGGTCAAGAGATC
>NW_016107436.1:1207681-1208743 GCF_001604975.1 Cebus imitator
AAAAAAAAAAAAAAAAAAAAAGAAAATAATGTTTCAAAAGTTTGGTGATTTTATTGTCAAGGTGACTTTAATTTTTTAATAAAACATAGTATTTTCTAACGAAAGGTTGATCATCATTCAGTTAACATCTGAATTCTGCTTCCTTATAGGGGCATCATGTATTTGTTTGTTGGTTTGTTTTTTGGGACAGGTCTTTCTCTGCCACCCAGGCTGGAGTGCAGTGGTTCAGTCTCGGCTCACTGTAGGCCCAACCTCCCTGACTCAGTGATCCTCCTACCTCAGCCTCCTGAGTAGCTGCCACTACAGGAGTACACCACCACACCTTGCTAATTTTTGTATTTTTTGTGGAGACAGGGTTTCACCATGTTGCCCATGACTCAAGCAATCTGCCCGCCTTGGTGCCTCCCAAAATGCTGGGATTACAGGCATAAGCCACTGTCCCCACCCTCAGAGTTTCTTAAATCTCTCATTTCTGGCCAGGGTTAATTCTAGAAATTGAAGAGTGTGGAGTGACTATAGGCAGTCATCTCATAGCCATACTGTGAAGAAGAATGGCTGTGATGGGTTGAGAAACCAGAACGTAAATCATAAATCACAGTATCCTCCAGTATGGGAAACCATTAACATCTAATACAATCCTAGCTACTTGGGAGGCCAAGGCAAGAGAATTGCTTGAATCTGGACGTGGAGGTTTTGGTGAGCCGAGTTTGCGCCATTGCACTCCAGCCTGGGCAACAAGAGTGAAACTCCATCTCCCCCCCACAAAAAAAAAAAAAGATATTTTCTGTGCCTCATTTAGGTAGCATTGAAAAATTAATGTTTGGAAAGTTGATCATCCTATAATCTGAAAGAAAGATATAAGCTTAGAGCAGAGAACAGCCCAGAAACCAGGTCAGAAATCTAAACAGATTCATACAAATCTAAATTGCCTTAGATTGCATAAAAATTAATTTGGTGGCCAGGCACAGTGGCTCACGTCTGTAATCCCAGCACTTTGGGAGGCCGAGGCAGGCAGATCACTTGAGGCCAGGAGTTTGATACCAGCCTGGCCAACATGGTGAA